>NC_086107.1:105417335-105717335 GCF_963921235.1 Mobula hypostoma
CGCAATGCAAGATCCAAAACTGATTTTTGGGATAAACTTTGGGATTGAGGGACCAAGGTCCAGAAACACCCCTGGCTTAGGATCTTGTCATATCTTGTTGTAACTGTAATGTTTCTTCTGTTTGTAGAGCGGTTTATTTTAGCTTAAAACCTTAAGTTCAGGTGATTGCAGTGCCAGACCCCTCTGTATTGTCTGATTTCTTACCCATATGGAACCCCCATTACTATAACCCCTGCTGCTTAACATTTATATTCAACTTACATTTAATGTAGTTTATTAATTATATGTCACCCTGGATTTCCAGCATCTGCAGAATCTCCTTGGTTCGCATAGTGTGCTATTTTTATCTTGATTTTACTTTACTTTTTCTTTCCTTTACCAAACGAGGAATCAAGGGGTTGGGTGTAAAGAAAGAGTTAAACTTGATCCCTCCTTTGTATATGCTAAAATGTGTAATGCCAAATGGAGGTTTCTAACACAATATGGTGTCAGGTTGGAATGTGATTATAATCTGGAGATGTGCACGTCCTTTTGAATAGGTACTGGGTGGAGAATGGTTTCCTCCCTACGGAAAGTTGTCTCTCTCTCTCTAAGTCATGTGCCCAGGTCAAAGGTCATAAGAGATAAGCAGGGACAGGATGGTACCGCTAGGGGATGGAAAAGCACTGGGGTGGAAGTTATGCTAAAGTTTTGAAGGGATCTTGAAGAGTTTAAATGGAGGTGATTTATTTGTGCAAGTGAAAATCTTCTCTCAGCTGGATCACAAGTAGTGTTAAGAGCTAGAGATAAGGACAAGGACGTGAGAGGGAGGGACAGAGGGAGGGAAAGACTGGAAAAGCTGTCAGACCCTTCAAAGGTTCAAAATACATTTATTATCAAAGTATGTGTGCAGTATACAACCCTGAGATTCCACTACAGGTTCAAAATGTCAAGCCTTGAAGTGGATGGGCTACAGCAGCAGAAGACCATGAAAATGCACTCAGTGCATTCCGGTACTTTAATTAGGTACGGGAAATGGACAGTCGATGTCTCGGGTCAGCTGAAGGGTGATGAAGGATCTCAGACCAAAATGTTAACAGTCCATTTCACTCGACAGGTGCTGCCTGGTCCACTGAGTTCCTTCTGTGTAAAACAGACATCAGGGAGGGGTGACGTTTTGAGTACAGCTCCTACGTGGGTGATCAAATACTCCCTTTACAAGCCTCTACAGCTGAAATCTGCAGGCTAGTACACTACAGGAACACTAAGTGTACTGGTCCCGATGTGTCCCAGTTAACCGGAATCCACTGTAATCCCTTTACAACTGCAGGCAGGTACATTGTACTAACACTATTTCGGGTTAATTCAAACAACTAGGGATCTCAGAGCCTGCAGACCCAGGAATCCAGACCATCATGGAGCGAGTGAGGCAGCTGCAAGTTCAGGGGATGCCTCCATTATCTCAGGAAACATGGCTGCCAGGAGGAGGTTGGGAGGCGGTGTTGTTGGTGGGGAGATAAAACAGAAATACAGGGACATTAGAACCCCACCTCCATCTTCCTGGACAATGTTATGCAGTCTCTAGAAATTACACTAAAGACCTCAGGGCAAGACTACAGTACCAGAGCGACATTAGGGACTGTTGCATACTCTGCTTCACAGAGACATGGCTCACTTCCAGCACTCCGCTCCAGCCGTAGGGCTTCATCATCCGTGGACCGGACAAGGGCGTCAGGTAAAGATGGAGGAGGCAGCATTTGCTTCATGAGTAACTCTCTGTTGTGCACAGATGTGGAGGTTCTGTCCCAGTCCTGCTCCCCTGCATGTTATCTGTTCTATCAACTGAGGGACTCCTCCTCCATCATTCCCTGGCCACTGTCAGGGTGGCACCAGAGGAGCTGAGCACTGTGATCAACAGTTACAAGACAACACACCCTTATGCCTTCCCAATCAAGGGGGACTTCAACCAGACCAGCTTTAAGAAGTACCTGACACACTACCACCAACATGTCACCTACAGAGCCGGAGAAGCCAACACAGTCCTGGTTTCACAACCATCAAATCCAATCACCTGGCTGTACTTCTACTCCTGGCAGAGACTGCGGGCCACAGCGCCGGTAATGAGGACCGCGAAGGTATGGTCAAGAGGGGCAGAGGAGCATTTACAGAGCTGCTGTAAATCAGTGGACTGCACCATATTCAGGGATTAATCTTCGGATCTGAGTGAATATGCCACAGCTATCAATGACTTCATCAAGACCTGCATGGATTGAGTGTGTTCCTTTGAGAGCATATGGCATCTTCCCAAACCGGCAGCGCTGGAGTCTGCTGAGGGTTAGGTCTGCGGTGTTCAAGAACGTTGATCCAGAAATCTACAAGAAGTCCCGGTACCAACTACTGAGGAATAGTCAAAGTCAACGTAAATTTATTATTGTGTGTATATCTTACTATATACTACTTTGAGATTAAATTTCTTGCAGGTATTTACTGGTAAGGTGGAGATGTGTCTTATCAAAGGAGGTGTAAGGTGCTCCTTCCCTCCGCTAGCCTGCAGGTCACCCTTGGGCAAGGTGTAGCACCTGCTTTGCCCCTCGATTAGGGTTATGTGAAGCCATGGGAGCAGGTGGTGGATGGCCGTATGAACAGCTGATGCACGTCACAAGTCCTGGTTACGCAACCACGGCAGAAAATCTCTGAAGAGTATTGATAATGGCTGGGGTCACCCGTCTTTGTAAAGACACTGACCAGAAGAAGGCCATGGCAAACTTTTGGAGAAAAATTTACCAAGAACAGGCATGGTCAAGACCATGATCGCCTGTGTCATACGGGATGGCACATAGTGATGATGTCATCTGGCACGGCACATGGTGATGATGTCATATGGCATGACACATAGTGATGATGTCATATGACACGGCACATAATGATGATGATGAATTATACAAGAAAATAAAGAAATAAAGAGAGTGAAAAGACAAATCCATTTGAAGTTAAAGCCACAATCAGATGCCATTACTTCCTACAAGGCAAAACCTAATGGCATAAATGGCAGTGATGCTTCACCTTTCGATGAGCTCAATACTTTACAGGCACACTTTGGAAGGGAGGATGACACTACGCCCGTATGAATCCCGTGACACTGTGACCTCTGTCTCAGCGATCAATGTCAGAAAATCCTTCAATAGGGTGAACGATCAGTCCCCAACAATGTACCTGGAAGGGCTGTGGAGGCCGAGTCCTTGAGTATTTTTAGACCGGAGTTTGATAGGTTCTTGGTTCGTCAGGAGGAGGCAAGAGAACAGGGCTGAGAGAGATAATAAATCAGCCATGATGGAATGGTGGAGCAGACTCGATGGGCCTAGTGGCCTAATTCTGCTCCTATGTCTTGTGATCTTATGGTCTAATGAGATGTCTTTGAACCAGGTGGGTATTCATGATATTTCCACAGCCTTAGAGAGAGATAAAGGTCAGTTCCTCATCTTTATGCTTTTGAAAAGAAGTTCACGTTCTGAAACTGTCCCTGATGGGATTTGATCCTTATTCTCTGCAGTACTGGCCCAGCAACTCAGCCACGATGTTTCACCCAGTGAACAATAGGATTGCGGAGACACAAGAGCAACATTCCCCGTATTTTTAACCAGCTGGGCAGACCAAAGATTCAAAGTACGTGCGCAGTACACAACCCTGAGATTCTTCTTCTCACAGATGGCCACAAAACAAAGAAAACCATGGAACCCATTCAAAGGAAAACGTCAAACCCCCAACATGCCAAAAAAAAAGAACAAATTGCGCAA
This sequence comes from Mobula hypostoma, assembly GCF_963921235.1. NCBI lineage: Eukaryota > Metazoa > Chordata > Chondrichthyes > Myliobatiformes > Myliobatidae > Mobula > Mobula hypostoma. Next base: position 105,421,109 of record NC_086107.1, read on the forward strand.
ACGGCAAAAATGAGTGATAAAACACAGAATATAAAACATCAAACCACAAAGTCATCAAAGCAGCCCAGGAATGTTCAGTTCAGTTTGATCTAGCGCTGTGTCGTTTGTTGACTGCAGGCCACAGACAGCCCGCCCCGGTCAAAAGTTGCACAAAGTAGCAACACGAAAGGAGCAGCCAGAAACCAGAAACACATCATAACGTGAACTACAGAGTCCATCCATTGCTCTGAGCGGGAAATTGTTAGATGGCCTGAAAAGTGTGCAGCATTTTACATGTTTTGTTAAATACATACCATGAATATTTAGAATGAAAATTGAAAAATCACTTACTTTTGATTTTACTTATTAATTGAAGGGTGTAATGAAATAAATTACAACAAAGAAATTCTTATACATTTCATAAACCTTTTCTCATCTGTCTTTATTACAAATCCATTGTCTATAAGCATTATTCGGATTAATTTTGCATCCAGATGAAAGATAGAGTACATCTTCACCCTCATTAGACTATCCAAAGGTTCTGGTCTGTTTCTGGATTTATATTTGATTAAATTGATAAAACTGAATCCACATTCATAGTCAGCACCAGAAGCTTGAAATGTTCCAACGATGTCAACATGAATTGTCAGTTCTTCAAATTCTTTGTTTCTAAGCACATATCACATATCAGTGAGCGTCTTTACTGCACCAGTTTTAACTTTCTCAGAACTTTTGAAATCACAGTATTGCTGCAATATTTTTGAGACAATGCTTTCATTGTATATAAATTAAAATTCCAGCTGCATGGCAACAAAGGCTATGTGCGTGGGAGCATTTCAGTTATTGTGCAGCAGTGCAGCTTAGAGGGAACAGTGCATAAGAGGTTCTAGAATCTGGAGCTGGAGGAGCTCAGTGGGTCAGGCAGCATCTGTGGAAGGAAATAGACAGTCAGCATTTCAGGAAAAGACCCTTCACCTGGAGTGACAGATTGAGGGGAGGTAGGCAGTGTAAAGAGATAGGGAAGGAGTGGAGCAAGACCTGGTAGGTGATAGGCGGATCCAGGTGAGGAGGGGTATAGGTAGGTAGAGGAGGAGAAAGCAGGAATAGCCACAGAGGCTCAAAGGTGATGGGTGGGGGCAACGAGTGGCAGCAGATAATGGAATCTGATAGGAGACGAAGGTGGAGCATGGAATCTAGGAAGCAAGGTGGGGAGGGCAGGTGGGAACTGATGGGTAGCGGACCCAGTGGAAGGAGTGTGTGGGTGATGGGCAGATGCAGAGGGTGGAGGAGAGGAAAGAACCACTGATGAGTAATTGTAGGATGAACTAGATAAATCAGGAGGAGAGCGAAAAGGGACAAAGGAGGGAGCAGGTTGCCTGAACTTTGACAGGCTTGTTATGGGTACAAAAATCTGGGGGGCCTTGGAATGAAATTTTTAAATTGGTTAACACTTAATCATTATGTGCCTGTCATTCCCTCTTACAATTTAAAGTGGTTCATAGTGCTCACATGTCTAAAGATAAGCGATCTCGTTTTTATTCGGATATACCTCCTTTCTGTGATAGATGTAATAATGGAGAGGGTTGGACAAGTCCGAGCCCTGAAAGATACTGGAAGGAAGTATTCCAAACTTTCTCGGTACTTTTCAAGGTAAATTTTAAGCCATAACCCTTTGACTGCATTATTTGGTATTGTTGGAGGAAAATACTTTATTTTGGAGACACACTGATTTGCATATTTTGGCTTTTATCTCTCTTACAGCTGGGAGGACGGTGTTGCTTAAATGGAAGGGTGTTGTTCTGCCTACTCATACTCAATGGTTACGTGATGCTATGTCATGCTTAAATTTAGAGAAGATCCATTGTTCAGTTTTTGAATCTAGCCAAGACTTTTATACATTGTGGGGACCATTTTTGAGTTATTTTCAAAACCTTTGATTTGTTGTAAAGATACAGATGGTGGCTAATAATATATTTTATTATATGATAAGGGTTTTTTCCCCCTTTTTTCTTGCTTTTCCTAACAGCTCTGATTTTGGTAGTGGGTTTAGATTTTTTTTCTGTATGACAAAATTATTATATTTCAATATTACGATTTAATTTAATTTTTATGAATACAGGGTTTTGTGATTGTAATTGTATTTGGTACTATTTTATTTTTTTCTTTTGACTTACAATATATATCTTCTTGTACTCTGTAATCTTCTAACATAGAACATAGAACATAGAATAGTACAGCACAGTACAGGCCCTTCGGCCCACAATGTTGTGCCGACCCTCAAACCCTGCCTCCCATATAAGCCCCCACCTTAGATTCTTCCATATACCTGTCTAGTAATCTCTTAAACTTCACGAGTGTATCTGCCTCCACCACTGACTCAGGCAGTGCATTCCACGCACCAACCACTCTCTGAGTAAAAAACCTTCCTCTAATATCCCCCTTGAACTTCCCACCCCTTACCTTAAAGCCATGGATAAAGCCATCCTTTCTATATAGAAACTAATAAAAATATTGAAAGAGAAAAATCTGGGGGCCAGAACAAATAATCCTTAGTTCAGCTCGCCCACTACAGCTGGGAATTTCATAAAATTCCACAATCAATTTCATCGATCCTTCATCTCATGTTCTCCTTATTTATTGCTGTTTATTTATGTTTGTTGTCTTCTGCACTCTGGTTGAATACCCTAGTTGAGTAGTCTTTCAGTGATTCTATTAAAGTTACTATTCTATAGACTTGTTGAGTACGCCCACAGGAAAATGAATCTCAGGGTTGTATGTAATGACATATATGTACTTTGATAATAAAAAAAATTACTTTGAACTTCAATAATCAGGAAAATTCCAGTTCACTAAGGTCCTTCACGGAAGGGACAGGGAGGAATATGTTTGGCTCTTTGCTGATTCCAGCAAAGGCCAGCAAGCCTTCATGATATCAAACACAAATGTGCAGCATTATAGGGGTAAAACTGGACCATAGCCCAATGACATGGACTGTGCTGTGACTGAATGACATCTTCCTGTGTGTATCCAGGGCAATCAATGCTGGCCCTGTGAGATAAAGGTTCTGGGTCTTGGTGTAATCCGATTTCATCTACAGAGGGGCTGTAGACTCACCCGGCTCCATCCCAGCACAACCCTCCTGGCCACTGAGGTCACCTTCAAAAGGCGGAGCCTCAAGGAGGGAGCGTCCATATGAAGGGCCCTCACTATCTGGGAGATACCTCTTCTTGTTTCTGCCATTGGGGAGAAGGAACAGGAGCTTTAAGATTCTCACAATGTTTTAGGAACAGCTTCCTCCCCTCTGTCATCAGATTTCTGAACCCATGAATACTACCTCGTTATCCATCTTTTGCACGATTTGTTTATTTTGTGACTTATAGTATTTTTTTATGTCTTGCGTTGCACCACTGCTGCAAAACGACAAATTCTCACGACTTACGTAGGTGATAATAACCCTGACTGTGATTTTGAGAAGGACGTCTCGCAGATTGCCCTCACCGTAACAGCTCTCCTGTGCCCACTGCTGGTCAGTAGTGGAATAACATTTGCCCAAGGCAAATCCTGGGGATTTGGTAAAAATGTTCAAAAATTCAAAGTAAATTTATTATCAAAGTACATATATATTACAATATACTACCCTGATACATTTTCTTGCAGGCATTCACAGTAAATACACAGTAAACACCTGAACCCGAAGGGGACCAATATCCTGGCGGGTAAGTTTAATAGAGCTGTTAGGGAGGGTTTAAACTAATTTGGCAGGGGGATGGGAACCGGAATGATAGAGCAGAGGAAGGGGAAAACAGAAATAAATCTAAGATAGTGAGCAGTAAAGATGTCAGGAAAGACAGGCTGGTGACGGGGCAAATTTGTAGCCATTGGGATGAGTTGCAGTGCAATAAAGTTGCAGTGTAATCAAAGCAAAAAGTACCAAATACTGGTCTTAAGGTGTTATACTTAAATGCACGCAGCATAAGGAATAAAGTGGATGATCTTGTCATACAGCTACAGATTGGCAGGTATGATATTGCGGCCATCACTGAGACCTGGCTAAAGGATGCATGTCTCTGGGAGCTGAACGTCCAAGGATACACGGTGTATCAGAAGGATAGGAAGGTAGGCAGAGGGGGAGGCTTGGCTTTACTGGTAAGAAATGATATTAAATCATTAGGAAGAGGTGATATAGAATTGGAAGGTGCAGAATCTTTATGGGTTGAGCTAAGAAATTGCAGGGGTAAAAGGACCCTGATGGCAGTTTTTTATAGGCCTCCAAACAGCTGCAGTGATGTGGACTACAAATTACAACTGGAAATAGAAAAGGCTTGTCAGAAGGGCAGAGTTATGATAATTGTGGGGGATTTTAACATGCGAGTGGATTGGGAAAATCAGGTCGGCAATGGATCTCAAGAGAGAGAATTAGTAGAATGTCTGCGAGAAGGCTTTTTAGAACAGCTTGTTGTTGAGCCCACTAGGGGATCAGCTGTACTGGATTGGGTATTGTGTAATGAACCGGAGGTGATTAGAGAGATTGAGGTGAAGGAACCCTTAGGAGACAGTGATCATAACATGATTGAGTTCACTGAGAAATTTGAAAAAGAGAAGCCGAAATCTGATGTGTCGGAGTTTCAGTGGAGTAAAGGAAATTACAGTGGCATGAGAGAGAAACTGGCCAAAGTTGACTGGAAAGGGACACTGGCGGGAAAGACGGCAGAGCAGCAGTGGCTGAAGTTTATGCGAGAAGTGAGGAAGGTGCAAGACAGGTATATTCCAAAAATGAAGAAATTTTCAAATGGAAAAAGGATGCAACCATGGCTGACGAGAGAAGTCAAAGCCAAAGTTAAAGCAAAGGAGAGGGCATACAAGCAAGCAAAAATTAGTGGGAAGACAGAGGATTGGGAAGTTTTTAAAAGCTTACCAAAGAAAACTAAGAAGGTCATTAAGAGGGAAAAGATTAACTATGAAAGGAAGCTAGCAAATAATATCAAAGAGGATACTAAAAGCTTTTTCAAGTACATAAAGAGTAAAAGACAGGTGAGAGTAGATATAGGACCAATAGAAAATGATGCTGGAGAAATTGTAATGGGAGATAAGGAGATGGTGGAGGAACTGAACGAGTATTTTGCATCAGTCTTCACTGAGGAAGACATCAGCAGTATACTGGACACTCAAGGGTGTCAGGGAAGAGAAATGTGTGCAGCCACAATTACAACAGAGAAAGTACTCAGGAAGCTGAATAGTCTAAAGGTAGATAAATCTCCCGGACCAGAAGGAATGCACCCTCGTGTTCTGAAGGAAGTAGCTGTGGAGATTGTGGAGGCATTAGCGATGATCTTTCAAAAGTCGATAGATTCTGGCATGGTTCCGGAGCATTGGAAGATTGGAAATGTCACCCCGCTATTTAAGAAGGGGGCAAGGAAGCAAAAAGGAAATTATAGACCTGTTAGCTTGACATCGGTGGTTGGGAAGTTGTTGGAGTCGATTGTCAAGGATGAGGTTACAGAGTACCTGGAGGCATATGACAAGATAGGCAGAACTCAGCATGGATTCCTTAAAGGAAAATCCTGCCTGACAAACCTATTACAATTTTTTGAGGAAATTACAAGTAGGCTAGACAAGGGAGATGCAGTGGATGTTGTATATTTGGATTTTCAGAAGGCCTTTGACAAGGTGCCACACATGAGGCTACTTAACAAGATAAGAGCCCATGGAATTACGGGAAAGTTACATACGTGGATAGAGCGTTGGCTGATTGGCAAGAAACAGAGAGTGGAAATAAAGGGATCCTGTTCTGGTTGGCTGCTGGTTACCAGTAGTGTTCCACAGGGGTCTGTGTTGGGGCCGCTTCTTTTTACATTGTACATCAACGATTTGGATTATGGAATAGATAGCTTTGTGTCTAAGATTGCTGTCGATAGGAAGATAGGTGGAGGGGCTGGTAGTGCTGAGGAAATGGAGAGACTGCAGAGAGATTTGGATAGATTGGAAGAATGGGCAAAGAAGTGGCAAATGAAATACAATGTTGGAAAGTGTATGGTTATGCACTTTGGCAGAAGAAATAAATGGGCAGACTATTATTTAAATGGGGAAAGAATTCAAACTTCTGAGATGTAGCGGGACTTGGAAGTCCTCGTGCAGGATACCCTTAAAGTTAACCTCCAGGTTGAGTCAGTGGTGAAGAAGGCAAATGCAATGTTGGCATTCATTTCTAGAGGAATAGAGTATAGGAGCAGGGATGTGATGTTGAGGCTCTATAAGGCGCTGGTGAGACCTCACTTGGAGTACTGTGGGCAGTTTTGGTCTCCTTATTTAGGAAAGGATGTGCTGACGTTGGAAAGGGTACAGAGAAGATCCACTAGAATGATTCTGGGAATGAGAGGGTTAACATATGAGGAACGTTTGTCCGCTCTTGGATTGTATTCCTTGGAGTTTAGAAGAATGAGGGGAGACCTTATAGAAACATTTCGAATGTTGAAAGGCATGGACAGAGTGGATGTGGCAAAGTTGTTTCCCATGATGGGGGAGTCTAGTACGAGAGGATATGACTTAAGGATTGAAGGGCGCCCATTCAGAACAGAAATGCGAAGAAATTTTTTTAGTCAGAGGGTGGTGAACCTATGGAATTTGTTGCCACGGGCTGCAGTGGAGGCCAAGTCATTGGGTGCATTTAAGGCAGAGATTGATAGGTATCTGAGTAGCCAGGGCATCAAAGGTTATGGTGAAAAGGCGGGGGAGTGGGACTAAACGGGAGAATGGATCAGCTCATGATAAAGTGGCGGAGCAGACTCGATGGGCCGAATGTCTGACTTCTGCTCCTTTGTCTTATGGTCTTATGGGGTAAATATAGGAAATGCAATAGAATCAATGTAAGTCCACCTTCAGCAGGATGTTCAAACAACCAATGTGCAAATGACAACAAACAGTGCAAATACAAAAAATTAATAATAATAATAATAATAATAATAATAATGACCCAACAAATTGACCCCATGTACCAAAACAAAACATGTAATCAAAATTTGCAAACATTGTTAATACTCTCGACAATATAAATATGCCACAATATTTAGGAAAACTTGAAACATTTGAAGAACTACACACAGTAACATACAGTACAGCATGGCAATGCAGTGCAATGGCTCCAAAATAGAGGCACTCATTAATAGAAACCTAAAACTGAGTAATGAAATGAGAATACTGAAATGACAGAAGAAACAAAACTGTAACCTTAAGAGCAGAAATAGCCCACCTAGTGGAGTATAAAATGGATAACATGAGCAAGAAAGTTCAGAGAAAAGCTGAGGAAATACCAAGCAAATATCAGGTCCATACAATATATGATGAAGCTAACAAAAGCATTGTAGAATTCATAGATACACTAAACAAAAGCTTGGTGCATACAAAGCCAGACAAAATAAATACACGAAATGTGCCAGATGAAGAAAGTGGAGCTATCAGTTCAGGAACAATGATACACATTTATGCAGGACTTTGAAACTAAATTCAACTCACCAAAATGTCATCAACCTTTGGCACAGGATTACCAACAAACACAGAGATAATGAACTTTTGGTCAAATATCTAGTCAAACAGGGTGAAGCACAATCAAGAAACAAACTGGATTAGGGAGGAAAAAGAACACACTCACACAATTAAAGACATGCAAGCACCTGAAGTTACAATGGATATTCTAAAAGTGATTATGAAAAATACCCACAACTGGAAAGGTACTGGCAGTGATAATATTCATAATTATTGGTATAAAAATGTACCTGCCTTCATCTATACCTATTAATACATATCAACAATTTTCTTAAAATCCTGAAAAAGTGCCCTGATCTTACCTTTTGGAAAAATCACAGAAGATCCATCAAAATATCTTCCTATTACTTGTTTACAAACTATATATAAAATTGTAACATTACGCATCCCGCAACTAATCACCACTCACTTAGATAGCCTCAATATACTTACAGAAGAGCAGAAAGGATGCCGTAAAGGTATGAAAGGGTGGATGTAAAGAACAACCGATAATAGATTCTGTAATTCTAAATCAAGCCTGGCGGGAAAGGAGAAATCTTTCATGTTGCTATATTGACTACCAAAAAGCACTTGATTCTATCCCACGTTCAATTAATAGAAGCTCTTAATATGTATAAGACCATAAGATATAGGAGCAGAAATAGGCCATTTGGCCCGTCGAGACTGTTCTGCCATTTCATCACTGCTGATCCATTTTCCGCCTCAACCCCATTTTGACATATTCAAAGATTCCACATAGACCCTCCATTTTTCAAACATCCATGTGCCTATCTAAAAGTCTCTTAAATGTCTCTAATCTGCCTCTACCAGCACCTCATCAGTGTTCGATGCACTTACCACTCTGTGTAAAAAATCTACTTCTGACATTCTCTCTATAAATTCCTCTAGTCATCTTTAAGTTATTCCCTGTTGTATTACCCATTGCCGCCCTTGGAAAAAGGTGCTAGCTGCCCACTCTATCTATGCCTCTTATCATCTTATATACCTCTGTCAAATCATCTCTCATTGCACTTCGCTACAAAGATAAAAGCCCTAGCTCGCTCAACCTCTCCTCACAAAACATGCTCTCTAATCCAGGCAGCATCATCCTGGTAAACCTCCTCTGCACCCTCCTTAAGGCCCCCACATCCTTCCCATAATGAGGTGACCAGAACTGAACACAATATTTGAAGTGTGGTCTAACCAGGGTTTTATCAAGCTGCAACGTTACCTTGTGGCTCGAGCTCAATCCCCGCACTTAATAAAGACCAACACACTTACATGGGGTTCTGGACTTCCGTGGCAACCTCGAGGAACCTATGGCCGTAGACCCCAAGATCCCTTTGTTCCTCCATACTGCCATTGATCTTGTACTGTCCCTTCAAGTTCGACCTTCCAAAGTGAATCACACATTAATGGACTGAACTCCATCTGCCACTCCTCAGCCCAGATTTGCAGCTTTTCAATGTCCGGCTGTAACCTTCAACAAACTTCCACACTGTCCGCAACACAACCAACTTTTGTGTCATCTGCAGACCTACTAACCCACCCTTCTACTTCCTATCTAAGTCATTATAAAAATCACAAAGACCAGGAGTTCCAGAGCAGATCCCTGTGGAACTCTCCTAGTCATGGACTTCCAGGCAGAATACATTCCATCTACTATCACCATCTATCTTCTGTGGACAAGCCAATCCTGAATCCATGCAGCCAAGTGTCCTAGGATCCCATGCCACCTGACTTTCTGAATGAGCCTACCATGAGGAAACTTATGAATGCCTTACTAAAATCCATATACACCACATCCACTGCTCTACCTTCATCAATTTGTTTTGCTACATCCTTGAAAAGTTCTCTCAGGCCCGTGAGGCATGACCTATCCCTCACAAAGCCATGCTGACTGTCCCTAATCGGAATACATTTCTCCACATTCTTGTAAACCCAGTCTCTAAGAATCCTTTCCAACAGTTGTCCACCACTGATGTAAGACTTATTGGTCTATAATTCCCAGGATGATCTAAAGAAGAGTCAATGAATATTAGGGAAGCTGAAGTCCCCCATTTCAACAATCTTGTCTCTTTCCTCATTTCCTGTAGTAACTTAGGGTATATTCCATTCAGTCCTGGGAACTTATTTATCCAAATGTTTTTTAAAAGTTTCAGCACATCCTATTTCTTAACGTTGACATGTTCCGGCACATCATCGTGTTTTATGCTGACCTTACATTCATCAATGTCCTCTCAGTGGCGAATACTGGTGACTAGCCTCCCCTACTCCCTCCAACTCCAGTCCCAGATTTCCTCTTTCATCCTTGGTCAGTCCTTCCCTCACTCTAGTCATCCTCCTGTTCTTCATGTATGTGTACAACACCTTGAGGGTTTTCTTTAATCTTACTTACCAATGTCTCCTCATGTCCCCTTCTAGCTCTCCTAAGTCCATACTTAAGCTCCTTTCTGGCTACTTTATAACTCTCAAGTCCCATCTCATCCTTGCTTCCTAAACCTTAACCTTCCTTCTTCCTCTTGACTAAATGTTCCTCTTCTCTTGTCATCCACAGTTCCTTCACCCTACCATCCTTTCCCATGCCAATAGGACAAATCTATCTAGAAGCCATTCAAGTGGTCCCTAAACAACCTGGAAATTTCTGTTATGCATTTCCCTGAGAACATCTGTTCCCAATTTATGCTCCCGAGTTCCTGCCTAATAGCATCATAATTCACCTTCCTACAATTAAATACCTTCCCAAATGTCTGCACCTACCCCTGTCCACGGCTATGCTACAGTTCAAGGTGTTGTGGTCTCTTTCTCCAAAATGCTCACCTACCGAGAGATCCGATACCTGACCATATTCATTGCCCTACACCAGATCCTGCATGGCCGCTTCTATAGTTGGCATGTCCAGTATTGTGGCTGAAATCCTTCCTTACACTCTGAACAATTTCTGCCCCATCTAAAGAAATGTCAATCAATATTAGGGAAGTGTTTCAACAACCCTGTTAATTTTGCACCTTTCCAAAATCTTCTTCCCGATCTGTTCCTTGGTGTCTTTGTTTCTATTGGGGAGTCTATAGCATACTCCTAGCAAAGTGATTGCTCCCTTCCTGTTTTTGTCTTCCACTCACACTGACTCAATCCTCCCTTTCTGCAGCTGTGATACTGTCCCTGATCAGCAATGCCATTCTCCTGTCTCTTTTACCTCCCTCCCTGTCGCCTTTGAAACTTCCAAACCTCGGAAGTTCCAACATCCATTCCTGCCCCTCCAGGACAGCCAAGTCTCTAATGGCTACAAAATCGTAGCTTCAAGTACTGATCCATGCTCTAAGTTTATTGCCTTTGTTGCTGATACTTCTCACGTTAATCTATACACATTTCAACCCATCCAACTGACTGCACTTACGCTTTTTCCACTGCCTTTCCCTCTTCACATGTGTCTCTCTACACATTGCATCTATCTTTATACCAACTGCTTCATCATCTGACTTATCACTCTGCTTCCCACCTGCCTAGCAACCTAGCTTAAGCACCCCCCTGACAGTTCTAGCAAACCTGCCTGCAAGGACATTGCTCACTCTTGGCGTCATGTGTAACCCGTCCCGTTGTACAGGTCACACCTTCCCCAGAAGAGATCTCAATGATCCACAAATCTGAAACTTACGCCCTGCACCAAGTCTTCAGTCGTGCATTCATCTGCCAAATCATCCTCTTCTTACTCTCATGGGCAGCAATCTAGAGATGACTACTTTTGTGGTACTGCTTTCTGGTTGCCTGCCTAGCTCCCTATATTCACCCTTTTGGACCTCATTCCTTTTCCTACCTACAGTATGTTGTTGGTACCAATATGTGCCATGACTTCTGTCTGCTCTCCTTCCCCCTTAAAAATGCTGAGGACCTGATCTGTGACTTTTCTGACCCCTGCACCTGGGAGGCAACATACCTTCCAGAGTCTCTTTCATGCCCACAGAATCTTCTGTCTCTTCTCCTAACTATTGCATTCCTCATCCCCAATCTCCTCTTCTCCCCCCGCCCCCCACTTCCCTTCTGAGCCACAGAATCAGGCTCAGTGCCACAGACCTGTTTGCTGTGGCTTTCCACTAGTAGGTCATTCCTCCAACAGTATTAATGAAGGGGAAGGTATATTTATATATTTACATACTCAAACACACACACACACACACAGTGGATTCCGGTTCATTGGGACACGTTGGGGCCAGTATATTTTGGCCCAATTAAGTGGCTGCCCAGATTAGCTGAAGTTCCATGGAAATAGTTATAAAGGTATAAAAATAGACAAACCACCATTTAGCTGAGTCACAAATTATGTATTAGTTCCTAATAGAGATTGATGGTATGCTAATATTTATCGATGATGTTCTTTTGATTGACTGCAAACAAACAAGGTCAGTGCAGACATGCTTTAGATGACGGCATTCTCCAAATCTTCACTTTCACCGTCACATTCAAGATGATTTTTGATGCCCTCAAATTCTTCATAGTTCCTAACTTGTTGAAGTAGTAAAATTGTTTCATTTTCACTCCCAGCCATGTCCGGGATCTTCAGGCCTCAATGCTTGAAACTGCAGGGAGCAAAACAGTTCTGAGTTGTCTTACTGCTTATTTCTCGCCAACTATCAGTGAGAAAAATCACTGCTTTTTGAACACAAACACACGCAACTGATGCTATTTACAAACTGTTCACTTTAAGCATGGTGTCGAGTCTAACGGCTATAGAAGTGCATATAGCTGGTGCTTATTAGAAACTGTTTAGCAACAGGTTCCTGTTCCAATTAAGCAACATAGTGTCCCAAACAAACAAAGGAAATCTCGGCTATTTTCTTGATTTTTTTTCTTTAAGAGTTATTCTAAATAAGTGACTGCCTCAATGAAATGATGGCCAAATTAATCAAAATCCAATATATATATACGCACACACATATACATATATACTATGTCTGTGTGAGTGTGTACGTGGAGTGTATGTGTATATATGTATGTGCGTGTGTGTAGTACTGTGCAAAAGTCTTAAGCACATATAAAAAACCTGTAAAGTGAAGATGCTTTCAAAATAATGAAATGAAAGGTTTATAAACATTAAAAAACGGCGGGAGGAGAGAGAGCAGCGCACTGCGCGTGCGCAGCCCTCCGGTGAAAAATGATATCGTATCCGTTAAATAGGGGCCGTGGACAAATCTGATTTGATGGAGACAGACATGAAAGCACAGAGGAACATCTGGAGAAATCTCTGAAACGCCAGTTCGTTGCTGTCGTTACTGCGCGATCGGGAATCTTTCGGAGGGAAGGTCTCAAAATCCCTGGCTTTGCCTGCTGGTGGCGACCGAGGCTGAGGTCGAATCGTTCGGACAGAGATGGCGCTCAGTACTCGGTGTCAGAGAGCTGATCAGAGCTCGAAGTTTTCGGACGACTCAGAGTCGGACCGTGATCAGGTTTGGCAGGGGGAGTTTTTCTTCCTTCTCCCGTCTGCGTGAGATGTGGGACATTTGAGAGACTTTGAACTTTTTACTGTGCTCATGGATTTTCTTCATCAAGTTGTGGTATTGTTGCACTGTTGTAACTATACGTTATAATTATGTGGTTTTGTCAGTTTTTTCAGTCTTGGTCTGTCCTGTGTTTTGTGATATCACACCAGAGGAAATATTGTATCATTTCTTAATGCATGCATTACTAAATGACAATAAAAGAGGACTGCGTGTCTTCATAATCTTAAAAAAAAAGTACTATACAAAGATCAATAAGCAGTAAAGAAAAAAGGAAATCAAATCAATACTTGGTGTGATCACCCTTTGCCTTTAAAGCTGCATGATTTTTTTAAGGAACACTGTCGTGCAGTTTAATATGAAAATCAACTGGTAGGTTGTTCCAAGCATCCTGGAGAACTTGCCACAGTTCCTCTATAGACTTTGGCTGTCGCACTTGCTTCTGTTTCTCCAGGTAATCCCAGACAGTCTCAGCGATGTTGAGATCGGGGCTCTGTGGAGGCCATACTATCTGAAACCATATAAAAACTCTAGCGTGCCTAAGACGTTTGCACAGTACTCTATATATAGAGAGGGTCGAGCCAGTGTTTTACTCTGATCTTCCCAGCACTGAGGCTGTGTCAGGCTCCAGCTGCTTTGGGCTTAAGGTTGATCTATACTTCTGCGTCAACTCGACGCCGTAGGTATGGCGTAGCCACGAACCCAACGCAGAGCCTACGCGGATCCCTACGCCGTAGCCTGATGCGCACCTCTCCCAAAACGCAACTATGCGTCGCGGCAACGCAGACCACAACAACTGTGATTGGTCCGCTTGGTAGCATCGCATTTCCTCCTACGCTGCAATAGCTTCCCATTGGGCGACTGAAGGGCAAGGAACGAACTCTGGCTGCAATGCTTTCCATAAAGCTTTACAGACCTCCGAAATTATGGGGGACACATTTCGCTTTTATGAAAAAAGGCCCTCGCTTTAAACTTGTTTACCCCAAGAAAGACTACCCTGGCCATGAAGCCTTGCGCGGGCAGGCGTGTGCGCATGCGTGACGTGCGCGAATTGCAGAGCGACGCAGACACACCAACGCGCAAGTATAAAATCAGCCTTAGTGTCGTGGCAATTTGCGTGATGATGACCTAATTAGGTGGGAGGGAGGCACGAAGGCGTAGCGGATAGCGTAATGCTTTATAGCACTAGCAGTTAGGGTTCAATTTCCAGGAGCTTGTATATTCTCCCTGTGACTGCATGGGCTTCCTCCGGTTTCTTCCCAGGTTGCAAAGACGCACAGATTGTCAGTTCTGGGCATGCCACGTTGGTGCTGGAAGCACGGCAACTCTTGCGGGCTGCCTGCAGCGCATCTTTGGACTGCGTTGGTCATCGATGCAAACTGACGCACTTCACTGTGTGCTCCGATGTTTTGATGTACATGTGACAAGTAATCTCCAATCTTGTTAAGGTCAGGCAGCATCTGTGGGAACAAAGCTGACATGTTCGGGTCTGACAGCAGACACAAAATGCTGGTGAACGCAGCAGGCCAGGCAGCATCTTATAGGAAGAGGTACAGTCGACGTTTCGGGCCGAGGCCCTTCGTCAGAACTAACTGAAGGAAGAGTGAGTAAGAGATTTGAAAGTGGGAGGGGGAGGGGGAGATCCAAAATGATAGGAGAAGACAGGAGGGGGAGGGATGGAGCCAAGAGCTGGACAGGTGATTGGCAAAAGGGATATGAGAGGATCATGGGACAGGAGGCCCAGGGAGAAAGAAAGGGGGAAGCCCAAAGGATAGGCAAGGAGTATAGTGAGAGGGACAGAGGGAGAAAAAGGAGAGAGAGAGAAAAAAAGTTAATAATAATAATAAGTAAATAAATAAGGGATGGGGTACGAAGGGGAGGTGGGGCATTAACAGAAGTTAGAGAAGTCAATGTTCATGCCATCAGGTTGGAGGCTACCCAGACGGAATATAGGGTGTTGTTCCTCCAACCTGAGTGTGGCTTCATCTTTACAGTAGAGGAGGCCGTGGATAGACATATCAGAATGGGAATGGGACATGGAATTAAAATGTGTGGCCACTGGGAGATCCTGCTTTCTTTGGCGGACGGAGCGTAGGTGTTCAGCGAAACGGTCTCCCAGCCTGCGTCGGGTCTCACCAATATATAGAAGGCCGGGCTGGCATGGATATGGTGGGCTGGAAGGCTTTTTTTGTCCTGCAAGGCCATCAAACATTGTTCAAGGTGTTCTCTCACTACCACAAGCCAGAACACTCTAACCTGCCGTAACTTGCCCAGTGAGGTATGACTGGGGTCGTTGGCTGGGGAGAAAACCTGATGGTTCACTCAGAAATTCCACAGTTGCTGGAAATCCAGAGCAACACACACAAAATGCTTGAAGATCTCAGCAGATCAGGCAAGCGCTATGGAGGGGAATTAATAGTTGATGTTTCAGGCTGACGCCCTTCATCAGCCAGGGGGCAGAAGACAGAATTAGTAGGTGGGGAGGGGGAGGAGTACAGGCTGGTAGGTGATAGGTGAGACCAGGTGAGGGGGAAGGTGAGTCGGTGGGGGCAGGGAGGCTGAAGTAAGAAGCTGGGAGCAGATGGGTGGAAGAGGTAAATGGCTGATGAAGAAGAAGAAGAAGAAGAAGAAGGAGAGATGGGGAGAAATTGGGAGTGCCCACGCTGATTGCATGAACATTAATTTTTGGGCAACCTCCAACTTGAAAGCATGAGCACTGATTTCTCCAACTTCTGGTAATTTCTCCCCCCTCCATCCTTTCTTTTTCAATTCCCTACTCTGGTTATCCTCTCACCTGTTCTCTTCTCCTTAATTGTCCTTCAACTTCCTCTGTTTCCCTCCTCCTTCCCTTTCTTCCATGGTCCGCTGTCCTTTCCTATCAGACTCCTCCTTCTTCAGCCCTTCCCCTCTTCCACCAATCACCTCCCAGCTTCTTACTTCTGACCTTTTACCTCTTCTCACCTGCCTATCACTTCCCCTGGGTCCTCTCCTCCTTCTGCATTTCTCCCATAATCCACTCTCTTCTCCTATCAGATTCATTCTTCTCCAGCCCTTGACCTTGCCCACCCACCTGGCTTCACCCATCATCTTCCAGCTATCCTCCTTCCCCACCCCCCCTCCACCAGCTTTTTATCCTGGCATCTTCCCCCCCCCCTTCCTTCTCACTTCTGAAGAAGGGTCTCAGCCAGAAACGTCGACTGTTTATTCATTTCCATAGACGCTGCCTGACCTGCTGAGTTCCTCCGGCATTTTGTGTGTATTGCTCTGGATTTCCAGTACCTGCACACTTCCTTGTGTTTGCCGTGATTGCGTGGGCTCCTTCCAGGTGCCCCGCTTTCCTCCCACATCCCAAAGACCCTGCAGGTTGGTAGTTATTAACTCGTCAATTAATAACTCATCAGGGGTGATTGATAAGTTCGTGGCCTAAGGTAGACGGAGATGAGTTATTAACTTCAAACTTTCTGCATAATCACTCAAAGAGTTGAACTACACGTCCATGTAACGAGAGCTGTATAACTCATCTCCTTCTACCTTAGGCCACGAACTTATCAATCACCCATCTGTGGACACTTTCTGGAGGTCCAAGATCTGTATGCTCATGACCACCGGACTAAGGGTGTAAATGTAGGAGGAGACTATGCTGAAAAATAAATGTGCTAGGTTTTCCAAAATTGACTCCTTCGACCTTAGGCCACGAACTTATCAATCACCCCATCGTACATTCTAGGATGTGCTGGGACACATCATCAGTGACGTCACCTGGGGTCATCGGGTGTTTCGGGTCTTTCAATGTCAGACACTCTCGACCAGGTGACCCAGCCAGGGTTCATCAGGTCCCAGCTTGTGTCCCAGCAGCATTGGTCCATGGGTCACACCTCTTGATCCATAGGCATCTGGTGGGTCGGTCAGCAGGCTCTGTGATGGTCCTGATAGCTCTTTTCTTTGCAGCCCCCGTAATGCCAAGGCACGTGGCCAAGTGGCTATGGTGTTGGTCTAGTGATCTGAAGGTCGCTAGTTTGAGTCTTAGCTGAGGCAGCATGTTGTACCCTTGAGCAAGGCACTTAAGCACACATTGCTCTGCGACGACACCGGTGCCAAGCTGTATCAGCCTAGGCCCTTCCCTTGGACAACATCGGTGGCGTGGATAGGGAAGACTTGCAGCTATGGTCTTCCATACAACCTTGCCCAGGCCTCAGTCAACATCAAAAATGATGGACAGACGAAGAAGAAGAAGAATGCCAAGGAGACAGTAGGTTCTGGACAGTGAGTAGCCAGCAAAACCTTTACACCCCACCTCTGTAGGCTTGCATCGTGCCCTCCACCCCTGCCTCTGAGACTGCTCTACCAGCTCCTGGTATTTGGCTTCCTTATATTCAAACACCTCCTCAATCCAGTCTTCCCAAGAAACTGTCAGTTCCGCCATGACCACCTGCTCAAAGTTCAAAGTATATTTACTATCAAAGTATGTATACATTACACAACCTTGAGATTCGTCTCCTAACCAGTAGCCACAGAAGCAAAGAAACACAAAAGAACCCACAAAAAGAGAATAACAGTTGAGCACCCAATGTGCAGAGAAAGAAAAAAAAAGCAAATCATGCAAACAGCAATTGCAAGCAAGTAGTGTTTTCTGAACTGAAGTCCACAAAGGGAGTCCGAGACCCTTAGTTCAGCGCAGAAACGAGTAAACATTGTGGAGTGGCGAGCTGAACCAGCCCATCCCTCGCCTCAGTGCCCTAATACCCTAACCTGATCAATATGGCCCAGCACTTAAATCGACGTCCAAACGGCAGGTTTAATCGCCTTGATACGTTCTGCGGCCTAGACCCCGCTGCCTCGATTCGGGCTGTACTCAACCCTTCCATTCAGCCCGCTGCTTAAATCTTCATCCAAACATCGGGTCACCAGATCTCTGAACGGTCCATGAGCCCATGAACACTACCCCATTACCACCTTGCTGCACCACACACTTAGTTTGTACTTCTGTCAATTTTCCGTCTCTGTACTGTAAAACAACAAAACCCCAGCACATAAGCATGAGGAAATCTGCAGACGCTGGAAATTCAAGCAACATGCACAAAAAATGCCGGTGGAACGCAGCAGGCCGGGCAGCATCTATAGGAAGAGGTAGAGGCGGTGTTTCGGGCCAAGACCCAATACACTCCGGACCCCACCGCCTCAATTCGGCGTGTACCCAACCTTTTCGATTTGGCACAGCGCATTCCTCGCTCTTGGCTTCTGACAAAATGGCCACGTCAGGCCTCACGGCGATGGTGCGATGAAGACAGGCAACTTGGTATAAGTGATGTGAAATCTTGTTGTTTTGCGGTACAAAGACGTAACATTAAAATAAAATACAACATAAGTGTATGGTGTTAAAAAGGTGTAATGAGGTAGTGTTCAGAGAGCTGATGACGGACAGGAAGAAGCCACTCCTGAAATGACCCCCTACCCCCTCCTGCCCATTTGTGTTGGAGACTGCAGCTCCCACACTGCCCTCATCAGCAGCTTCAGAACCCAGTTATCCTCAGTCCCTGAGAGGCAATGTAGGGCGCAGGGGTGGTGCTCCAGCAGTTCAGCCTGCCTGCCTCACCCCTGGCCTCCCAACCCTTTCTTCGGCCACCCTGAACTCTTTCCCGAACGGGTTCCGTGACTGCAGGTCTCTGGGGCATCCGTGGTGACCTTGCCCTGGGCAACACGTTACAGGATCCTGGCAGGGTGTGATTATACGAATTACACACCTGTGTGGCGTTCCCTCCAGCCACGCTGTCAGTAAGCAAGACAGCTGCAGCTGGAATCTCACCGCAGCCTTTATCACGTTGACCTTCCGCACTTGTTAAACTCTCTCTCTCTCTTGCGATTTCTCTCCCCCTCACTATCTCTCTCTCTCTCTGTCTTACTCTCTTTCTGTCTATCTATCTCTCTCCCCCCTCTAATGCTCACTTGATATTGCTTCCTCTCCTCTATTTTCTCTTTCCTTCTTTCCCACTCCCCCTTTCTCTTGCTCTCTGTCTCTTGATATCTCTTCCTCGTCCTCTATCTCCCCCCTCTCTATTTCACTGTCTTTCTCTCTATCTATCTCTCCTTCTCTCCCTCTCCACTCTATCTCTCCCTATTTCAGAAACAGCTTCTTTCCCTCTGCCTTCCGATTTCTGAATGGACATTGAACCCATGAACACTACCTCACTTTCTTATTAGTTCTGTTTTTGCACTCCTATTTTTAAATTTAACTATTTAATGCACATATATATACTTACTGTAACTCATTTATTTTTTTCTATATTTATCATGAATTGTACTGCTGCCGATGTTAACACGGTTCACGACACATGCCCGTGGTATTAAACCTGATTATGATCGCTTCCCCCTTTCCCTCTCTTTCTGTACCTCCCTCCCTGGCCTTCAGGTCCACCCACATTAATTTCACTTCCACTGCCGCCCCACCGACATCCTTGCACGCTGTTAGAGCAGCTGCCAGTACCTAGGTTCAAACCCGTCCCTGCGTTCTGTCTGTGCGGAGTTTGCATGTCCTCCGTGACCACTCAGGAGCTCTAGTTTTTTTCCCCTGCAACTCAGAGACATGCAGCTTGATCGGTTCCTTGCTGCTGTAAATTGCTCCCTGAAGGGTGGCTTCTGTGAGAGGAGTAGATGGGAACGTGGGGAGAATAAGATATAGGATTAGCGAGGGAGCAAAACGCACAAAGTGCTGAAGGAACTCAGTAACTTGAGTGGCGTCTATGCAGGAGAATAAAGAGTAGGTTCCTGTCCCGCTGAAGGGCCTTGTCCTGAAATATTGACTGTCTATTTCCCTCCATTGATGCTGCCTAAATTGCTGGGATCTTCCAGCACAAAAATGAACTTTATTTGTCACAGGAACACCGAAACATTGAAATGCGTCCTCTGCGTCACCATTTTTACTTGCCATCTGCTGGGGGCAGCCCGTAAAGTGTCGTCACGCCTCTGGCGCCAACATAGATGCCCACATGTATTTGTTTTTTAAAGTTACTTGCTCGATTTGTCTTCTTTTTCACATCGGTTGTTTGTCTATCCTTGTTTGTGGAAAGGTAGTTACTGCCTGCTACACTCGCTGGCGTTTAGGGCAGCAATGAAGGTCCTTCACCTCTGCCTGTCCTTAGCCATCTTCTCTATTGTGGTCCAGGTGTGGTTCGTACTTTCCAAAAAACAATTTTGGTCTTGGTGGTGCTCAGAGATTCCATCATCGTGTCAGCAGCTTCCTCCCGGTTTTCACAACGGTCGGTCGTGCAAGTCCCGGGTGGAGACTCAGGAATACCGTCACACGTGGATACAAGATTCTTCACTGCTGTTTCCGTAACAATTTTTTTTTCGACCAGTCGGGGTTGTTGGCTCTGAGCTGAACTCCCAAACCTGGAGTAACAGTGGACCACTCTGAGTCTGGTCTGTCTTTGGCGTGGGTGATCCTACCAAGAGCCAAAACACAAGGCCCTGACTCCAGCCAACACAGCTCTCCGGGTTACTGAGTTCACACAAACCTCTAAACCCTACAACGAGGTTGTGGACCTCTTGGAGGTTGTTTATGTATAGTCTTCTCGTAAATTTCATTGTATTTCTTTAGTTTCCTGTAAACGTCTGCAAGGAAATGAATCTCAGGGTGGTATATTGGTGACAAATAGAGTACAGTACGTACTTTGATAATAAATTTACTTTGACTTTGGCACAACTCACTGACCCTAACCGTGCGTCTGTTTTTGGACTGCGGGAGGAAACCGGAGCACCGGGAGGAAACTGATGTGATCAGGAGGGGAACGTACAAATTCAAACCCCAATCGGTGATCAGGGGCACTGTAAAGCCATTGTGCTAAAACCACTACCCTACTGCGCCGCCACACATCTTGTGTGTGTTGCTCAGGGTTTCCTGTATCTGCAGAATCTCTTGGGTCTAGCATCAGTGCCAGTGCAGGCTTACTGGTTGGCCCTGACCTGCTGGACTTACGAAGTTCAAAGGTCAAGGTAAAAGGTTCTAATTCTCTGCTTGATGACTCTATGGCCAACCAAGCACTTCCTATTCATTGCTAAGTGACTTAACAGAGAGTGGCAGCTGCCTTTGCAGCACTGATACCGAGGGGAATGCTGATCCTGGGTCCCCCCAGGAACTACACGTTGGAAAAAGCAAAAGTGACTGTTCCCTCACGTTCTGACAACCCCCACACATCCTGACACAAAAGGCAACTTTCCCACTGACTAAAACCAGGAAACAAAGGAACTGCAGAAGAATATTTTCCTGTTGTCCACTTCAATTCATTCTGTGCTGAAAAGCTTGCACCAGTCTCAAAGTGGTTGGTTTGTGAAAACTCACTGATTTAAATATTTAGGCTCTGTTCCAGCAATTGATCACTTAACCAAGATTTCCACCACAGTGCAGTACTGAGGGAGTATCTCACTGTTGGAGGGACGGTACTGAGGGAGTATCACACTGTCGGAGGGACGGTACTGAGGGAGTGTCTCACTGTCGGAGGGACGGTACTGAGGGAGTGTCTCACTGTCAGAGGGACAGTACTGAGGGAGTGTCTCACTGTCAGAGGGACGGTACCGAGGGAGCACCTCACTGTCGGAGGGACGGTACCGAGGGAGCGCCGCACTGTCGGAGGGACGGTACCAAGGGAGCGCCGCACTGTTGCAGGGACGGTACCGAGGGAGCGCCGCACTGTCGGAGGGACAGTACCGAGGGAGTGTCTCAATGTCAGATGTGAGATGCTTTTTATCTTTTCTGAGGAAGGGTTCCTCAGACCAAATCATTAACCAATTTCTCTATCCACAGAAGCTGCTTGAATGGCTGAGCTCTTCAGCATTCTTGTCTTTGTTACCAGCTTTTGTTTGCTTGTGGACGTTTACCGCTCTAGGCAAGAGGAAACAGGGATCTCTCGACCTTTCATGGCCCCTCCTGTTCAGCTTTGTCTGCAGTGTAAACACAGTATATTCAGATTGTAACAGATCCTTTATGAAATCATCCTAACTGTTTTTCATTGTGCTGGTCTCCTCCTGCTTATAATTGTCATTGAAGGAAACAGTGGCGGTCTCCTTCGGTATATAAAGTGTAAGGCGTGATCAGAAGGTGCAGAAGCATACAACCCACAGCCACCTTCCTCAGTCACAGAAGGGCAACAGAGTGTAAGTACTGTTTTTAACTGATCTGAAACATACCATCGTACTGTTTTATTGTTTGCATGGAAGAGTTGTCATTGGAATTATTAAGAATAGAATCCAGTGTGAACTTTCTGCGGAGCAGGAGCTGATTAAATGCTCAGAGAGTTTTGACTTCAATTGTCCCGGAGAGATAAAGTTGCCCAGAACTATGGAGATGCTCCCTGCGATGTTTTATAGAGGCTGGAGGTTTGAGCCAATGGTGAGATAGGAAGGAAAATGCACTTCACACAGGAGGGGTTAAACCAGCCGCAGACCCGAAGTGTTGACTGCTTCTCTTTCCACAGATGCTGCCTGACTTGCTGAGGGTCTCCCACATTTTCTGTTTTCGTTTCAGGCTTCGAGTGTTGATTTTTAATAAAGCAGCAGTGTATGGAACAGAGAGATCTTTGTGGGGAGAGTTAATGACCAATTGTCAGGAGCTCAGAGGAATTCATTTAGTGAATAAAGCAACATAAATAAACACAAGAGATTCTGCAGACGCTGGAAATCCAGAGTAACATGCACAAAATGCTGGTGGAACTCAGCAGGAAAGGCAGCATCTTTGGAAATATATAAAGAGTTGGGGTTTTGGGACGAGACCCTTCACCAAAATTCTGGGGGAAGTCGGCAGGTCAGGCAGCATCTATGGAGAGGAAGAAACTGTCAACGTTTCAGGCCGAGACCCCTCATCAGGACTGACCTTCTGAGTTCCTCCAGCACTTTCTGAGACAAAATGCATGCTGAAGCTTAACAAAAAGTCTGCCGGGGGTACTCAGCAGGTCGAGCGGCACCTGTGGAGGTAAGCGAGTTGTCGACGTTTCGGGTTCGGCTTCCGCAGACGCTGCCCAGCCCACTGAGTGCCTCCAGCAGGTTGAGCACTGCTCCGGATTCCCGCAGACTGCAATCTCCCGTGCCACCGCCATACATGACAAAACTTATTCCAGATACACTGAGTCTGCTCACTTCCCATTACCAGGTTTACGATGAGCATCACCGATTTCCCCGTCGCTGGAGATGTCGCAGCGGAAATCTCCCTCTTCTCCCTCCTCCGTTGTTGCTGTCCTTTTCTTTCATGGGGTTCCGGCGTCATCTGAAGTCTGCGTAACCTGGGGTCACTAATCCGAAGTCGTGCATCGCTTCAATGCGCTCCCTTGGATCTGGGAGCACAGCACACGAGCAGTCCATTGAAACCTTCTGCAACGTACTAATCCCAGTCCGAACACTGTGCGGTTGGGCTTTCGTCTGGTAGATTCATGATCAGCATTTAAATGTATTATGCACTCAGTGGCCACTTTATTAGGTACACCTGCTCGTTAATGCAAATAGCTAATCAGCCAATCAGGTGGCAGCAACTCAATGCGTAAAAGCCCGCAGACATGGCCAAGAGGTTCAGTTGTTGTTCAGACTAGACATCAGAATGGGGAAGAAGTGTGATCTAAGTGACTTTGACTGTGGAATGATTGTTGGTGCCAGATGGGGTGGTTTGAGTATCTCAGAAACTGCTGATCTCCTGGGATTTTCACGCACAACAGTCTCTAGAGTTTAAAGAGAATGGTGAGAAAAACCAAAAAAAAATCTAGTGATTGGCAGCTCTGTGCCTTTTACCTGTGAAAATGCCAAGTTAATAAGAGAGGTCAGAGGAGAATTGTCTGACTGGTTCAAGCTGTCAGCAAAGTGACAGTAACTCAAATAGCCACACGTTACAACAGTGGTGTGCTGAAGAGCATCTCTGAACACACAACGTGTCAGTCATTGAAGTAGATGGGCTACAGCAGCAGAAGACCATGAACGCACACTCAGTGGCCATTTTATATAGGGACAGGAGTTACCTAATAAAGTGGCCACTGAGTGTATGTAGTAACATTATCTCTTTTTATCCAGCACTCCACACCTTGCTCTGTGTATTAGCTTCTTAAAGGTGAGCCTTATTTATTTATTAATCACATGCACATCGGTACCTAGAGTGAAATGTGTCGCTTTGAATCAACTCAGTGAAGATTGCGCAGGGCAGGCCGCAAGTTGAGAGTTCTGGGCGCACTAAGCTGGCACCACACACCTGGTGCCAACCTAGCCTGTCCACGGCTCACTAACCCTAACTGCACGTCTTTGGACTGTGGGAGCGCCTCGAGGAAACCCACGCGGTCACGGGGAGGAGGTACAAACTCCTTACAGACGCTGGTGGGAATCGAACCCCGATCTTACAGCTCCAAAGCGTTGCGCTAACTGCTATTGTGCTGCCCACTGAAGAATTCCTCTTGGTGTTTATTTCTTCTGACACTGAAGGAGGCCATCGAAGTTGGTAAACTGTTCTTCTCGTCTTGAGCCCTCAGCTCCTCAGTGGAGCCAAGGCCATCGATGACCTCGCATCTCCATCGACCTCGGAAGTCGATGGTGTGGTTGGAGTTCATCAACACTCCGGCAATCCACTGTACGGGGGATCGGCCTGTATAGCTGCACTCGAACCCTGTTGACTGACCTTACCTGTTTCCAGCTCTCATGATGGAGATGTAGGGTTGGACTTTGAGAGGCCAGTCAATGGGTAAATGGGTTTATTATTGTCACAAGATTCAGAGAACAAAATTGTTTTATTACATCAGTACCTCGAGGTAGTGCAAGGAAAAAATACCAACATAATGCAGAATAAAGATGAAATATGATGGTAAGCAAACCAAAAATCTTGAAGAGGATACCAAAAGTTATTTTAGATATATAAAGAGTAAAAGAGGCAAGAATGGATATTGGATGTCACTGGAGAGGTAGTAATGGGGGATGAGAATAAATGACAAATAAGTATATTGCATCAGTCTTCACTGCGGAAGACACCAGCAGTACTCTAGAAATTCAAGAGGGTCGAGAGGCAGGGTGAGTGTAGTTGCTATTACTAAGGAGAAAAGTTCTTCAGAAGCTGAAAGGTCTGAAGGTAGATGGACTACACCCCAGGGTTCTGAAAGAGGTAGCTGATGAGATTGTGGAGGCATTAGTAATGATCTTTCAAGAATCACAAGATTCTGGAATGGTTCCGGAGAACTGGAGAATTACAAATTTCACTCCACTCTCAGAAGGGAGGGAGGCAGAAGAAAGTAAATTATAGGCCAGTTAGCCTGATTTCAGTGGTTGGGAAAATGTTGGAATCCGTTTTTAAGGATGAGGTTTTGTGTTACTTGGAGGGGCATCGTAAAGTAGCCCAAAGTCAGCATAAACACGAGGAATTGTGTTTCTGACGAAGGGTCTTGGCCCGAAACGTCGACTGTACCTCTTCCTAGAGATGCTGCCTGGCCTGCTGCATTCACCAGCAACTTTAATGTGTGTTGCCCAAAGTCAGCATAGTTTCCTTAAGGGGAAATCTTCCCTGACAAATCTGTTGGAATTCTTAGAGGAAATAACAGGCAGGATAGACAAAGGAGAGTGGATGTTGTGTACTTGGATTTTCAGAAGGCCTTTGACAAGCTGCCACACATGAGGCTGCTTAACAAGATAAGAGCTCATGGTATTACAAGAAAGATACTAGCATAGACCTGAAGATTGGCTGATTGGCAGGAGGTGAAGAGTCGGAATAAAGGGGACTTATTCTTGTTGGTGTTCTGCATGGGTCGGTATTGGGACTGCTTCTTTTTACATTATATGTCAATGATTTGGATGACGGAATTGATGGGTTTGTGGCCAAGTTTGTAGACAATATAAAGATAGGTGGAGGGCAGGTATTGTTGAGGAAGCAGAAAGACTTGGACATATTGGGAGAATGGGCAAACAAGTGGCAGTTGGAATATAGTATAGGGAAATGTATGGTCATGCACTTTGATAGAAGGAGTAAAGGCATAAACTAATTTCTAAACGGGGAGAAAATTAAAAAATCAGAGGTGCAAAGGGACTTGGGAGTTCTTGTGCAGGATTCTCTAAAGTTTAACTTGCAGGTTGAGTCAGTGATGAGGAAGGCAAATACTTATACTTTATTGTCACCAAACAATTGATACTAGAACGTACAATCATCGCAGCGATATTTGATTCTGCGCTTTCCGCTCCCTGGATTATAAATATTAAAAATAGTAAAAATTAGTAAATATTAAAAATTTTAATTATAAATCATAAATAGAAAATAGAAAAATGAGAAGTAAGGTAGTGCAAAAAACCGAGAGGCAGGTCCGGATATTTGGAGGGTACAGCCCAGATCCGGGTCAGGATCTGTTCAGCAGTCTTATCACAGTCGGAAAGAAGCTGTTCCCAAATCTGGCCGTACAAGCCTTCAAGCTCCTGAGCCTTCTCCCGGAGGGAAGAGGGACGAAAAGTGTGCTAGCTGGGTGGGTGGTGTCCTTGATGCAAATGCAATGTTTGCAAAATTTTCGAGAGGACTAGAATCTAAGAGCAAGGATGTGATGCTGAGGCTGTAAGGCACTGGTCAGACCTCACCTGGAGTATTGTGAGCAGTTTCGTGTCCCTACTGGCATTGGAGAGAGTCCAGGGGAGGTACATGAGAATGATTCTGGGAATGAGAAGGCTAGCATATGAAGAGCATTTGATGGCTCCGGGTCTGTAATCACTGGAGTTTAGAAGAATTGGGGGGAGGATCGCATTGAGACCTATCGAATATTGAAAGGCCTAGACAGTGGATGTGGAGATGATGTTTCCATTAGTGGGTGAGTCTAGGACCAAGGGCCCACAACCTCAGGAATGAGAGATGTCCATTTAGAACAGAGATGAGGAGGAATCGCTTTAGCCAGAGGGTGGTTAATCTGTGGAATTCATTGCCACGAACAGCCATGGAGGCCAGGACATTGAGTAATTCAAAGCAGAGGTTGATTGGTTCTTGGTTAGTGAGGGCATCAAAGATTACATGTAGAAGACAGGAGAATGGGGTTGAGAGGGATAATAAGTCAGTCATGATGGAATGTTGGAGCAGACTCGATGGGCCGAGTGGCCTAATTCTGCTCTTATGACTTACGGTTTTATGGTCTAAAGTTCTACGGTTAAGGAGCAGGTAGATTGTGAAGCCAAGACTCCATTTTATTGTACAAGGGGATCATTCAATAGTTTGATAACGTGGATCCGAAGCTGACCTTGAGCCTGGTGGTTTGTCCTTTCAGGCTTTTGCCCGATGGGAGGGGAAGAATATAGAATGTCCAGAGTGGGAGGGGCCCTTGATGCCAGCTCCCAGCAGGACAATCCCATCTCCCATCCATCCCCTTGCCCATTTCCTTATTTTCTGTAGCTCTGCAACTCATTCCATCTCTCATTGACCCAGCCATTCTCCTTGCGTTGATTTTGTTCTTCACATATATTAAGGCGGGTCTGTTTTAACTACCACTGCATTTTGGGGATGCGGGAGGAAGCCAGGACATCCAACTGGTCCCAGTGAGAGCATGCAAACTCCAGAGAAACAGCAAAGGAGTTTGGGATCCAACGAGGATCCCTGGAGTTCTGAGGCATTACCCAATGCACCTCCAGTTCCAAACTCTGAGCAACTCAAAACTTTCCTCCAATGCACTTCCGTTAATGGCTTTGCCCTCTTCCAGATCCGGGCTCCTTCCACTTCAAGAAATTTTCTGAAACTTCCGGTCTCGCCAAGAAATCTCCTGAAGAGATCACGAAAATGTTCACCATTCTCGACGACGATCGAAGTGGTTTCATAGAGAAGAGAGAGCTCAGGTAGGCAACTCTTAGTTTTCCCTTAAGCACTGACATGAAATCACAAGAGTTGAGAGCACTGAAGAGTGGAAGGGGGGAGTATCATGGAAATCACGTGAGGTCATGGATAGTGCTCGGGATGTACAAGAACGCACAAAGTGCAGAAGAGGTTCACCAGGATGTTGCCTGGATTGGAGAGTATTAACTATGAGGAGAAGCTCAAAAGTCAAGAGGTTGTGTTGCAACTTTATAAAACTCTGATTAGGCCACACTTGGAGTATTACATACAGTTCTGGTCGCCTCACTACAGGAAGGATGTTGAGGCTTTGGAGAGGGTGCAGAAGAGGTTTAGCAGGATGCTGCCTGGTTTAGAGGGTATGTGCTATTATGAGAGGCTGGATAAACTTAGGTTGTTTTCTCTGGAGCAGTGGTGGCAGAGGGGAGATCTAATAGAGGTTTATAAGATTATGAGAGGCAGCGATAGAGTAGACAGGGAGTATCTGTTTCCCAGGGTAGAGATGTCTAATACCAGAGGGCATGCATTGAAGGTGAGAGGGGTAGGTTCAAAGGGGATGTGAGGGGTAAGTTTTTTACTCAGAGAGTGGTGGATGCCTGGAATGTGCTGCCTGGTATGGTGGAAGAGGCAAATACATTAGAGGCTTTTAAGAGACTTTTGGATAGACACATGGATGTAAGGAAGATGGAGGGATATGGACATGGTGTAGGTAGGAGGGATTAGTGTTTGTGGGCATTTTCGATTTGATTTTTAGCTGGTTCAGCACAACATTTGTGGGCCAAATGACCTGTGTTCCTGTGCTGTACTGTTGTAAGTTGGACAGACTTAAAGGCAGAAGGGGTGACCTGATAGATCTATTTATAATTATGAGAGCTATGGAGTGGGTAGATAGTGTTTTTGTTACAGATGAAATTGTCAATCAGTAGGACGCCTTTAAGCTGTAAAGGATGCAAGAAAGATTGATGGGATTTTGGAGGACTTAAGTTATAAGGGGAGGCTGGATAGGCTGGGACATCTCTCATTGGAATATAGGAGCCTAAGAGATATAGAAAACCATGAGGGACATGGATAAGATGGATGTCCACAATCTTTTGTCCAGAGTAGGAAGGTATAAATGTATAGATTTAAGGTAAGAGGGTAAGTCTTAAAAGGGACCAGAGGAGAAACATTTTCACACGGCAGATGATGGAAAGAAGGAACAAATTGCTGGAGACAGGTTGAAAAGCCATTTATATAGGTTAATGGATAGAAATGTGTTGGAGGGATATGGGCCTCAAGAATCAGAATCAGGTTTAATAGCACTGGCATATGTCATGTAATTTGTTACCTTTGTGGCAGCAATACATAACAATAGACAAAAACATGAATTACAGTAAGTATATATATTATTTATACTAAATAAGTTGTGCAAAAATAGAAACTTTAAACATAGTGAGGTTCAATCTCCATTCAGAAATTGGACGGCAGAGAGGAAGAAGCTGTACCTGGATCACTGAGTGTGTGCTTTTGTCGCAAGGCGTCTGTGGAGGCCTAGTCATTGGGTATATTTGAAGTGGAGGTTGATTGGTTCTTGATTAGTAAGAATGTCAACGGTTACAGGGAGAAGGCAGGAGAATGGGATTGAGGGAGAAAATAAATCAGCCATGATGGAACAGCAGAGCAAACTCGATGGAGCAAATGGCCTCGTGACCTGTACCAACTAGTGGAGTGGTGTCGCAGCAACAACCTGGCACTCAATGTCAGTAAGATTAAAGAGCTGATTGTGGACTTCAGGGAGGATGAGATGAAAGAACATGTATCAATCCTCACAGGAGGATCAGAAGTGGAGAGAGTGAGCAGATTCAAGTTCCTAGGTGTCAAGATCTCTGAGGATCTAACCTGGTCCCAACATATTGATGCAGCTATAAAGAAAGCAAGACAGCGGCTATACTTCATTTGGAGTTTGAAGAGATTTGGTATGTCAACAAGTACACGCAAAAACTTCTATAGATGTACCATGGAGAGCATTCTGACAGGCTGCATCACTGTCTGGTATGGAGGGACTACTGCACAGGACCGAAAGAAGCTGCAGGGGGTTGTAAATTTAATTGGCTCCATCTTGGGTACGAGCCTACAAAGTATACAGGATATCTTCAAGGAGCAGTGTCTCAGAATGGCAGCATCCATTATTAAGGACCTCCAGCACCCAGGACATGCCCTTTTCTCACTGTTACCATCAGGTAAGAGATACAGAAGCCTGAAGGCACACACTCAGCGATTCAGGAACAGCTCCTTCCCCTCTGCCATCCGATTCCTAAATGGACATTGAACCCATGAGCACTACCTCAACTTTTTATATATATATATATATATATATATATATATATATAGGGTGATTGATAAGTCTGTGGCCTAAGGTAGAAGGAGATGGGTTATACAGGTCCCGTTACATGCACATGCAGGTCAACTCTTTGAGCGATTATGCAGAAAGTTTGAAGTTAATAACTCATCTCCTTCTACCTTAGGCCACGAACTTATCAATCACCCCTGCTGTGGACACTTTCTGGAGGTCCAGGATCCGTATGCTCCATGACCGCTGGACTAAGTGTGTACATGTAGGAGGGGACTATGTTGAAAAATAAATGTGCTAGGTTTTCTAAAATTGACTCCTTCGACCTTAGGCCACAAACTTATCAATCACCCCTCGTATAAAAATTGATTTACTCATTTATTTATTTTTACTTTTTTTCTTCTATGTTATGTATTGCATTTGACTGCTGCTACTAAGTTAACAAATTTCACGACACATGCTGGTGACAATAAACCTGATTCTGATTCGGATAATTCTGCTCCTACATCTTACGAAGATTCGTGAGACAAGTTTCTTTGCACAGAGAGTGTAGGTGCCCAGAATACCGCCAGGGAGAGTGGTGGAAGTGTTTAAGAGGCATTTTAATGGTCATGTAAACAGGCAGTGAATGGAGGGAAACAGATCACTTACAGGGAGATGGGATTAGTTAGACTGGCAGTAAGGTCAGCAAAGACATGATGGACTGAATGGCCTCTTCCTGTTCTGTGTTGTGTAATGATCAGGTTAGTATGTCATGGAAAAAGAAATGGGGAACGTTGTCCTCTATCACAGGCAGCTTGTAGTACAAGACTGAGAGCCTTGACACAATGCTACAGGATGTCAGTGAGTCCACCCCGGGCTAATGTCCACAAGTCTGTTCCGTACTTAGAGAGGAACAGCAGCTAAAGTTTATCGCAGTGACTCCTGCCATCCACAGTCAGGAGGATAGCATAAACATTGATATCTCAAACTTCTGGTAATTCACCTCCCCAACCCTTCACCATTTCCCCATTCCCGTTCCCCTCTCTCACCTTAACTCCTTACCTGCCCATCATCTCCCTCAAGTGCTCCTCCCCCTTCCCGTTCTTCCACAGTCCTACCCTCTCCTACCAGATTCCCCTTCTCCAGCCCTGTCTCTCTTTCATCAATCCATTTCCCATTTTCTTTACTTCACCCCCTCCCCGTCTCCCAGTTTCACCCACCACCTGCTGCCTTGTACGTCTTCCTCCCCTCCCCCCACCTTCTCACTTTGACCTCTTCCCTTCCTTTTCAGTCCCGATGAAGGGTCTCGGCCCGAACCGTCGACGGTTTACTCGTTCCCATAGATGCTGCCTGGCCTGCTGTGTTCCTCCAGCACTTTGTGTGCCTCGATAGTCACGAGGGTGTTTGGTAGATGCAGAGGGTTATGCGAGTCAGCAAGGCAAGTGAAGTTTGGGGCAAAGGATCACAGCAGCCGCCATCTTGTTAACAGGCAGAGCAGGCTTGAGGGTTGAACAACTTACCACTCCTCCTGTGCTTTTGCGTGAGAACGCAGCACAGATACTGAACAGAGAGAAGAGGCTGGAAAGTTATGTGAGGGGCCAGTTTCATAACGGTTCCCGAAAAACTGTTATTCATGAAAAATGGAACTATAACCATTGACAGGATATCCAACCTTAAAGTCAGGCCCAAGACACACATGCATGAACCATGTGCACACGTATGGTTGATCCACTATAGTGCTGTACATACATGTCCCCCTCTGTCCGGGTTTGCTGATAGACCCTCTTATGTTTGAAGGCTCTTCCTTCGGTGTTTCTGCCCGCAAGCCGGGAGCTGAGCGACGCTGAGACAGACAGCTTTGTCTCCGTTGGAGATGAAAATGGCGACGGCAGGATTGATTGTGCTGGTAAGTTCTCAAGTATTTCTATTCACATTTATAATCCCGATTCACAGCCTGCATATAAATTACCGAAAGAATACTCGCCTTGGAAAGGGTGCAGACTGACCCCCACTGGGGGAACCGGTCCCACACACACACACTGACCCTCACAGGGGGACAGGTCCCACACACACACTGACCCTCACTGGGGGAACAGGTCTCACACACACTGACCCTCACTGGGGGAACAGGTCCCACACACACACTGACTCTCACTGGGGGAACAGGTCCCACACCAACTGACCCTCACTGGGGGAACAGGTCTCACACACACTGACCCTCACTGGGGGAACAGGTCACACACACACTGACCCTCACTGGGGGAACAGGTCCCACACACACACTGACGCTCACTGGGGGAACCGGTCCCACACACACACTGACTCTCACTGGGGGAACAGGTCCCACACCAACTGACCCTCACTGGGGGAACAGGTCTCACACACACTGACCCTCACTGGGGGAACAGGTCACACACACACTGACCCTCACTGGGGGAACAGGTCCCACACACACACTGACCCTCACTGGGGGAACAGGTCACACACACACACACACACACTGACCCTCACTGGGGGATCAGGTCCCACACACACACACTGACCCTCACTGGGGGAACAGGTCCCACACACACACACTGACCCTCACTGGGGGAACAGGTCACACACACACACTGACCCTCACTGGGGGAACAGAGAGAAAAACCCTACCGTGCTCATACTCTCCTCATAAGGTATGTTCTCCAACCCAGGCAGCATCTGGGGATAGGGAAATGAGTGCCAGCTTTGCTGACTATGCACACATCCCGTCGGCGGAAGGGCTTGGAGCTGGATGAGGTCATGGTCACCTGTTGTCCCCACTGACCGTTTGTTGCATTGGGCTCTCTTGGAGGAGGGGCTGCGGCAGGATCGAAAATGAACACAAAATGGTGAAGTGAGTTGTTTTGGAATTGCAGAATTCCAGAGTCTGGTAACCTCGATGGATCAAATTTGATGAAGATATCCCCCTATGCCGATACTCTCATCCTTCGACTGAACGCCCGTAAACATCTCTGCAATTCTTCAAATCGATCAGCACTTATCAAGCTTTATCAAATGGACTGTCACTGTGCTCGAGGTGCTGGAATTATTTAATTGCAATAAAATCTCTTTATGAGCTCATGTTTGGCTTGGCTTTGTCCCTGCGAATAAAGAGTGGAATGTGTTATGCTGCCAACAGTGGTTTTAACCGAATGCCAAGGACAGTCCATTGACAGCAAAATAGTTTCTTTCAGAATAAGAATGAAAGAGTCAGAATCATTGAGATTGGAGTTTGCTGAATCATTTGGCTTGGCCATTCTATCAGTAATATCACACTCTCCCTACATTCCCAATTCTGCCCATGTCCAGAAATCTATCAGCCTCTGTCTTGAATGAATTCTGACTGAGTTGCAGGCAAAAATAATTTCATTCACGTACGCAGATTCATCCACACATAAGATGCAAGAGGGACTGCAGATGCTGGAGATCGAGAGGATTACACACAATGTTCTGGAGGAGCTCAGCAGGTCAGGCAGCATCTATGGATGGGAATAAACAGTCGATGTTTCGGGCCGACACACTTCATCAGGACTGGAAAGGAAGGGGGAAGAAGTCAGAGTGAGAAGGTGGGGGGGGGGGGAGGAAGAAAGAAAAATAAGGTGGTAGGTGATAGGTGAAATCGGGAGAGGGGGTGGGGTGAAGTAAAGAGCCAGGAAGTCGATTGGTGAAAGAGATAAAGGGCTGGAGGAGGGTGAATCTGGTAGGACAGAAAGACTATGGAAGAATGGGAAGGGGAGGAGAATTGGGCAGGTAAGGAGAGAAGGTGAAAGGGAAACAAGAATGGGAAATGGTGAAGAAGTGGGGGGGGGGGGCTCATTACCGGAGGTTCGAGAAATCAATGTTGATGCCATCAGGTTGGAGGCTATCCAGACCGAATATCAGGTGTTCCTCCTCCAGCCTGAGTATAGGCTCATTGTGGCAGTGGAGATCATGGGCTGATGTATTGGAATGGGAATGGAAAGTAGAATTGAAACGGGTGGCCTCCGGGAAATCCCGCTTTTTGTGGCGGACAGAAGTGAGCGTGCTTGGCGAAGCGGTCTCCCGATCTAGGGCAGGTCTCACCGATATACGGGAGGCTACACGTATATGCAAGCACGCACTTGCACACGTAGACACATACTGTACACACACGTGCACGCACGCTCGCACCTTGAACACATGCTCATACACACACCAGCATACACACGCACACCCGTGGTTAATCACGCAATACAACTGAGGCTCTATCTGTCCAAGCCCCAAACACTATATATTGCACTTGACTCCCAGAGCCTAGGGTTCACTGCTCTTCATGAAGTTTGCTTTCTAACTCAGGTGCTGCCTGTGCCATATTTGCTCCCTTGGATGGCGCCCTCGAAGTAGTCTTTCATTGGCTGTTGTCCTCTTTGGATGCAGTCAAGGCTATTAGCTGCCAGTTCTTGCTCCAACACCTCACTTCACCCTTTTATGCTGGCGGTCTCCCCTCCATCATTCAGTTGAGATGAAGAGTCCAGACCTGAAGCATTGACTGTCCATTTCCCTCCACACATGCTGCCTGACCTGCTGAGTTCCTCCAGCATCTGGTCTGTTCAAGGTTCTTCACTGTTGAGCACTAAGGCAGAGATACCGTTGCTCTGGATGGCTGAATGGGG
This sequence comes from Mobula hypostoma, assembly GCF_963921235.1. Classification (NCBI taxonomy): domain Eukaryota; kingdom Metazoa; phylum Chordata; class Chondrichthyes; order Myliobatiformes; family Myliobatidae; genus Mobula; species Mobula hypostoma. Next base: position 105,455,855 of record NC_086107.1, read on the forward strand.
GAGGGGGGCAGCTAGTTTACCAAGCTGCCGGAGTGACTTTCTATAAACTTCACTTGCCTTGAACCAATTGGATGGCGAGGTGTGAGGGTCAATCTTAGTAACTTCAAAGGATAAAGACTTTGAGGGAATCTTTGACTGCAACTGTCCAAATAAGATAGGGCAGGAAACCCAAGCTCCATTCAGTCTGGCTCCCTGTTGTAGTACAGACAAAATACTGGAGGAACTCAGTAAGTCAGGCAGCATCTATAGCAAATAAACAGTTGGGCCGAGACCCTTCGTCAGGACAGGAAGGAAGGGACAGAAGCCAGAATAAGAAGGTGGGGTGAGGGGGTTGGAGCACAAGCTGGAAGGTGATTGGTGAGGGGGAGGGGAGATGAAGTAAAGAGGTGATAGGAGGGGGCAAAGGGCTGAAGAAGGAACCTGATTGGAGAGGAAAATGGACCATGGGAGAAAGGGAAGGAGGAGGTGAAAAGCAGTGAGGGAAAGAGAAGGGGTGAGAAGGTAATCAAAATGGAGAATGGAAAAAGAGAGAAGAGGGTGAGGCAGAGTAAGTACCTTAAGATAGAGAAATCGATGTTCATGTCATCAAGTTGCAGGCTACCCGGGTGGAATATGAGGTGTTCCTCCTACAACTTGAGTCTGGTCTCTTCATGGCATTAGGGGTTGGTGACTGTGGAGGGGACGATCCCCAGAGGTGAAGTCTGTGACAGTGGCTCGATGATCATCGCTAGGATCCTGACCCAGTCCAAATGAAGTGTTTTAAGCCGAAGCATCGACTGTCCATTTCCCTCACGGACGCTGCTTGACCCTTTGAATTCCTCCAGTCTTTGTGTGCGGCTCAGACCGAATGTCAGGTTCAGTTTTTGTGGATGTGAATCTAATCAACATTGAAGGTCGATTACCCCATGATTCCCAGCTCCCTGTTCTGAGGAAAGCCACTACACCAAGATGACTTCACCTTCATTCTTGTTAATTTACATCTGCCATTGACTTTGCTCAGTCAGCTTGTCTGTCTCTTTGAAGCTTCGTTTCACAATCCATATAGTTCAGATTGTGTTTCTGAATTCCTTTTGGACTGGTTCCTTAGAATAAATGACGCACAATACATACTCAGTGGCCACTTCATTATTACCTAATAAACTGGCCACTGCTTGTTAATGTAATGATCTAATCAGCCAATGATGTTCTGTACACCTGCTTTTTGATGCAATTATCTGATCAGCCAATCATTTGGTAGCAACTCAATGCATAAAAGCATGCAGACATGGTCAGGAGGTTCAGTTGTTGTTTAGACCAAGCATCAGAATGGGGAAGAAATGGGATTTAAGCAGAATGGTTGTTGGTGCCAAACAGGGTGGTTTAAGCATTTCAGAAACTGCCGATCTCCTGGGGATTTTCACACTACAGTCTCTAGAGTTTACAAAGAACGGTGCAAAAAACAAAAAAAAAAAAAAAAATCCAGTGCGGGGCAGTTCTGTGGGCAAAAACACCTTTTTAATGAGGGGTCAGAGAACGGCCAGTCTGTTTCAAGCTGACAGCAGCTCAGATAACGTTACAATAGCCGTATACAAAAGAAAATCTCTGAATACACAACATGCCGAACATTGAAGAAGATGGGCTACAGCAGCAGACGACCATCAACATTATTTGGTACGTAATGAAGTGGTCACTGAGTGCATAGTTTTTGTTGATAGCAAGATTTTTTTTTCTTCCTCATGGTGGGGTTGTCCAAAGCAAGAAAGCCTAAGGTGAGAGATGGGAGGTGAAGAGGAGATCTGGGATGCTATCACACGGAGAGTAGTAGGAATCTGATATCCGGTGCCTGAGAAGCTGGTGAAGGCAGATTCATCTTTTAAACTCTTTAACAGATATTTAGGCAGTCACTTGAATAATCATGGCATAGAAAACCATAAACTAAATGTGGGTAAATGCGAGCAGCACAGAAAAATAATTTGTCAGCGTTGATATGGTGGACCAACAATCTATCTTCTCTGTAGGGCACTGTGTGGATAAATAGGGTAAAGCTCTCAAGCTGCTTAATCGTTTTAGAGATCTCTTGATCTTTCCTACCAAAGTGATCATAAGCCTTGTCTAAGAATCCTTTTCCTCCTACTACTGGAAAAACAATAGGGAGAGCAGTTATATTGAGTAAATAGCAAACAAGGGTGAAGACCGTGGCCAATGTTACATGAAGATGGAGTTTAACCCAGATAAATGTGAGGTGTTGCACCCCAGTAGGGCAAATTCAGGGAGACAGTACACCGTTAAGGGCAAGATCCTTAAGTGTTGCTGATCAGAGATCTTGGGATCCAAGTTCATAGCTCCTTGGAAGTGCCTACACAGGTCCATAGGGCAGTTAAGAAGGCTTATGGAATGCTTGCTTTTGTTGGTCAAGGCATAGAGTTCAAAAGTCAAAGAGGTTATGTTGCAACTTTATAAACATCTGGTTAGGCCACAGTTTACGAATAAGGGGTAGACAATTTAGAACGGAGTTGCGGAAAAACTTTTTCACACAGAGGGTTGTGGTTCTGTGGAATGCTCTGCCTCAGAAGGCAGTGGAGGCCAATTCTCTGGATTCTTTCAAGAAAGAGTTAGATAGAGCTCTGAAAGATAGCGGAGTGAAGGAATATGGGGAGAAGGCAGGAAAAGGGTAGTGATTGTGGATGATGAGTCATGATCACAGTGAATGGTGGTGCTGGCTCGAAGGGCTGAATGGCCTACTCCTGCACCTATTGTCTATTGCCACAAACTAAATGTGGGTAAATGGGAGCAGCACAGAAATTTGTCAGCATTGATATGGTGGACCAACAAACTATCTTCTCTGTATTGCACACAGTGCTGGTTGCCCCGCTACAGGAAGGATGTTGAGGTTTTGGAGAGGGTGCAGAAGAGGCTTACCAAGACGCTGCCTGGTTTAGAGGGCATGTGCTATCATGAGAGGCTGGATAAACTTGAGTTGTTTTCTCTAGCGCGGCAGAAGCTGAGGGGAGATCCGAATGAGGTTTATAAGATTATGAAAGGCATAGACAGACAGGGAGTATTTGTTTCCCGGGGTTGAAATGTCTAAAACCTAAGGGCATGCATTGGGGGGGGGGGTGGATGTGAGAGGTAAGTTTTTTACTCTGAGAGTCGCAGATGCCTGGAATGCGCTGCTAGTGGCAAATACTTTGGAGGCTTTTAAGAGACGTTTAGATAGGCACATGAATGTGAGGAAGATAGAAGGATATGGATATTGTGTAGGTAGGAGGGATTAGTTTTTTTATTTACTTTTTAGCTGGTTTGGCACACTGTGGGACGAAGGGCCTGTTCCTGTTCTATGTTCTATGAAGTGCCTGGACCAAGTGTGTCCGTCCCAGGTCAGGGTGGGAGCGCCCAGAATGGAAACGGCACTGAGCTGGGCTGCCCACTGGTCTATACATTAAGCCAGCCCCATCAGACAGTTTGTGAGAATGTCGCAAGTGTGCGGGCTGCTCGATCGGCTGGGTCTCCCACATGCAGGAGGCGCTCTCATACTGCGTGGGCTTTCGAGTGCACGTTTTTCGTCCCGGCGGCCCCGCCTAGTCACTCCTGCATCGTAAGTCACCCAGTGTCTACAGCAGCTAACACGACTCAGCAAAACGTTTAACCACACCGCTCCATTGCCATTCCTCCTCAGCGCATAAGTAACATTAAGGAACTTCAAAATAAATTTTATTTCAACGTTTTTAAGATGCTGCAGTAAAAGAGTACATTGGAGTACATTGGATAGAATGGAATAATTGGTTATTTTTCAGCAAGCACAATAACAACAGGATCTGGCACTTACACTGTTAACATAATCGCCAACATGACTAAATCAATAGGATTGGGAGAGCTAATCAAAGGTCACTATTCATTCTGGATCTTAACCAAGAACTGTTCATTGGAAGCCCAACACTGGAATCAGGTGTAAAGCTCGACAATACAGTCAACTCCCTATGGAATTTCCTTGATCTTCAAGCCTATGATTTTACTGATTTTTGTTGATTTCTCAAAAGGTAATCAGAACAAATTCTTAAGCTTTTGTTTTTGGATTTGTTTACATTTTTTCTACTTAAGAAGCATTTCTTTACTATGCTTGTTAAACACTAGATACCATATATAACAAGCAAAAACTTTTCCTTTACCCTCAATAAATCATCACTAAAATAATCGTCTTTATTAATGTATTATTTACTGCTTATAACAAAGTCATCACCAAAGCTCTCCGCGTTAGTTCCCAATGAGTAATTTTCGTTAATGATCTGTTCTACTTGGAGTTACAGCACAGTAATGAGGCCCTTTGGCCCATCGAGCCTGTGCTGCCCAATTACACCCATGTGATCAACTAACCTACTAACCCACGTTCTTGGAATGTGGGAGGAAACCCACGCGGGCACGGGGAAAACATACAAGCTGATTACAGAGAGCAGTCCAGACAAAACATGGTCCATGTCTCATCCTCAACTGTTTGGTAACACGGTGGTGGGGGGGGGAAACAATCTCAACAGTAAACAGATGGTAGAGATCAAAAAGCAGATAGAGTGCAGTTTTAAGCTGGTAATGGTAAGTTTTCACCCCGCCACGCCCGAACGTGAGAGGAGGGTTGGGCAGGGAGCTAGCAACCCCACCTGTAAAGACCCAAAGCTACAGCAGAACCAACATTAGCTCCAAAGACCTCATCCCCGGGAGAGAAAGGATCTTCACCTCGAAGGCGTATGAAGTCGTGTGGTGAAAGGGGAAGCCACATGGCCCATCAACCTTTTGCCCAGGACAGAGGAGCTGCTGTCGGGTGGCCTATACTCCAGCATGGGTGTTGGCCTTAAGAATAAAAAGAAGCAAGTTATATTTTAAAATAAACGGGAGGCACAAGAGCCAACAAATGCTGGAAACTGCAGAGGCGAAAAGTCTGCTGGAGGAATGCTAGCGTTGTCTCCTCGGGTGCAAGGACCATGCTTGGAATGTTTCAGGCAGTATGAAATATTAGCGTCAAATTCGCCCCAAGAGTGAAAAGTGAAACTTGCTCCACTCTGACAAAGGCCCAGAACCAGAAGAACACCGTCAATATAGCTGGATCCATTTCAGTCACGTGCGCCAACCCCATTTCTGACACTGTGTGCCAACCATGTCAAATGAGGGACACTGTTGTTGTTTTGTACCACTGTGCTTACTAACTGATCTGAGATCTCTCAAGTGTATTTCATGTGACGTAGAAATGACTGGAGCACAAAGACCCTGCAAATCATTGGGGGACGTGAGGAAGTGGAACAAACGCATTTGGGATAATAAATCAGCCATGATGGTATGGTGGAGCACACTCAATGGGCCAAATGGCCTGATTATGGTCTAAATGGAGTCCAGATCTAAGTCTGTGGGGTCATGGTGAGATGATGGTGCCCGTTAGAAAGAGACATCAATGAAAAATGTTGGCGGATTTTGCCTGCCAGAACTCTTTATGTCATGCTTTGGAATGTTAATCTTTTTGGAATGGTTTATGTACAGATAGTTGCCACTTTATTGGGTATTCCTGCTTGTTAATGCAAATATCTAATCAGCCAATCACGTGGCAGCAGCGCAATGCACAAAAGCATGCAGACGTGGTCAAGAGGTTCAGTTGGTGTTCAGACCAAACATCAGAATAGGGAACAAAAGCGGACCGTGGAATGATTGTCGGTGCCAGCCAGGGCAGTTTGAGCACCTCCTGTGATTTTCACGCACAACAGTCTCTAGAGTTTACCGGGAATGGTGCAACAAAAAAAAACATCCAGTGAGTAGCAGTTCTGTGGGTGAAAACGCCTTGTTAATGAGAGAGGTCAGAGGAGAATGGGCAGACTGGTTCAAGGTGACAAGAAGGAGACAGTAACTCAGCTAACCATGCATTACAGCAGTGGTGTGCAAAAGAGCATCTCTGAACACACACCACATCCGACCTTGCAGTGGATGGGGCGACAGCAGTAAAAGGCCACGAACATACCTAATAAAGTGGCCACCGCGTGTATGTACAGGTTGCACTGAACTAGACTCAAACTACATTGTGGGTTTTAAGTACCGCCTTCCCTTGCCCCCGAAGCACCTCCCCTCATTATGCAGGGCATAAGGAGGTTGTGCTCACTCTGAACCCCTGCTCTGAAGCTAAGAGAAGTCAAGTTTGTACAATGAAACAAACCCATTGCCTTGAGTGACGATGAGGCTGTTATCATCGTTAACAGTAATGACACGAGGTTTGTGAAGTCCATTTCCTGTGTTCAACAGCTCCTCCCTAAAAGTTCCATCTGACCAAAATAAAAGGATTCTATTTCGCTCAGTGACCAGGATATTGTCATTTACATCCGTGCAAATGCTATACGGTTTTATTGCACAATCCAGCCCGTTCAAAGTGATCTGCTCACAGACAGTGAGGACCACCCCGTCCCTGTCGAATATGACAATACATTTCTTCCCACTGTCGGCTACGATGAACTCCTCCGAAGAGTTGATCGCCAGGAAAAGAAACCTGACGCCTTCGTAGCCGTGCGGCTTGACCCTGCTGACCACGTGCCCGTCGACATCGTAGAGAGACAGGGAGCACAAGGCCCCCTCGCTCACCGCCACATACTCGTCTTCGTAGGCAGCGATGGGGTAACTGGACTCAGAACCACGCAGGAAGAGCTTCCTCAGAAAACCTCCGTCCAGCTCCAGAAAGTAGAGTTTGTTCCCCGCCGAGCAGGCAATAGTGTCGTCGCACACAGCAATGCTGCACGGGTCGTCGTCGTCATCGGGCAGCGAGATAGTCTGAATAAGGTGTCCAGCGTCCGTGAAGCATTTCAGACTGGAGTTCTCTTCATCCACGACGATGATGGTTCCATCGCGGGCAACGCTAACACCAGTCAACTTGGGATCGTACTCTTCGTGCGACAGCTCAGTGTTGAAGCTGAACATGTTCCGCACCTTTTGCTTGGGTTGAGGAACCGGAACGCTCGCCTGACGAGAATTGCCTGGACTCCTATGCTGCTCTGTTCTGGCTGGAGTAGTTTGGGCCCTAGGAATGGATTCATCCTCGAACGTGATGCTGAATAGGTTCGATTGAAAAATTTCTTTCTTTACTGATTCATTGACCTTTAGGCTGGGACTGGTTTTCTCTCCCGTGGGCACCTTCAGTGCTTGGACAGCGTTAACATGCTCTTCTACAATGGACTTCAGGCACACTATCTCTCTCGCCTGGCCAGACTGCAGGATGCGCTCGGCAAACTCCCTGGTCCCTTCCGCCTTCTTTATCTGGTGCTGAAGGTCCGCCTTGGCATTCCTGTACAACTCCTCCTGTTCCCTGACGTAATCGGCGAGGGTGGCCTTGACGGCGTCGCCTTGCTTGATCAGGTTGTTTATGGCCTCTGTCAGGGTACTTTCGATCATTGACATCAGGGAGCACTCTGTAGCTTTCAGCCTGTTCCCTGCATCGCTGAGGCTGTCCTCCTGCTGGGCCAGTGACTGAAGCTCAGTATTCAGTCTTCCAATGAGCTTCGTCACTAAGGGTCTCGCGGTTTCCACTGCTCTAGCCACTGGCGTTTTTCTATGCTGGGCATGAGAGCTCAAGCAACTGGTACAGATGGTGCTGCTGCAGGTGTTACAGAAGTAATCCACCAGCATTCTGGGATGTTGTTGGCAGTACACCTTCTTCTGCATCTTCACCTCGGCCTCACAGGGGCCCGAGCTGAATCCCGGCAGGCTCTTCAACACGTGGCCCGGGTTGCCCGCCATGTGCCTGACCTTGCAAGAGGGGCAGAGGTGAACGGAGCAGGTCTTGCACTGAGCTGCCGCAGAAGGCCTGTTCTTCCCCGCCGTGGCGCACAGGCCGCAGGCCGCCTCCTCGCTCTCCTGCGTCTGGAAGAGGTCCATAAGGCTGTTGATGTGAAAGTTGGTCTTTAGCTGGCTGACGCCGCCGCTCACGTCCACCTCGTCCCTGCACTCGGGACAACGGATCCTTCTGTTTCTACTCACCATGCTTTCCAGGCAGTCAAAGCAATAGGTGTGGGCGCAGGGCAACATCTTCGGTTGCTTAAACCTATTAAAGCAGATCTTGCAGTTTAAAATATCATTTTGGATTTGATCTGCAATGGCTGATGATGTCGCCATGATGAAAGCACAGCCTGAAACAGACGAGAACAGATGTTTGGTTATATAAAGCTGAGATGGCTTAGGTGATTCTGAACGTCAATGTGCAGCAGATCCTACGCACTTCAGTCCCCCACCAAGAAAGCATCAAGGCTCTCTGGTTCTTTCTCGACAAAAGAACCGAACATTTCCCCTCCAGCACCACCCTCCTCTGTTGGTCCTCTTCCTCTGAATTTTTCCCTTCCGCTCCTCCCGCTTCCTCCAGATGCGAGGGGTAGCCCACACGGGTCCCAGCTATGCCTCCCTGTTTGTCGGCTATGTAGATCAGCCCGCATTTTAAGCCTTCCCAGGCAATACTCCCCAACTCTTCCTCCGCTACATTGACGACTGCATTGGCGCTGCTTCATGCACCTGTGCTGAGCTCGCCAATTTCGTCAACTTTGCCTCTAACTTCCACCCTGCCCTTAAGCTCACTTGGTCCATTTCTGATACCTTTCTCCCTTTATCTCGAGCTCTCTGTCTCCATCTCTGGAGACAAACTGTCAACTGACATCTTTTATAAACCTACTGATTCCCATGGCTACCTTGACTCTATACCACTACCCACCCTGTCCCCCTGTAAAAATGGCACTCCCTCTTCTCAATTCCTTCACCTCCACATCTATTCCCAGGACACAGCCTTCCTTTCCAAATGTCCTCCTTCTTCAAAGACTGAGCTTTTCCTTCCTCTACTATTGATAATGCCCTCGCCCGCATCCCCTCCATTTCCTGAACATCTGCACTCACCCCATCTTCCCGTCACCTTATAGGCTGATTTATACTTCTGCACAGTAGCCTAAGCCGTAGCCTATGCAAGTGGCCTACGCCGTTGTGAGCATTTATACTTGTGCGTTGGTGTGTCTGCATCGCTCTGCAATTCACCGCCAAAACACTAGTTGGCGGTGGGGATTCTATGCCACTGCGTTGAGGTTCTTCGTGTTCAAACTCAGCACGAAGAAACTCAAACTTCAAACAATGGCAACTGAAACTGGAGGAGGATGAATTTTCTGTGGGCCACTGAGAGACATAGACGAGGAAGAGCATTTCAAATATTTTCGGATGTCGGCAGGTAGATTTGATGATTTGGTTCATCGTCTCCAACCATTTATTTCGCATCAGTGTACGCACAGTATACTCAGAGACTGGCAATCTCCATTCGAGTTTTAGCTTCAGGTGGAAGTCAACAGGCTGTAGCAGCTAGCTACAAACTGGCGTCAAGCACAGGGTCCTCCATAATTTCGGAGGTCTGTAAAGCTTTATGGAAAGCATTGCGGCCAGAGTTCCTTCCCTGCCCTTCAGTCAACCAATGGGAAGCTACTGCAGCGTAGGAGGAAATGCGATGCTACCAAGCGGACCAATCACAGTTGTTGCGGTCTGCGTCGCCACGATGCATAGTTACATTTTTGGGGAGGTGCGCGTCAGGCTACTGCGTAGGGTACGTAGCTACCTATGGCGTAGATTTGATGCAGAAGTATAAATTGGCCTTAACAGTGATAGTTCCTCTTGTCCTCGTCTACCACCCCATGAGCCTTTGCATCCAACACATCATTCTGTGTAACTTCCACCATCTCCAAAGAGATATTTACCTCCCCTCCTGCTCCGCTTTCCCTTGGGATAGCTCCCTCCGTAATTCCCTTTTCCATTCGTTCTCTCCCCCACCCCCACAAATCTCCCACCCAGCACTTATCCCTGCCAGTGGCCCAAGTGCTACACCTGCCCATTCACCTCCTCCCTCCCCTCCATTCAGGGCCCCAAACAGTCCTTCCAGGCGAGGCAACACCTCACCTGCGAATCTGCTGGGATCGTGCTCGCGAGGCAGCCTGCTCTACGTTGGAGAGACCCGTCGTAAACTGGGGAGGGGGGGGCTGCTTCAGCGGGTGCCTCCGCTTCATCCACCCAAAGCAGAACTTCCCGGTGGCCAAACATTCCCATTCCCGTTCCCATTCTGACATGTCAGTCCACAGCCTCCTCTTGTGCCAAGATGAGGCCACCCTCAGGGTGGAGGGGCAACACCTTATATCCCGTCTGGGTGGCCTCCAACCTGATGGCATGAACATCGATTTCTCCTTCCAGTGATTTTTTCTCCTTCCTCCCCCCACCCTTTCTATTCTCCACTCTGGCCTTTCACCTCTTCAAACCTGCCCATCACTTCCCCCTGGGTCCCCTCTTCCTTCCCTTTCTCCCGTGGTCCACTCTCCTCTATCAGATTCCTTTCTCTCCAGCCCATTACCATTTGCATCCACCTAGCTTCACCCATCATCTTCCTGCTAGCCTCTTCCCCCCCCCCAACCCACCCAACCTGCTTATTCTGCTGTCTTTCCCCCTTCCTTTTCAGCCTTGAAAAAAAGGTCTCGGCCCACGGCTTCGACTGTTTATTCGTCTTGCTATTTGCTGCCTGGCCTGCTGAGATCTTCCAGCATTTTATATGTGTTGCTTTGAATTTCCAGCATCTGCAGACTTTCTTATGTTTAAGGTACAATGAATGACAGGGAACAATATCCACATAGAAAATCAGGACCGACAAGATCGGCACCCCACTAGAGGTGGAGCTGAGGTGGCTCACGTAGTCCCCTCCCTGCCACTCCAGGAGCCAAGTGGACTCGTCTCCCAGGATGGTATGAATTTCCTGCAGGAAAATCATTGCATTTCTCCTGACTCCAAACCTTCAGAGAGGACCCCAGCTGCCGTTCACATTAAGACGAGCCATGGTGAGCTTCCTGTCAGGTGTGCCCCAGGCCTCGGCACCAGTGCCCTTCCTGGTGAGAGCAGAGCTGGTGCTCTTCACCCTACGAAGAGCAAGACTTGAGTGTCGCCAGAACTATCTCGTGCCCCGCTATCCCCTGAAGCAGTGGCCCCCAACCTCTGGGCCGCAAAGCACCCAGCACATCTTTTAGAAAAAAGCCGAAATAAACAAGCTAAATAATTAGGTGCCACCTGGCACGTAATTAATTAGCTTGATTATTTCGGCTTGTTTCTTACAGATGTGCTGGGTACGTCCCGGCTACCGCTGCACCGCTGCATGCTTCGCGGCCCGGAGGTTGGGGACCACCGCCCTGAAGGAGTGAGGCTGATTCTCGCGCAGATTTCTCTCACCAGGTCAGCCAGGAAGGTTTTAAGCTGTCGCCTATCATTCCTGGTCACAGCCCTCCTATTCCATCTGGGAACGAGACACAAAGACCTCACCAGCCTTGGCTTTCTGGACCAGCATAGGAAGACTAGTTTCAGCCTAAGCCTCGACCCTCAGAGGGGAGAATAAATTCTCTGAATTCGTCAACGTATCAGCGGGACTTCTTGGGAGGGCTGAGGATGCCTCACTGCCAAGCCTGTTATCTCCTCCTCCATCACTACACCTACAGCCCCCATCTTCCTCAAGTCTACCAGCAGATGGCCGTACTTCTAATCCACATGACGCAGCAGGTACCCGCTGTCTCCATCTCAGACCTACCCCGGGAAAAATGACACGGGCGTCGACCCCGAACTATCTTGGGAACTGAGGGTTGATAGGTTTGGCACGGTGAGTGTTATCTCTCGTCTCAAGCGTCTTGGGTCCCAGACCACCAGGTTCAGGAAAAGCTGTTGCCCTACAACCATTAGGCTCCTGGACTGATGTGGAGGGTTTCACTTGCCTCAGTACTTAGCCCACTCCACAGCCTGTTTCCAGGTGTGGTTTTTCATGGATTCTATTGTATTTCTCTATTTTCCTGTAGGCGCCTGAAAAAAAAAAGAATCTCAAGGCTATATTTGGTATATATACTTCGATAGGATTGTAGGCCATTCTCAGGGTAGAGCAGCAACACCTCAGAATCCATCTAGGTAGCCTCCAACATGGTGGCATGAACACAGATTTCTCCTTCTGGTATTTTTTCCTTCTTTTCTTTTCCCCTCCTTGGCCTCTTATCTCTGCCTGTCACCTCCCCCTGGTGCCCCTCCATCTTCCCTCTCTCCCATGGTCTACTCTCCTCTCCCATCGGATTTCTTCTTCTCCAGTCCTTTGCCTTTCCCACCCATCACCTTCCAGTGAGTCCTACTCTCCCTCCCACACCTTTTTATTCCAGCGTCCTCCCCCTCCCTTTCTCGGCCCGGAACATTTATTCACTTCCATCGCTGCTGCCTGACCTGCTGAGTTCCTCCAGCTGCTCGTGCCCGTTACTTCGATAATAAATTTACTTTTGAACTTTTTGAGTTTTTAAACAGGCCCAGGCTGATCCTGGCCTAGCCAGGTGGCCAAGAAAGCACCCCAACACCACCATCTCCTCAGAAGGCAAGGAAATTCAACATGACTCCTATCATTTTCCATAGATGTCAAAGTCAAGGTAAAATTTTATTCCAAAGTACATACATATCACCACATCCTATCTCAAGATTCATTTTTTGCAGGCATTTACAGGAAAATAGATATATTAGAATTTAAGAAAAACTATAAAGACTGGCAACAAACTACATGTAAATAAATAATACTGAGAACACAAGTTAGAATCCTTGAAAGTGAGTCCGTAGGGTTGTGGAATCAGTTCAGTGATGAGGTGAGTGAAGTTATCCACACTGGTTCAGGAGCCTGATGGTTGAAGGGAAATACTCTAACTGTTCCTGAACCTGGTGGAGGCCCTCTGTCTCCTGCCAGTTGGTAGCATGAAGAGAGCATGGGGGTCCTTGATCACTGATGCACCACAGAAAGCATCCTATCATGCATCTGCCCATCTGCAAGAACCTGCAGAGTTGTGATCGAAGAAGCCCCCCCCCCCCAGTCTATCACACAAAACCAGCCTTTCCTGCACCGAGTGGACCCATGCTTCTGGGAAAGCAGCTAACGTAACCAATGACCTTTAAAAAAAAGCATGAGAGAGCAAACCACCAGAAAGAAGGACAAGCAGCACGCATCAACGTTGCTGGTGAACGCAGCAGGCCAGGCAGCATCTCTAGGAAGAGGTACAGTCAGGACGAAGGGCCTCGGCCCGGAAACGTCGACTGTACCTCTTCCTAGAGATGCTGCCTGGCCTGCTGCGTTCACCAGCAACTCTGATGTGTGTTGCTTGAATTTCCAGCACCTGCAGAATTCCTCGTGTCTGCGAGAAACAAGGACAACTTCAGCCCACGCTGTTACCAGACCCCGTAAGGGTCCTCCGACACACTCAACTTGATCTCCCTCCCAATCTAGCTAGGAATAACCCGTACACTTCTGTCTCCCCGTACCGTAACATTTCGGTTCCCTCTTTGGCTAACCCGATGTAATTATGTTTAAAATGTCCTATGTGAGCGGCGCTTTTCAATGCGCTCGTTACGGTGATGATAACCCCTTACTAAAAACGAAACTTAAAAAAGATTCCCGAATCGAAAGTGAAAGAGGCGCACTTACACATCATTATAATAATAGGGAACTAACCCCCCCCCGGCCGCCACACCTTAAATTAAATTGCAAACTTTTTTTCAAATCAGCGAGCTTCAGGGGAACCCCGGGAGCTCACCGAGAACGGAAAGGCCTCGGTCACCCGCACTGAGCGAGCCGGCGAGCTCGAATTGTAGCAGGCGCTCCCGCAACCGCAGCGACAGCCCACGCTCCGTCAGCAGATAAGGAGAAACCCCTCCAGCAACCGAACCCCATCATCCGGCCGCCGGGGATGTCCCCCCGCCGCTCCCCGGATCCTCACCTGAGCAGCTCCTCGGGAGACCTCGCCTTCGCTCCGGCTCCGAAACGACAGGGCGCTCGACCGGGAGGGCAAGGGGGAGGAGAGAAATGCTAACCCCTCCCGGTGGCCTTTGTCTCTGTTACTCGCCCCGTGCAATCCCAGTTCTGTTGGCTCGGCAGGGAAAGGGGGACGATCTCGGCCGGTACAGCCGCGCACGAAACAGCCTCTTCCCGTTTCACCCAATCCGAGTTGAAAAATAACAGGTCAATTAAAAATTGCTTTTTCTCTCTCGTTCCGTGCGAATGATGACTCGCACCTATCCGGAGGAAGGGGCATTACCGCCACCTACTGTAATGGAGTATGACAGGGATCAGAACTAATAAAAAAGTTCACCACCTACGACTTAATTTAGGTGCCCGCAAAACTGGGCACCCCAGATCTACCCAGTGATTGCCTAATCAGCTTCCCATGTTCCAACTAAAATCTAAACACGAGGAATTCTGCAGGTGCTGGAAATTCAAGCAACACAGATCAAAGTTGCTGGTGAACGCAGCAGGCCGGGCAGCATCTCTAGGAAGAGGTGCAGTCGACGTTTCGGGCCGAGACCCTTCCTAGAGATGCTGCCTGGCCTGCTATGATCACATGTTCCGTCTCTGGGGCCTGACAAATGCATATTCCCATGCATAGCAACAAGTGCCAACGTGGAGTGCACACCCGTATGTCCAAACACAAACAAGGGCAAATCTGCGGACGCTGGAAATCCGAGCAACACACACAAAAAGTGCTGGAGGAACTCAGCAGGCCGGACAGCATCTCTGGAAAAGAGTACACGGTCGACATTTCAGGCTGGGATCCTTCATCAGGACAGGGAAAAAAAAAGATGAGGGAGGGGTCAGATTTAGAAAGTGGGGGAGGGGGAAGGGAAGTAAGGACCACAGGGTGATGGGTGAAACCCGCAGATGAGGGTGGGAAGAGGTGAAGCAAAGAGCTGGGAAGTTGATTGGTGAAAGAGATACAGGGCTGGAGAAGGGGGGAATCTGATGGTCAAGGAAGAAAGAAAAGGGGGAGGAGCACCAGAGGAAGATGATGGGCAGGTAGGGAGATAAGATGAGAGAGGGAAATGGTATTGGGGAAAGATGAGGGGGGTGGCATTATCAGAAGTTCGAGAAATCGATGTTCATCCCATCAGGTTGGAGGCTACCCAGACAGAATATAAGGTGTTGCTCCTCCACCCTGAGTGTGGCCTCAACACAACAGTAGAGGAGGCCATGGACTGACATGTTGGAGTCGGAATGAGAAGTGGACTTAAAATGCCTGGTTTAGAGAGTATGCATTATGATCAGAGATTAAGGGAGCGAGGGCTTTACTGTCTGGAGAGAAGGAGGATGAGAGGAGACATGATAGAGGTGTACAAGATAATAAGAGGAATAGATAGAGTGGATAGCCAGCGCCTCTTCCCCAGGGCACCACTGCTCAATACAAGAGGACATGGCTTTAAGGTAAGGGGTGGGAAGTTCAAGGGGGATATTAGAGGAAGGTTTTTTACTCAAGAGAGTGGTTGGTGCGTGGAATGCACTGCCTGAGTCAGTGGTGGAGGCAGATACACTCGTGAAGTTTAAGAGACTACTAGACAGGTATATGGAGGAATTTAAGGTGGGGAGTTATATGGAGGCAGGGTTTAAGGGTTGGCACAGCATTATGGGCGGACGGGCCAGTACTGTGCTGTACTATTCTATGTTCTATGTTCTAAAGTGGATGGCCACTGGGAGATCCCACTTTTTCAGGTGGATGGAGTGTAGGTGCTCGGTGAAGCAGTCTCCCAATCTACGTTGGGTCTCACTGATATATAGAAAGCCACACTGGGAGCACCAGATACAGTAGATGACCTCAACAGACTCACAGGTGAAGTGCCGCCTCACCTGGAAGGACTGTTTGGGGCCCTGAGTGGTAGTGAGGGGGGAGGTGTAGGGGCAAGTGTAGCACTTGTTCCGCTTGCATGGATAAGTGCCAGGAGGGAGATCAGTGGGGAGAGACAAATAGACAAGGGAGTCACGTAGGGAGTGACCCTTGCAGAAAGGAGAAAGTGTGGGGGGGTGGGAAAGGAGAGATTGTGCTTGGTGGTGGGATCTACGGAGAACTATATGCTGGACGTCAAACCTCAGTCTCGCCAACCACATATTTTCTCTCATATTCCTTCCAAAACATGCCTCCCCTGGACTGATGGAAACAAATAGTAATACCGTCTTCCTGTCCCACTCCCATCCCACAATTTCTGCCATTTCCCTACCCCAGTCAACCTAATACAAGGTCTGGCTTCATACTCTCCCATATTAACTATAACCACCTACCTCAGACTTAGTAAGTGCCTATTTTGCTATAACTTCTGCCTTTTCATTACCCAATACACCCACATGTAGTAGTACCCAACAAAACTGTACGATTATTCCCTGTGGATGGATCAATTCAATAATTATGCATTCGGAATTCTCTGGAGAAGTCTAAACCCTCCTTCACAATGGTGGCATACTCTCCCCCCACCCCCACAGCTGGAAGTTGATCATATCTCGCATCCTCATAACCCGGATTCTTAAACAATACATGTGATCACAACCAAGCTTCTTGGACACAGATAACACTCAAGGGAACACCAAAACCTAAAACTTATGATTTAAGTTCTTGTCCATTGGCTAACAGAGTTCTCTCACTGCAGTGAAGAACTGAGTTGATCGGAAAAGATCAATGTGTAGCACCCTGTGTACAATCACCCTCCACCAGCAGCCCATTCCTTCTGAAATCATTCCCCAAATCACCCTCCACCACCAGCCCATTCCTTCTGATATCATTCCCCAAATCACCCTCCACCACCAGCCCATTCCCTCTACTATCAATCCCCAAATCACCATCCACCACCAGCCCATTCACTATCATTCCCCAAATCACCCTCCACCACCAGCCCATTCCCTCTACTCATTCCCGAAATCACCCTCTACCACCAGCCCATTCCCTCTACTATCATTCCCCAAATCACCCTCCACCACCAGCCCATTCCCTCTACTATCATTCCCCAAATCACCCTCCACCACCAGCCCATTCCCTCCACTATCATTCCCCAAACACCCTCCACCACCGGCCCATTCCCTCTACTATCATTCCCCAAATCACCCTCCACCACCAGCCCATTCCTTCTACTATCATTCCCCAAATCACCCTCCACCACCAGCCCATTCACTATCATTCCCCAAATCACCCTCCACCACCAGCCCATTCACTATCATTCCCCAAATCACCCTCCACCACCAGCCCATTCCCTCTACTATCAATCCCCAAATCACCCTCCACCACCAGCCCATTCCCTCTACTATCATTCCCCAAATCACCCTCCACCACCAGCCCATTTCCTCTACTATCAATCCCCAAATCACCTTCCACCACCAGCCCATTCACTATCATTCCCCAAATCACCCTCCACCACCAGCCCATTCCCTCTACTATCATTCCCCAAATCACCCTCCACCACCAGCCCATTCCCTCTACTATCATTCCCCAAATCACCCCAGCCCATTCCCTCTACTATCATTCCCCAAATCACCCTCCACCACCAGCCCATTCCCTCTACTATCATTCCCCAAATCACCCCAGCCCATTCCCTCTACTATCATTCCCCAAATCACCCTCCACCACCAGCCCATTCCCTCTACTATCATTCCCCAAATCACCCTCCACAACCAGCCCATTCACTATCATTCCCCAAATCACCCTCCACCACTAGCCCATTCCCTCTACTATCATTCCCCAAATCGCCCTCCACCACCAGCCCATTCCCTCTACTATCATTCCCCAAATCACCCCAGCCCATTCCCTCTACTATCATTCCCCAAATCACCCTCCACCACCAGCCCATTCCCTCTACTATCATTCCCCAAATCATCCTCCACCACCAGCCCATTCCCTCTACTATCATTCCCCAAATCATCCTCCACCACCAGCCCATTCCCTCTACTATCATTCCCCAAACACCCTCCACCACCAGCCCATTCCCTCTACTATCATTCCCCAAATCACCCTCTACCACCAGCCCATTCCCTCTACTATCATTCCCCAAATCACCCCAGCCCATTCCCTCTACTATCATTCCCCAAATCACCCTCCACCACCAGCCCATTCCCTCTACTATCATTCCCCAAATCACCCCAGCCCATTCCCTCTACTATCATTCCCCAAATCACCCTCCACCACCAGCCCATTCCCTCTACTATCATTCCCCAAATCACCCTCTACCACCAGCCCATTCCCTCTACTATCATTCCCCAAATCACCCTCCACCACCAGCCCATTCCCTCTACTATCAATCCCCAAATCATCCTCCACCACCAGCCCATTCCCTCTACTATCATTCCCCAAATCACCCCAGCCCATTCCCTCTACTATCATTCCCCAAATCACCCTCCACCACCAGCCCATTCCCTCTACTATCATTCCCCAAACACCCTCCACCACCAGCCCATTCCCTCTACTATCATTCCCCAAATCACCCTCCACCACCAGCCCATTCCCTCTACTATCATTCCCCAAACACCCTCCACCACCAGCCCATTCCTTCTACTATCATTCCCCAAATCACCCTCCACCACCAGCCCATTCCCTCTACTATCATTCCCCAAATCACCCTCCACCACCAGCCCATTCACTGTCATTCCCCAAATCACCCTCCACCACCAGCCCATTCACTGTCATTCCCCAAATCACCCTCCACCACCAGCCCATTCACTGTCATTCCCCAAATCACCCTCCACCACCAGCCCATTCCCTCTACTATCAATCCCCAAATCACCCTCCACCGCCAGCCCACTCCCTCTACTATCGTTCCCCAAATCACCCTCCACCACCAGCCCATTCCCTCTACTATCATTCCCCAATGTATTTCATATAACGCTTTTCCTGTAATTGCCAGTAATCCCAAAAACTTTGATGCCACATCCGCCACTGATCTGTGTCCCACCTGCACTGTTCCATTAACTGCACTGTATAGAAACACAAGAAAATCTATTTTGTTTAAGAATCAATACCTCGCTGGAAGTCTTAGCTCCTGACACTCCTCATTCTGAAACACTGTAAATGCCTGTTTTAACCCCACACCTGTCAGATATAGAAGAATCAAATTTTCTTGCAGCTTCAGCTAGGAAGTATTAGGCACTATTGTTACCTTCTGAATTTCCCAGGTCTTTTGGCTCAGTAGCATAGTGGTTAGAAGAACACTTTACAGTTCTGGCGACCGGGGTTCAGGTCCTGCCACTGCCTGTAAGGGGATTGTAAGTTCTCCCCATGACTGCGTGGGTTTCCTCTGGGTGCTCTGGCTTCCTCCCACAGTCCAAGTAGGTTAATTGTAAATTGTCCCGCGATTAGGCTAGGGTTAAATTGGGGGTTGCTGGACAGCACGGATCGAAGGGTCTGAATGGCCTTCTCCACACTGTATCTCTATAAATAAATAACACAGGGCCCCCTAAATAAGCTGCACCATGAGCACCCCAACAGTTGCGGCAAGCTGCCTCAGTGCCAACTTCACAATTCCCGTAATCGTGTTCACCTCCACATCTTGCACCTCGCAATTCCTCCCCGCGAGATGCAGCAACGTGCCCGGTTCGTTGGCACTTGAAACGCCGCAATGGTGGAGGGTCATACATTCTGACAGAATAACTAATTCAGCCTAAGTAAACTTTTGATGGGAGCAATTCAGCAGAAAAACACAACAGAACAGACAAACGATCGCATTTTTTCCCTTTTCTCCAAGTCTGTAATCACTTAGCGGAATCTAGCTTACCCCCTCTCAAATTGTCCGTAATATTTTCCATAGATACACACAAAGGGGCTCCTGAAATAACACTCTGAAGCTTCCTTTCTCCCCCTACCGATCTACTAATAATTTTACTCCCATCTAGAGTCGTCATTTTCAATATTTTCTCCTGTTGCTTTTGTGGTAAAGTGAGCAAAGTCACCAGAGAGACACAGCTAGCAGATATAAAAGTAGTCTTTTATTCAACAAAGTGAGACACTCCAGAGGAAGAGGCATCTTCGACCCAATATTACATGACATTTTATAAGCTAAAGGTCAAAGGACAATTTTACAGTTACAATGTATCTACAATGCTTCCTTTGAATTAGATGTAATTTTCACACCTCCCTTCTTCACACCCACACTCCAGACACCCAAAATGAATGTGAATCAGCATCGTCTGGTTTTTAATTGACCAATGTCCACAGGTCCACGAAGCTATTGTCCATGGTTGCATTTTAAATTTAATCTACAATCCACATTCAGGTCTAAAGGTTGGCTGCTGAAGTTAATGCTTGCTGTATACCCTAATTCCAGAATATGCCCAAACAGTTTTAAATCAGCACATGTAATCAACACCCTACCTTTGCTAAGACTTGTTGCTGACTTGACTTTACCAAAATCCTTCTGAATAGCTTCCCCATCAATCTAACTGGATGAAGATGTTAATGAGAATCAGATATGAAAGTTATCATTACCTTGGAGTCAACATCATCTTCCACCCTGGTCCTAATGCCCTTCACCATGTGACCCTCCTCATCTGAACCCATTCCCTCTCCCCAACTCATTTTCCTTCTATTTCTCCCAAAATTCCATTCTATAGCATCACTTAACTCCCCATCTGAACTTCCTGCCATAGGCTCCCCTCAGTTACATTACAGGTGGTGCAAACTGCCAGCGGTCTCTTCCGGCCAATAGCTCAAGTAGTGGGTCTGTTAAGAATTACACCTCTCTTCCACCTTCTTTTCTCCATTGCTTATGTAAGGGGTTTCTTCTTTTATGTTACTGCGTATGTTAATCAAAATGGCTTCTTTGTTATGTTATAGTTAAAATGGCTTCTTTGTTATGTTAAAATGCTGAGAAAGTTCTCTCGCTAGCAGCTTGTTTGGGTTATATTATCGATAAGAGAGCGAATGAACCAATGGGTGTCCATGTTATTCTTTTTTGGGGTGAAATTCTGTCTCATATGGCTGGGAAACGATGTTTTTGGCGGGCTTTTGGAGGAGAGACTGGGAGTAAGACGGACGTGCTGGAAGCGCTGTGGTCAATCACCTTGGGTGTTCCCGAGCGGCGAGTCGAGGGGGTCGGAGTGGATCGCAGGGGGAAGAGAGAAGACCCGGGTATTTGAGCTCCAACTGTGTGTGCACGAAGAAATTGAACTTTGATAAGTCTGGCGCCTTTTTCTTTTCCTTTTATATTGTATCTCTATTAATCTCACAGTCCTAGTAAGATTTATAAAGTGTAATCTGTAAATTGTACATCGTGTGCTGTCTGATGTTTAAGGTCGAATCAGGTGGCATTGCACAGCAACTGGGAGACACGGTTGGGTGGCGGACGGGGTTTCCCCTAGATAAATACGAGCCGATATAGCTGAGCGTTACACTTAAATAAACACACACACACACAAACATATATATATATGTGTGTGTGTGTGTGTGTGTTTGTGTGGATAGATAGATAGAGGCCCTTCCAGCCCAACAAGCCCACTGCCCAGTAACCCACCCATTTAACCCTAGGCCAATCACAGGACAATTTACAGTGATCAATTAACCTTACCACTGGTACGTCTTTGGAACATGGGAGGAAAATGAAGCACCCAGAGGAACTCTATAAAGTCAGTTTTAGTTTCGAAAACTAAATGTCTTTCAGTCTTCTAAAACTTTGTATATGGTGAAATACCTATTTGCTAATCTATTCCTCATGGTTTTTGTTATTCTGGACTGTGGGTTATTTCATTGTAGGATGTCTAAGAAAGTTACAGTTAACTTTTGGAGAAGTGCAAGAACTTTTTCTCAGGGAAAGGGAGCCCAGAACAGTAACATCATGAAGGATCCCACTCACCCTCCTCATGGTCTGTTTGTCCCACCCACATCAGGAACAAGACTACGTAGCATCCACGACAGAACCACCGGACTCGAAAACGGTTACTTTCCCCAAACATCTGGTTCCTAAGGGTTGTCATAGCTGGGGTTGGTAGTGGGGATAAGCTCCCACTACCTATAAAGTGCTCCAAATGGCGTATGACTCTAACAGCCTCTGACAACCAAGTCCAACTCTTGGCCTTCACGTGAGGCTTAGCTACTAGGCCCAGTGGAACTGTTTCTACTGACAAGAGAAGGGGCAAAGGAGGACCACTGACACCTCAAAACCAGTTGCTTCGGGCAGGTGGGGCTCGTCAGCTTTGGACGGCAGCCCGCCTGGGAGAAGGAACACTGATTTTAAATCTCCGCTGCCTTGCAGCCATACCCACCCATGGGAAAGGCTTCAGGAGTAAACCCTGAGGAAGAAATCCCGAGCTCGGGGTCTCTAAGGCAGTTTGATGTTGTTTACAACTTCACTCTGGCAACCCCTGCGACGACACTAGCGCCAAGCTGTATCGGCGCTTGCCCTTCCCTTGGATTACATCAGAGGGGGAGCCCGCTGCACAGGCAACAGCCGGTTCTTCAAATCTTCCCGCCCAGGCTTGCGCCCTGGAGAGGACATAGTCCACCAGAGGCGCAAACCCATGATCCCCCGGGATCAATGGCTGCCTACTAGAGGCTGATCAACACCTCCACCCACTAACCCACCCTTCCGGACCCTCCACCACCACTACTTTATCACTTCTGTCAGTCACTTTATATACAAACACTCCTGTGCCCAGCATCACTTATCTGATGCATTTATATTTATTGCGTGTTCTTTTTTTAATTACTGTATTGTGTTCTTTTCCTGATTGTGTTTCTCTCTGTGCTGCATTGGATTGGGAGTAACAATTATTTTGTTCTCAGTTATCTTTGTGCACTGGAAATGACATTAAACAATCTTAAATCATAAACTTTGAACTAGCTAGAGGGAGCCACACACAAAGTGCTGCAGGAACTCTGCGACCGTCCATTTTCCTCCATGGATGCTGCTTGATCTGTTGAGTTTCTCCGGTGCTCTGCGCGTACCTCCAGGTACCAGCCTCGGCATCCTCTTGTGTGTGAGGGCACAGGTTTAAAGAGAAAGGGGTAAAGGTTTAAGAGGGACCTGAGGGGCAACTTCTACACACAGAGGGTGCTGTGTATACTGCATTATACAAACTGCCAGGGGAAATGATGGAGGCAGGGATTTCATTTGTTTACCACACTATGGAGTATTCTGGACCTCATGGGTGGCGGGGTGGAGGTACGTCTCTACCAAAGGAGGTGTAAACTGCTCTTTTCCTCTGCCAGTCTGCAGGTCACCCTTTGGCAAGGTGAGGCACCTGCTTAGATTCAAGATTCAAGATTCAAAAGATTCAAAAAACTTTATTGTCATTCTGACCGTACATTAGCTCTGCAGGGCAGAATGAGGCAGCGTTTCTCAGGAGCAGTGAAATCATAACATAACAAACGCAACACTAAATAATAAACATAACAATAAATAGTAAAACACAACAGCCGCGTGTCACTTAAAATCAGTTATAAGTGTCCAGTGCAAGTTAAAAGTGTCCAAAGCAGAGTCAGGTAGAGCAGCTATTTAGCAGTCTGACTGCCTGTGGGAGGAAGCTGTTTAGTAGCCTTGTGGTTTTAGTTTTGATGCTCCTGTAACGTTTGCCTGATGGCAGAAGAACAAACAGTTCATGGAGAGAGTGTGAGGGGTCTTTAATGATGTACCGTGTCTTCTGGAGGTATCGACTCTGAAAGAGGTCTTGGACAGAAGGTAGGGAGACCCCAATAATCTTCTCTGCTCCCCTAACCAACCTCTGCAAGGCTTAGCCCTCTGATCAGGGTTATGTGAAGCCATAGGAGCAGGTGGTGGATGGTCGTATGAGCGTACCACAAGTACTGGTTATGTGACCATTGATGATAGGCAGACAATCTCTGCAGAGCGTTGATAATTTTTTTTTTGGGGAGGGGATGTGTGGGGTTAGTTAGCAGGGCAGGAATTCTTTTGCACTCTGAGATATTTCAAAATTTCAAAATACACCAATGCCTTTGAATGGTTTGTCCTTTGTTTCTTGTGATATCATTCTGGAGGAACATTGTATCATTTTTTAATGCATGCATTTCTAAATGACAATAAACGAGGAATGAGTGTCTTCATAATCTAAAAAAAATCCTACAAGAGGTACAGTAGTGGGGATTCAGCCCAGTACTGATCAGATAAAGCCCTCACAACCAGTGAACACATCTATATGAAGCACTGTCATAGGAAATCAGCATTCATCATCAAAGATCCTCACCACCCAGTCCATGCTCTTTTCTCGCTGCTGCCATCAGGTAGAAGGTACAAGAGCCTCAGGACTCACACCACCAGGTTCAAGAACAGTTACTACCCCTCAACCATCAGGCGCTGGAACAAAAGGGTGTAACTACACTCATCTATTGAGATGTTCCCACAACCAACGATCTCACTTTAAGGAGTCTTTACCTTGTTATTTCATGCTCTTGTTATTTATTGCTATTTATTTATAGTTGCATTTGCACATTTTGTTGTCTCCTATGCTCTTGCTCTTTCATTGATCCTGTTGTAGTTACTGTTCTGTAAATTTGCTGAGTTTGCCTGCAGAGAAAGAATCTCAGGGTTATACGTACTCTGGTAATAAATTTTACTTTGAACTTTTGAACTTTGATTTAAAAATCAGAGTTTGTATTGGTACACAACTTGAAATTTGTCCTCTTCACAGAGATCCTTGAAACAAAGAAATCCCACAGAACAATAGAAACCTCGAAGCCCTGATGCTCTCCCTCCCTTCGTACGAGCACCAGCAAAAAGCACCGACCTTCCACTCCACCCGCACCAGCAGGAGCATTGCCCAGCCCCACCGAGCAAGCGACAGAAGCACCAAAGAGTCATTGGTCCAGAGTCCATTAAACCACAGCCTTACAGTCTACAATCCAGCACTTCAGTATCTCAGACAGTCTCTCTCTCTCTCTCTCTCTCTCTCTCCCTCTCTCTCTCTCTCTCTCTCTCTCTCACTCACTCTCCCTCTCTCCCTCCCCCCACCCCCCAGTGAGGGAGTGAAAGGCCGCTTCTCTTACTTAAAGGGTCAAGGCTACCCTCTCGGTGCTTGGTGCTCTGACTGAAGTTTTCTGCTCTCTGTGTCCTTGTATTGTTCAAGGTTGGATCTAGCTTTTTTTTTGTTTAATTAAACTCCTAGCTGAACTCTATTATTCTCAGTCTCTGTGTTTTCCTGCATCTGGATCTGAGCACGAACCCTGACACAATACAGCAAAATGTTACAATAACATTTAAAACACACTTGAACAGGGTTATGGATGGGAAAGGGATAGAGGGATATGGCTCAGGTGAGGGCAATTGGGACTAACAGATGCGCATCTTGGTCAGTATGAATGAGTTGGGCCGAAGGGCCTGTTTCTGTGCTGTACTGCACAATGACTAAGAACTTTATCAGATATCCTGGACTGACATCTCTGTGTTGCTCTGCTGTAACCATTTTCCATGACTGGGTGGCACGGTAGTGTAGCGGCTAGTGTAACCGTTTACAGGGCCAGTGTCTGGGGTTCGATTCCCGCTGCAGTCTGAAAGATGTTTGTACATTCTCCCCACAACCATGCGGGAGTCCTCCAGGTGCTCCAGTGTACATACGGTTAGGGTTGGTAAGTTGTGGGCTCGCTATGCTGGTGTTGGAAGCATGGCAACACTTGGGGACTGCCCCCAGCACATCCTTGGACTGTTGGCCATTGGCGCAAATGATGCATTTCTCTGCTTGTTTCGATGTTTGGGAGCGGGAAGCGCAGAATCAAATATCGCCATGATGATTGTACGTTCTAGTATCAATTGTTTGGCGACAATAAAGTATAAAGTATGTTTCAATTCAAACTTCAAAATACAAAGTATGTATATGTCACCATATACCACCCTGAAATTCATTTTATTATCCATTTTACAGATGTGAAGAAATATAATAGAATCAATGAAAAACTACACACAAACACAACCAACCAGTGTGCAAAAGACATATTGTGTAATTACAAAAATCAAATCATAACAATAACGAATAAACAATGCTGAGAAGTTGTGGAATCCTTGAAAGTGAATCCATAAGTTGTGGAATCAGTTCAGGGTTGAGGTGAGTGAAGTTATCCACTCTGGTTCAGGAGCCTGATGGTTGTAGGGTATTAATTGTTCCTGAACCTGGTGGTATGGGACGTAAGACTCCTGTAACTCCTTTCTGATGGCAGCAGTGAGAAGAAAGCATGGCCTAGCTGGTGGGAGCCCTTGATGACGGATGCTGCTTTCTCGTGGCAATGATCCTCGTAGATGTGCTCA
The DNA here is from genome assembly GCF_963921235.1 of Mobula hypostoma. NCBI lineage: Eukaryota > Metazoa > Chordata > Chondrichthyes > Myliobatiformes > Myliobatidae > Mobula > Mobula hypostoma. The sequence continues at coordinate 105,481,892 of NC_086107.1, forward strand.
ATGGCTTATTTTACAACTCAAAAATAACACGGCTTCAGAAGCAGATGGCATCTCTGTTTAAATCCTCAGTAGGGAAGGGCTTCAGTCCAAAATCGACAGGTGGCATCTCAGGGGAAGTGTCAGAGGCAGGTACAATTACGACATTTTAAAAGGCGTCTGGACGGTTTCATTCATGGGAAGGGTTCAGAGGGATATGGGCCAAATGCAGGCAAACTCATTTAGGCAACTTGATTGCAATGGATGAGTTGGGCCAAAGGGAGCCAAGGTCACTACTATATAATAGTTAAAAATAAAATATAAATATTAGAAGAGAGTAAGGATTTTCAGGAGTTCCAGAGATGAAGAAATAAAATCGACTACAAGTTATTGGGTTTATTTAAAGCGGAGGCTGATAGGTTCTTGATTAGGAAGGGTGTCCAAGGTTAGGGGAGAAGGTGGGAGAATGGGGTTGAGAGGCATAATGCATCCGCCATGATGGAATAGCAGAGCAGATTTGATGGGCTAAATGGCCTACTTCAGCTATGATATCTTATGGTCCTCTGCTTCAGTCTGTGAAGAACCTCTTCTCAGAGCCCTCTGTTTGTGACGGGTGACTTGCCCACCTGCAACTCATTGGCATGTTTTTCTATTTTGTAAGAATTGTTTTTATGTTTTGGAAATCCTTTAGAGAATTATAATTTCAGCTAGAATTTATGTCCCAAAATAAGCATTCTCCAATTAAAATAAAATAACTGTGTTGGCTTGAAGTATCTCCTCTTGGATTGGCGGGGGGGGGGGGTGCGGTTTATATCACTCGATATTTTCAAAAAGTCCAAAGTTCAAGTTTATTTGTTGTTGAACCATACACATGTATACTGCTAAACAAAACAGCGTTCCTCTGGGGCCATGGTGTAAAACACAGTACATATAGCCACACCACAGTAAACAGCACATATAGTTACGACAGCATGTGCAGTTGAGAGAAGTAATATTAGCACAGGTCCCTGAGTGGAATGGCCTGAAGAGTGATGGTGCATGGGGTGTTGCCCTGGAGCCACGTTTCTGCAAGAACAGGTATGCAGCAGTTGCTCATCTCGCACTGGTGACAGCTAAGCCCCTTTAGTAAAAGAGACTAAAGTGGTTAGGTAAATTATTCTTTGAAATACAAGTGGCTACAGTATAGTTTCCCTAAAATGAGGAGAGTAATAGTAGACACAGCTGATAAGGCTTAAGGTCTTTAAGTCTAGAATAGACACACTCAATATCATTGTGGAGTCCTATTCAGTTGAAGAGTTACTTCCCAAATCACCATATAGATGCTATTCACTAGAGACACAGTAGACATGACAATTCTAAAGGAAGTGCAGGAAACAACACCAGCCACAGTATCTTCAGCATCATGAAGCCTTTAACTCCAACCATCAGGATCGACGATGGAAAACCCTCTTCAAATCAAGTTGTGGTGCTAACCAGCGAGTCCGTGACGATACGGATCTCGATGAAAACAAGGCTGCTTCATTCCCCAACACTCTTCTGATCTTTCTTATCGCATTATTGGCGCTCACTTCCAACAAAACAAGGGAGTGACCCCACTCCCTTGTTTCTCTCGACAAAGGTGAAGTCCACCACTGCCTTGAACAAGCCAACATGGTCCTTAGTTAACTGATAAAAAGGAATTTGAAGATCAAAATCAATGTCAGGCCCAGGATAGATCCCCTGAGATGTTCAGAATCAGAATCAGGTCCAATATCACCAGCATATGTCATGAAATTTATTGTTTATCCGCAGCAGTACATTGCAATACATAATAAAAAATATAATTCCCACCTCAGCTACTGAAGTTTGTAACTCTTCCAGAGATGTCATAGGTCTCTTGGTGGTCTCCCACACTAGTCCCCTTGCATGGTCACTCAGTTTTTGAGGACGTCCTGCTCTAGGCAGATTTACAGCTGTGCTGTATGCTTTCCATTTCTGAATGATTGACTTAACTCTACTCCAAAGGTTATTCAGTGACTTGGAAATTTTCTTGTATCCGTCTCCTGACTTGCGCTTTTCAATAACTTTTTTGCAGAGTTGCCTGGAGTGTTCTTTTGTTTTCATGGTGTAGTTTTAGCCAGGATACTGACTCACCAGCAGTCGGACCTGCCAGATACAGGTGTACTTTTATTGTGTTACGAGAATACACATAAAATTAAGATGTTTGCTGGCCTGGGCTAGCATCAGTGGCATCAGCAGTTGGTCTGCCACCTGCCCTCAGGGGAAGGAGAGATAAGGAACAATGGAGCAGCATCTGGAGATGTGTAATGGAGGGACGTGGGAGAGAGAGCTGTCTGGAGCGGCTCCCCCCTTTGAACCCTGAACTGTTTGAAGTGATGGACAGGCGATACCCCAGCAGGGGGATAGAAAGGGGACAGGTTCGCTAAGACAGACACACACGCCACCCGAGGTAACGAGACCCTGGAAGCGGTGCGCCTCTCACGAGTGGGTGAGAAGTGCCAGACAACGACCAGGGTGGAAAGGTACGATCAGCGGGAACCCGGTGTGTGTCCGCCCTTGCCTGGGTGCCGGGTTCACTGCAGAGGATCGACCGCATCTGGAGGAGGGGTCACAGTCGGTGACCTCAGGTGACATCACCAAGGACCCGCCCAAAAGTTGCTTGTGAGCCATCCCGCTGGTCTGTGAGTGAAGCCGTTCTGAATGATCAGTTGTTCCTGTTCTCTCTGTCTCTCTTCCCCCACCTTGTCCATCGCCATGGCAACGATTACTGCGAACTGAACTACAAACTGGACTGAACTTTGAGTCATTTTGAAATTGGTCATTTACCCCTAGACAACGATAGAGCTTGATTGATGCTGTTATCTTACTTCTGTGCACATGTGTGTTTATCATCACTGAACTGTTGCATTTATTATCCTTTCGATTAATGTGTTGCTTGTTTCTTTAATAAAACTTTCTTAGTTCTAGTACTCCAGACTCCAACTGAGTGATCCATTTCTGCTGGTTTGGCAACCCAGTTACGGGGTACGTAACAATTGAAACACCTTAACTACACACAGTGATCTACATTTAACTTATTATGTGACTTCTAAAACCAACCGGCTGCACCAGTGATGATTTGGTATGTCGTATTAAAGGGGGTGAATACTTATGCAATCAATTATTTTGTGTTTTATATTTGTGATTAATTCAGATAACTTCATAGGGATCTGTTGAAGAAAATCAGTTTCTTGGTCTTATCATAAACTTAAGGAGAAGGAAATCATTCATTCAGATGTTGACACACAGGAACTTGAAGCTGCTCACCATTTCCAATGAAAACTGGTGTGTGTTCTCCTGACTTCCTCTTCCTGGAGACCACAGTCAATTCCTTGGTCTTGCTGATGTTAGACTTGATGTTGTTGTAACACCACTCAACCAGCTGATCTATCTCGCTCCGGTATGCCTCCTCATCGTCACCCGAGATTCTGCCAATAACAGTGGGTGTTGGAGATGGGTGCCTGAGCTGTGCTTAGTCACGAGCATTGCTACAGTACGGCAGTAGGCCCAGCTCTCACCCTAACACCTGAGGAGATTTCATTACTGACCTGCGCTGACCGTCTTTCCCCGATGTGGGAGTTGATGAGCCAGTTGCAGAGGGAGGTACAGAAGCCCAGGTTTTGAAGTTTGGTTGTCAGCACTGAGGGGATGATCGTGAAAAGTGAGCAGCACGGCAGAGTCGTGGTTTGTGCAATGCGAGGGTTCAATACCCGCCGCTGCCTGTGAGGAGTTTGCACGTTCTCCTTGTGACCATGCGGGTTTCCTCCCGCATTCTAAAGTGTTAAGGATTAGGAAGTTGTAGGCGGGAGGAGAAGATGGCGGCGCGACGCAGCTTGCAGCCGCCACCCGGTGGTGATGTCTGTTATTTGTCAAGTAGGGTGCCGTGCACAATCCTGATTTGATGGAGATGGACGTGAGAGCACGGAGGAACATCTGGTGAAACTTCTGAAATGCCTGCTTCGCTACTGCTGCTACTGTGTAATCCAGAATCTCCGGAGGGGAAGGCCCCGAGTCCTCGGCTTTGTTTGTTGCTCGGCGGCCGGGTCGGGGTTGAAGCACTCGGCAGAGGCTGTGTCCGAGCCTCGAAGTTTTTGGACGGACTCAGAGTCCGCTGCGGTCAGGTGCTTCCAATGGTGCTGCATCGGCAAGTTGGCGGCGCTTGGAGGTTCATGGCAGGGAGAGTTTCTTCCTTCTGCATAAGATGACGAGTCTATCAGGACTTTGAGACTTTTTTTTTACTGTGCCCATGGTCTGCTCTTTTTCAAATTATGGTATTGCTCTGCACTGTTGTAACTATATGTTATAATTATGTGGTTTTGTCAGTTTTAGTCTTGGTTTGTCCTGTGTTTTCTTGTGATATCATTCTGGAGGAACGTTGTATCATTTTTTAATGCATGCAATTCTAAATGACAATAAACAAGGACTGAGTGTCCTCATAATCTAATCTAATGCTATGTTGGCGCCAGAAGCGTGGCAATCCTTGCGGGCTACCCCCCCCCAGCAGATCTTCAGACTGTGTGGGTCGTTGACACAAACAATGCATTCCACTAACAAGAGAAAGTCTGCAGATGCTGCAAATCCGAGGAACATCACAAAAAGTGCTTGAGGAACTCAGCAGGCCAGGCAGCGTCTATGGAAAAGAACCGATGAAGGGTCTCGGCCCGAAACGTCGTCTGTTTACTCTTTTCCATAGATGCTGCCTGGCCTGCTGAGTTCCTCCAGCATTTTGTGTGTGCTGCAATGCATTTCCCTTCATGTTTTGATGTAGATGAGACAAATAAAGCTAATCTTTAAGAGCGCAAACACAAGGAATTCTGCAGATGCTGGAAATTCAAGCAATACACATGAAAGTTGCTGGTGAACGCAGCACTGGCCTGACGAAGGGTCTCGGCCTGAAACATCGACTGTAGCTCTTCCTAGAGATGCTGCCTGGCCTGCTGCGTTCACCAGCAACTTTGATGTGTGTTGCTAATCTTTAAGAGTTAACCTTTAATAAAACTGATCTTTAAAAAGAACAACATGATGTATATTTTCCTCTCGTCTAGTTGCTCCAAAGCCAAGTGGAGAAGTGGTAAAATTGTTCTGCAGTAGACAAAGGTGAATTGCAACGGGTCCAGGTCCTTGCTGAGGAAGGAGTTAATTCTAGCCATGACCGACCCCTCAAGGCACTTCATCACAGTATAAGTGAGTGCCACCAGGCAATAGCAGCTGAGACAGCTCACCCAGCTCCCCTTTGGCACTGGCATGATCAATGCCCTTTTAAAGCCAGTGAGAGGTTGAAGATGTCCTTCAACACTCCTGCCAGTTGGTTGGCACAGATTTTCGGTACTGTGGCAGGTACACCATTGGGACCTGGTGCCTTGTAAGTGTTCACTCTCTTGGACGTTCTGACGTTGGCCGCCGAGATATAGGAAACAGGGTCACCAGATGCTCTGGGAATTGGCGCAGGCATAGTGTTATCCTCCTTTTCAAAGCCTGTAGGAAAGGTGTTGAGCTCACTGGTGAATGAAACATATCCCCTTTTCCTAGTTTGTTTGTCTCCAGCTTTTCTTTCCAGAACATCAGAGATGTTTTCCCTCTTCATAGAATAGGGTTTCCCTTCCTCTATCATTAATGCTGCCCTCACCCACATCTCCTCCATTCCCCAGGCTTCTGTGCTCACCCCGTCTTCCCACCAACTTAACACGGATAGTGTTACTCTTGTTCTCACCTACCACCCCATGAGATTCCGCAACCTTGGCCATCTTCAATGGGACCTTACCACTAAACACAGATTTACCTCCCCCCCGCCACCTACTTGGCTTTCCACAGGGATTTCTCCCTCCGTAATTCCATTGTCCATTTGTCCCTCCCCACTAATCTTTCTCCTGGCACTTAAGCCTGCAAGTGGCCAAAGTGCTACCGCTGCCCACTCACCTCATCCCTCACATCTATTAAGGGCCCCAAACAGTCCTTGCAGGCGAGGAAACACCTCACATGCAAATCTGTTTTGGTCGTCTATTGTATCTGCTGCTCCTGATGTGGCTTCCTCTGCATTAGTGAGACCCGTCGTAAATTTGGGTACCGCTTTGTCAAACACCTCCACTCCATCAGCCACAAGTTGAATTTCCCAGTGGCCAACTTTAATTCCTATTTCCATCCCGACAAGTCGATCCACGATCTCATCCTGTGCCACAAGGAGGCCACTCTCAGGGTGAAGGAGCAACACCTCATATTTCATCTGGGTAGCTTCTAACCTGGTGGTATGAACATCGATTTCTTGATCCTGTAAAAAAAATCCCACCTCCTCTGTTCATCCTCTATTACCACACTGGCCTACTGTACCTCTTCTCTCCTAAGGTACCTTTTCTCACCTACAGTACCTGTCACTATCCCTGGGTCCCCTCCTCCTTCTCTTTCACCTACGGTCCACTCTCCTCTCCTATCAGATTCCTGCTTCTCCAGCACTTTACCTTTCCCACCCACCTGGCTTCACCTAGAACCTTCTAGCTAGTCCTTTTTTGAAGGTCCTACCTTACTTGTTGAATGTTTCCAGTATTTTCAGTAGCTATCTCTCTTAAATCTGCATTTAATCTGAGCTACTTTGAGATTTAATTTAACTACTTAATATATATACAGTACTGTGATTAACTTTTTTCTATACAGCATTTTACAACTGCCGCAAAGAAAACAGATTTCACGACATATGTCGGTTGTACATCACTGATTCTGATGCCGATGTTGACCTTTGTCATTCCAGTCGTGCAGCGACTGAAGCAACACAAGAACTACAATTCCCAGCGCACACCGCGCAAGGTTCGCGCATGCTCGTTCAGTGAAGATGGCGGACACGTTACCGGAGGAGACGGAGCGGCGGAGTCCCGAGCCTGAGGAGGAGCCGGAGCCGGAGCCGGAGCCGCAGACTTTCCGAGATCTGGTAAGTGGCGGTCCCGGGACGGCGCTGAGTGATTGGGGGATGTGCGGCGGCGGCGGATAGAACACTGTCTGAGAAGCCTTTCTTTGCCCAGAGTCCTCGGTGGTTAGAAGCTGGGCCTGGGGCACATGTCGGGTGTCCGGTACCGGATTCCGGGGCAGGGGAGGGAGGTGGAGTGGAAGTAGGATGGGGGGGGGGTGGGGTAGAGTAGAGAGAGTGGTGAGGAAGGGATCAGATGAGGGGAGAGCGATGCAGTGGTAGATTGGATGGAAGATGAGGGGAAGGTGAGAAGAAGAGGGGGTTGTGGCAGAAGGATGGATGGTTGTATATGTGCAGGCTCACCACCCACTATCCCCCCTCCCACCGTCCTTCTGCACTGCCCTCTTTCCTTTTCATTGTGTCATAGAACATTACAGCACGTAAACAGTCTATTGGGCTCTTCTAGAACAGCCTTCCATACTCCTCTCAGCCAGGTACCTATACAAACTACTCTTAAATGTTGAAGTCAAGTGTGCATTCACACGTTCTATTGACAGCTTGTTCCACACTCGTACCATTCTGAGTGAAGATGTTTCCCCTTATGTTCCCCTTAAACATTTCACCTTTCACCCTTAACCCATTTTCTCTTGTTCTAAAACCATAAGACGTAGTAGCAGAATTAGGTCTTTTGGCTCACCAAGTCTGCTCCACCAGCCCATTGTGGCAGTTTTATTATCCCTCTGTTTTCCTGCCTTCTCCCTGTAAACTTTAACATCCTGGTTAATCAAAAACTTAACAAAATCCGCTTTTAAGTATACCCAAAGTCTTCTGATGACACCAGCAATGAATTCCAGTGATTCACTGCCCTCTGGCTAAAGAAATTCCTCCTCATCTGTGTTAAAATGCATGTCCCTCTATTCTGAGGCTGTGCCCTCTGATCCCAGACTCACTCTATTTAGGAAACATCCTCTCCACATCCACTCTATAATGAAGGAGATCGTGATCTTTGACCATGATTGTTCTTGGCAAGTTTTTCTACAGAAGTAGTTTGCCATTGCCACCTTCTAAGCAGTGTCTTTACAAGATGGATGACCCCGGCTGTTATCGATACCCTCTAAAGACTGCCTGCCTGGTGTCAGTGGTTGCATAACCAGGACTTGTGATGTGCACCAGCTGCCTGTATGACCATCCCACCTGCTCCCATGGCTTCATGTGTCCCTGATTGGTGTGGGGGGGTGCAGGTGCTACTTCTTGCCCAAGGGTGACCTGCAGGCTAGCGGAGGGAAGGAGCACCTTACACCTCCTTTGGTACAGACATATCTCCACCCTGCCACCTCAATTGTGTACCCCTATCTTCAAGTCCTGGCAACATCCTTGTAAGTTTTCTCTGCACTCTTTCTTGGTGGTTGACCAGAAGTACACACAATACTCCAAATTAGGCCTCACCAATGTCTTATTCAACTTCAACATAATATCCCAATTCCTGTACTCAATAATTTGATTTATGAAGGCCAATATGCCAAAAGCTCTCTTTATTACCCTATCAAGGAATTATGGGTCTATATTCTCAGATCGCTCTGTTGTACTGCAATCTGCAGTGCCCTTCTGCTCATTGTGAAAATACAACCCTGGTTGGACCTCTCAAAGTGCAAGGCTTCAAATTTGTCTGCATTAAATTCCATCTATTATTTTTCCAGATGATTCAGATCCCTCTGCAAGCTATGACCGCCTTCCTTGCTGTCCGCTACACCCCCAAACTTCGTGTCATCCGCAAATTTTCTGATCTATTTTACTACATTATCATCTAGATCATTGGCATAGATGATGAAAAAACAGTGTGTCCAGTACAGATCCCTGGGGAACACTGCTAGTCACAGTCCGCCCGCGAAATCAATGTCAAATAGAACTTACTATCTTGCCTTGAGTGCCAAGCGACTGAACCTATTGGACCAACCTCCCGTGTGGGACCTTGTCAAAGGCCTTGCGTGTAGACAATACCCACTGTCTTTACCTTTTTCAACTTTCCTGGTAACTTCTTTGAAAAACTATAAGATTGGTTAGACGCAAACTACCATGCACAAAGCCACATTGACTACCCCTAATCTGTCCCTGTCTATCCAAGTACGTGTATGTTTTGTCCCTTAGAATACTTTCCAATAACTTAGCCACTACTGATGTCAGGCTCACCAGCCTATAATTTCTCGGCTTGTTCTTAGTGTCTTTCTTAAACAAGAGAACAACCTTAGATATCCTACACCTCACCCATGGCCAAAGATGTTTTAAACATCTCTGCTAGGGCTCCTGCAGTTTCTGCACTAGGCTCCCACAAGGTCCAAGGGAACACCTTTTCAGGCTGTGGGGAACTTAATCACCCTGATTTACCTCTTTGACAGCAAGCAGCTCCTCTGGAATCTGTATATACCTAGTCCGTGACCTTACTGCTGGTTTGCATCACCTCTGTAGACTCTGTCCGTCTTCCTAGTAAATACAGATGCAAATTATCCATTTAAGATCTCCCCATATCCTTCGACTCCATGCATATATGGCCTTTCTGATCTTCAAGAGGACCAGTTTTGTCATTTGCTCTCCTTTTGCTCTTAATATATCTGTAGAAGCCCTTGGGCTTCTCCTTCACCTTGTCTGCTAGAGCAACCTCATGCCTACTGATTTCCTCCTTAAGTCTTCTTTTGTTCTTGTACTTCTCAAGTACCTCATTTGTTCCTGGCTGCCTATACCTGCTGTGCGCCTCCTTCTTAACCAGGACCTCAATATCTCAAAAACCATGGTTCCCTAAACCTTTTATTCTGACAGGAACCGTGTACTCTCAAAATTTCACCTTTGAATGCTTCCCACTTAGCCAGCACATCTTTGCCAGAAAACAATCTTTCCTACTCCACACTTGCCAGATCCTTTCTGATACCATCATGGTTGGTCTTTCTCCAATGTACAACCCCAACCTGAGGACCAGACCCATCTTTCTTCATAATTATATTGAATCTAATGGCGTTATGATCATTAGGTCCAGTGTTCCCCTACTCACAGTTCTGCCACTTTCCTTGACTTTTGTTCACTAATAGGAGATCCAGTATCACAATCTCTCTAGTTCAGATCTCTATATATTGATTAAGGAAACTTAACTGAACGCATTTGACACAAACTATCCCATCTAGCCCTTTTACAGTATGGTAGTCCCAGTCAATATGTGGAAAGGTAAAAATCATCTACGATCATGACCTTATGTTTTTTGCAACTGTTTGTGATTACTTTACAAATTTGTTCCACTAAATCCCACTGATTGGGTGGTCTATAATATAATTCCATTAATGTGATCATCATTCTTTATTCCGCAGTTGCACCACATAGTGTCAGTAGAGAAGCTCTCTAGTTTATTGTGTCTGAGCACTGTTGTGACATTTTCCCTGTCTAGTAATGCTATCCTTCCCCTTTAATCCCTCCTGCACTGTCATATATAGAACAACGGCACCCCAGAGCATTGAGCTGCCTGTCCTGCCCCTCCTGCAGTGGTTACAGTGTTATGATTCCACGTGCTGATCCACTGCCTTTCCTATGATACTCTATGCATTGAGATAGATGCAGCTCTGAACATTATACCCACCATACTCAACATTTCAATTCTTGTTTTTGTATGTAGGGTTAACAACGTCTTTTCCTACAACCACTGTATCTGCTGTAGCCCTCTGGTTCCCATCTCCCTGTAGCTCTAGTTTTTAAACACCCCTCCCCCTTCCCCCAGTGCAACACTAGCAAACCTTCCTACAATGATGCTCACAACGCGCTGGAGGAACTCAGCAGGTCGGGCAGCATCCGTGGAAACGATCAGTCAATGTTTCAGGCCGGAACCCTTCGTCAGGACTGTAGGGAGAAGGGGCAGAGGCCCTATAAAGAAGGTGGGGGGAGGGTGGCAAGGAGAAGGTCTGCTTCCTACAATGATATTTGCCCCCCTGCAGTTCAGGTACAAACCATGCTACCTGTACAGGTCCCCCTTTCCCTGGAAGAGATTCCAATGATCCTAAAACCTGAATCCCTCCCTTCTGCACCATCCGTGTGTTAAATTCTATTAGCTTCCTATCTCTGGCCTCACTAGCACGTGGCACAGGTAGCAGTCCTCGTATCACAACCCTGGAGGTCCTGTCCCTTAACTTGGCACCTAACTCCCTGAACTCACTTTGCAAGATCTCGTCACCCTTCCTACCCATGCCATTGGTGCTGAAATGCACCACAATCTCTGCATGTTAACCATCCCACTAAAGAATGTTGTAGACGCGAGCCGAGATGTCCCTGGCACCCAGGAGGCAACATACCATCTGGGAATCCCGTTCTCATCTATGGAACCCTGTCTGTTCCGCTAACCATAGAATCTCCTTTCGCTACAGCTTGCCTCCTCCCCCGTTCCCTTCTGAGCCACAGAGCGAGACTTGGCACCAGAGACCTAACCACTGTGGCTTTCTTCTGCTACGTTATCCCCCAAAAGTATCCAACAGTATATCTGTTCTTGAGGGGAATGACAACAGAGTTAACCTTTTCCCCCTTCTGATGGGCTCCCAATTACCCATGTCCTGCATTTGGGTGTAACTACCTCTTGGTCTTGAAGATCTCCCTTGGATATCTCTGTAGCCGTCAACGTGACGCCGTAAGTACTGCGTTGCTGCAAACCCTACGCAAAGCCGACGCGGAACCCTATGCGAGAGCCTGCGTTGCTGCGGCGCGCACCTCTCCGAAAATGTAACCGCGCGTTGCGGCAACGCAGACCGCAACAGCTGTGATTGGTCCGCTTGGTAGCATTGCATTTCCTCCTACGCTGCAATAGCTTCCCATTGGGTGACTGAAGGACAGGGAAGGAACCCCGGCTGCAATGCTTTCCATAAAGCTTTACAGACCTCCAAAATTATGGAGGACACATTTCGCTTTTACGAAAAAAGATGCTCGCTTCTTGCTTACCCCGAGAAAGACTACCATGACCATGAAGCCTTGCGCGGGCAGGTGTGTGCGCATGCGTGACGTGCGCGAATTGCAGAGCGGCGCAGACACACCAACGCGCAAGTATAAATACTCACAACGCGCCTAAGTCACTCGCGTAGGTTACGGCGTCCAGTTAACGCAGAAGTATAAATCAGGCTTGTGTCAACCATCAGCACCTCCATCCCTTTTCCCATAGCCTTGCTGTGGGAGCAGTCATGCCCGAGGCCCTTATTTGAATTTTCCTGAAGGGTTGTCGGAATGTGTAACTCAGTTTTTGTATCTCTTGCTTCTTTGTATTGTAGGGTGTGACTGAGGTTTTGTGTGAGGCCTGTCAGCAACTGGGATGGAAATCTCCAACCAGCATCCAGAAAGAAGCTTTGCCCATGGCCTTGCAAGGTGAGAGATAGAGCAAAAGTAGCTGCTGTCTGGCTGGATATCGCAAATCTTTTTTTGCTGTTCAGCTGTAGGTATTTTCCTGTCTGGTTGCTAATTGAAGCTTTGGTGACCTGGTTAATGTTTGCATTTTTGCACATAGCAATCACCTGCCCAGTAGGGTGTTAAAAATTCCTGTGGCAATTTCGGAAGGGGAAGTTCCTCCTGAGTGTCTGGGCTCACATTTAACCATAAACATCACTCAACAGAAATCCCCAGCTTGTCATTAAATTGGTAATCACAAGAGCTCTTTCTGCATGGGCTGTGTTCCCCGTTTCCCGATGTTGCAACTTTTTTTTTGAGGATGTGATGGAGACTTAGTAGAGGGGAACTAGTCGATGTAGTGTATTTAAATTTCCAAAAGGCATTTGACATGAGGCCCTCTGTTGGTCAGGGTCAACCATGGATATTACGTCCTTACTGTATGTGATACGCAAGCCAAGGCAGTATGATATGGAGAGCAAGCTGTTGCCCACGTGGCAGGCATCCCTTCTCCACGCAGCCGATAAACCCAGAGGATTGTCGGAGACCAATACAGTTTGGCATCAGCAGAGTCGCAAGAGTTGCCAGTCAGCGTTGAATGCAATCTAGGATTGCCTTAGGGCAGGGGTCCCCACCCTTTTTTCCTCCGCAGACCGGTTTAATATTGACAATATTCTTGCGGACCGGCCGACCAGTGGGGGGGTGGGGGTTGGGTGTTAATCACGACTGGAAAACAGGTGATAAGTCAACTAAGTCACTTATAAGTGGCTAATATACTCAATTTCATTTCTAAAAGGGTTTATCTAATGAATTTAATATTAAACACATAGCACATATTTTCCCCGTATGAACATATAAAATCATTGCAATACACCAATATCGGTGAATCAGTGGGAGCCCTGGGGTTGTTTCCTTGCAACAAGATGGTCCTATCGAGGGGTGATGGGAGACAGCGATACTCGAAGGGGGTTCCTTGTGTCCAGTCTATTCCGCAATTTAGTTTTCGTTGGATTCATTGCAGAAAACTCCACTTCGCAGCGATATGATTTTGGAATTGGAAGCAACGTTTTCAGTGTTTTCGTGGCTATCTCAGGATATTCAGCCTTGACTTTGATCCAGAATGCCGACAAAGACGTTAATGTCAAACATACTTTTCAGCCCGCCGTCATTTGCAAGCTTGAGGAGTTGATCATCTTCCCGCACTGACATAGATGACGCGTGGGTAATGACCTCGCGTGCGTTCCAAGTTCCGACAGTGGGCGTCGCAGGGAATGAGGAAAGGTGCAGCTGACTCATATCATTTCATATCGCCAAATCATATCGTTTCCTCGCGGCCCGGTGGTTGGAGACCACTGTCTTAGGGACTCGGGCTCTGGATTTTTCCTCAGGGTTTACTCCCAAAGCACTCTCCATCAGTGGGTATAGACGCAAGGTAGCAGAGGTTTGAGATTAGAGTTTTCCTTCTAGATGAGCTGCCAAACATGGCTGACGAGCCCCATCTGCCTGAAGGGACTGGTTTTAAATGCCAGAAACCTGCCCTGGTGCCTTCTGTCAGTAGTAACGGTAACGTTGTGCTTAGTAGCCACATGTGAAGCCTATGAGCTGGGCTTGGTTGTCAGAGGCTGTCTGAGACGCATGACGTTGGGAGCATTTAATAGGTAGTGGGAACTCATCCCCACCACCACGACTGACTATAACAACCTTAAGGAACTGGCATTTGACAAGATGCCATGTAAAATGCCGGTGAATAAATTAACAAACTAAAGTATTAGAAGAAGTGTGTTATCATGGAATGAAAACTATTTGTAACATCGAAAAACAAAGAGCTGGAGAAAGTTGGTCCTCCTCAGGCACGAGGAATGTAATTGGTAAATTATACCAGTGGTTTTTGGTCCTCACATTTTAATTTAATGACCTGGATGAAGGAAAAGAAATTGAAGTTTTTAAAGTTTGCCAATGATATGGAAATGGATGGAAGAGCATGTTGTGGTTCTGCAGTGTGCTGTGGAATGGGTGACTGGGCAAAAGACCTGGAGTTTAATGTTGGTAATTGTAGGCAATGCTCTTCATTTAAGAGCGATGAAGAGGTGCATATGTAGACAATTTCTCTAACTGTGGACTGATGAACACTCGGATCTTTAGAAATGTTTTTGTAGCCTTTTCCAGCTTTGCATCTCTACAATTCTTCTGAGGTCCTCTGAAAGTTGTTTTGATCGAGGCATGGTGCACATAAGCAGAACTTTCTTGAGAAGAGCAGGCTCTGTCAGTAACCTGATTTACTGTGTCTTTTTTCATAAGGCAGGGCACCTCTACAACCCACACCTCCAATCTCGTCTCACTGACTGGAACACCTGATTCCAAATAGCTTTTGGAAAAGGCATTACCCCGGAGGTTCATGTACTTCTTTGAATCTAGACTGTGATTGTGTAAATGGTCTACTCAGTATTGATGAGAAGAAGTAGAATTATTTGTGTGTTATTAATTTAGGCAGATTGTGTTTGTCTATTATTGTGACTTAGAAGAAGATCTCATCATTTTTTATGAGTAATGCAGAAAACCAGTGAATTGTAAAGAGTTCACAAACTTTTTCTTGCAACTGTACCTCAATTGGATCACACTTGAGTCTCACAGTATGATAGAAAATGAATCTGATAGCCAAAGTAAAATCACTTGCCAGTAGCATAGAACATAGAACAGCACAATACAGGTCCTTTGGCCCATGATGTTCCGACCTTTTAACCTACTCCAAAATCAATAGAGTTCTTCCACACACATCAAAGGGATACGAGAGGATCATGGGACAGGAGGCCTAGGGAGAAAGAAAGGGGGAGGGGGGAAGCCCAGAGGATGGGCAAGGGGTATAGTGAGAGGGACAGAGGGAGAAAAAGGAGAGAGAGAAAAAGAATGTGTGTATATAAATAAATAATGGATGGGGTACGAGGGGGAGGTGGGGCATTAGCAGAAGTTAGAGAAGTTGATGTTCATGCCATCAGGTTGGAGGCTACCCAGACGGAATATAAAGTGTCGTTCCTCCAACCTGAGTGTCCCAGACAGAATATAGCGTGTTGTTCCTCCAACCTGAGTCTATCCACGGCCTCCTCTACTGTAAAGATGAAGCCACACTCAGGTTGGAGGAACAACCCTGTTTGTTTATATACACACATTCTTTCTCTCTCTGTCCTTTTTCTCCCTCTGTCCCTCTGACTATACCCCTTGTCCATCCTCTAGGTTTTTCTCCCCCCTCCGCCTTTTCCTTCTCCCTGGGCCTCCTGTCCCATGATCCTCTCATATCCCTTTTGCCAATCACCTGTCCAGCTCTTGGCTCCATCCCTCCCCCTCCTGTCTTCTCTTATCATTTTGGATCTCCCCCTCCCCCTCCCACTTTCAAATCTCTTACTAGCTCTTCCTTCAGTTAGTCCTGACGAAGGGCCTCGCCCTGAAACGTCGACTGTACCTCTTCCTAGAGATGCTGCCTGGCCTGCTGCGTTCACCAGCAACTTTGATGTGTGTTGCATGAATTTCCAGCATCTGCAGAATTCCTCGTATAATAGAATTCTTCCTTCCCTTACAACCCTTCATTTTTTTTTCATCCAAGTGTCTATCTCAAGTCTCTTAAATTAATATATATGGCTCTACCACTAACCCTGGCAGCATGTTCCATGCACTTAACCGCTACCTGGTTGCTTTACTGTTTGGTATGGAGAGGCCACTGCACAGGATAAGTAAAAACTGCAGGGGTTTTCAGCTCCATCTTAGGTATTTGTCTCCCGGTCATCAAGGACACCTTCAAAAGTTGATTCCTCAGAAAGATGGCTTCCATCATTAAGGGCCCCCACCATCCATAACTGCCATCGAAAAGGAGGTACGGAAACCTGAAGATACACAGTTAATGTTTTATGGAGAGCTTCTCCCCCCCGCCCCCGTCAGATTACTGAATGGACAATGAATCCATGAACACCATCTCACTACTTTTGCTCTCTTTTTGCAGTAAATTTATTTTTTTTGTATGTTTCTTATTGTAATTTATAGTATTTTGTGTATTGCATTGTTCTGCTGCCGCAAAACAACAGATTTCATGACGCGTCAGTGATGATAAACCTGATTCTCTGTGTCAAAAAACCTAGCATTATCGAATTATGGCCGAGTTGTACTGATTTAACTGTCAATCTCAAAGCTCATGCTTGTATTAGTAAAGCCAGATTTCCTGATTGTATCCACCAACTATGTCAGGTTTTTGGGAGCCTTTAACACTAACGCAGTATAAAACTCACCAGTGTCTCAGTGTGAACTAAAGATTACCACTAAGCACGTACCTCAGCATTTTCTGGGCACCCACCTCTTGCTCCACTTGTGTTGAGCTGGGCTGCATTTGACCATGACTCCCTCTTTCGTTCAGGGCGGGACATCATTGGCCTGGCTGAGACTGGCTCTGGAAAGACGGGCGCCTTCGCCCTGCCGATTCTGCAGGCCTTGCTGGAGAAACCTCAGCGCCTCTTTGCGCTTGTCCTGACGCCGACCCGGGAGCTGGCCTTCCAGATCTCCGAGCAGTTTGAGGCCCTGGGTTCTTCGATTGGAGTGAAGTCCGGTCAGTAAGTGATGCCTTGTGGGGATGGGGAGAAAGGAGTTATGTTGAGTTCGGATGGGGAGTGGGGGAGAGAGAAAAGTTATGATGGGATGTGGTATATTTGGAGGAAAAAGAAAATTTATGGATGGTGTGAGGTGAGGTATAGGCAGTGGTGCGAGTTGGTGTAGATTGAGGTTGTGTAATTTATAAGGTGTTCTTTGCCTTTCATCCGCACTGGAATGCAATAGTAAAACCACCCTGTGGCCAGGTCATTTCATGTTTGATGCATTGCCTGTTATCGTCAGTGCCAAAAACTGTCATTGGTTACAAGATACTAAAATGGTTCATGGTTTTGTTGGGACGTGGTGCTATGGTGAGGACCTCCTGTTTCTCCTAATCTGATGAATCTGCCTTTTCCCTTGCAGCGGTGATTGTGGGCGGAATTGATATGATGTCACAGAGTCTTGCTTTGGCGAAGAAACCGCATGTCATCATAGGTGAGTTCTGGCTTTCCTGTGTCCTCCTTCTTCTTCTAAACACTGGCTGGTACGAGGCTACCTGCTGTCCCTCCGACTTCTGGGTATTCCTTGGCCCCTTCTGATGAAGTCTTTTTGTAGGAGTCAGGGCGAATATCTCTGTCTCAAACTAGCAGAATCTATTTTATGTGATGAGACGCTGTTAGGGAAATTAATTTGCCAAGGAATTTCAATTAAAGTCCCTAATAAATTGGACACGGGCTTCAAAGTGACTAGAGAGTGCCTTTATTCATGTTTAAGGGAAGAATGACTCAGTTAACGGTGTGATCATCGAGTCTTCCAAAGAATAGTCACGGCCCTTTTTATGTACGCACACCGAAGGTCAATTACATCAAAGTTCAAAAAGTCAATCCTGTGTGTTTTATCAATTCTAACAAAAAGGCAGTCTCTTTTCTACCCACAACACACAGATAGGTTGTCAGAACATCCTTAAAACTAAGATAGATTATTGTAAATGTGCTAAGAACCCAGGCCAAATGGTGAGTCTTTATTTATGATCTGAAGAAGGTTCATTAAACCTTAGATGCAATAAGTCATTAAAGTATCATTTGTTTTGTTTGTTACTACCAGACTGGTGAAGGAAAACCATACACACGATTTAATTATCGGGAACTTGACAGCCCACAGGGTCCTCCCCACAGTTTGTGACCTTCACTGTCTCCATCTTGTTTACAGTACTGTGTTATGCACTAGAATCAGCACTAGGCATATTGTTAGTTAAAGGAAGGTGCAGGGTGCTAACAACTCAGATATTTTAAAAGTTTATTCAGAGTTTTCTTCCTCATTAAGTCACGTGGCCTCGTGGTGTACCGCAGTAGGCTAGAGAGCAGTCTTGTGTTCACAGCAGTACCCTGAAGGGCAGCACCACCATTCTCTGCTGATCTAGGCATTAAACAATACAGTCACGCAATTCTATAGTCTTGCAAAGGTATTTACCCGACCCAGTTGGCCAAAATCCTCCACAGATTCACAAATGCTACATTTAAATTTTGTGTGAATGAAAGAGACAAAGTAAAGGCTTTTACAAATTAGATTCTACACATGATCAAACAACCCAGGCGATGACTTTAACCCAGCAACTATATTTCTTTATTGATCGCTCACCTTCTTTTCCATTCCCCATTCTGGCTCCCCCCTTGCCCCTTCTCTTCTCTTCTCCTGCCTATTACTGCCCTCTTTAAGTCCTGATGAAGGGTCTCAGCCTGAAACAGCGACTGTTTCTCTTTTCCACAGATGCTGCCTGGCCTGCTGAGCTCCTCCAGCATTTTGTGTGTTGCTTGGATTTCGAGCATCTGCAGATTTTCTTTTGTTTGTGACTGTTCTCTGGTGCCCTTTCTCCCATGGTCTGCTCTACTTCCTATAAGATTCTTTCTTCTTCAGCCCTTAAATTTTTTCACCTATCACCTCCCAGCTTCTCACTTCACCATCCCCTTCCCCCTCACTTGGTCTCATCTATCACCTGCCAGCTTGTACTCCTTTGCCTCCCTGCCTTCTTATTCTGGCTTCCTCTCCTTCCTTTCCAGTCCAGATGAAGGGTCTTGGCCCAAGACGTTGGCTCTTTATTCCTCTCGATAGATGCTGCCTGAGTTCCTCCAGTACGTCTGTCCGTCCCTCCCCACCGCGATTTAATCCTAGCCTAATCACGGGACAATTGGGTCAACACAAAATTGCTCTTTTCTTGCTTCAATACCTTCAGCTAGATGTCAATCAAATCTTCACTATGCTTCATGGTCTTTTTAGCTATTTAGCACAAGGCTGTATTCCTGTGCTTAAAATTTACCTCTCCCAGTCCCCGGGGATCATGGATGATTCAGTTCCACTCTGATGGCTTTTAAAGAATCAGAAGAAAGCAGTGTGCAGAATCCTTCACGGTCGCTGGAGGATAATTTGTGAGCTGGTATATTCCTTCCACTGAGGTATTTGAGCTCCCTGTGTTGGTACTCAAGATCCCAAATGGTTTATCCCAATTTGTTTGGGAAAGGGCCAGGGATTCCTGGGAGTCAGCAGGGATATAGCATTTTTCAGGGAGATTCTATGCACGTTCTTGAATCTCTTCCTCTGTCCACCTGGTCATCTCTTTTCATGCCAGAGCTCAAAACGTTGTCCATTGCGGAAGTCCACCATCTGGTTTTCAATAATGTGGTCTGGAAAAAAAATTGCTCTTATGTTTTTGATGTATTATTTATAGCCAAAGTTTTGCAAGGGGTTATTTTTTTCCCATGTTGTGCTCTTAGGTAAGGTCTCAATTTCATGTAGCCATAAATCTTGAATAGGTGGCCGCATGGCATATTGGATTCTGCAGTAACAGCAGTAATAGTTACTGCACTGGATAGTCCTCACTCCTATGTCAGAACACATACTTTAAACAGGAGGCACTTGATCCGGAAGACCATATCCCATAAGACAATAGGAGCATAATTTGGCCCATCTGGTCTGCCCTGCCATTCCATCATGGCTGATTTATTATCTCTCTCAACCCCATTCTCCTACCTTCTCCCCGTAACCTTTGAAACCCTTACGAATCAAGGACCTCTGCTTTAAACGTATCCAATAACTTGGTCTCTGCAGATGTTCACAGCAATGAATTCCACAGAATTTCACCACCCTCTGTCTGAAGAAATTGCCCCTCATCTCTGTTGTAAAGAGACATCCCATTTTGAGGCTGTGCCCTCTGGTCCTAGATCCCCTGTTACTGGAAACATTCTCTCCAATCTGTCTAGGCCTTTCAATATTTGATAGGTTTCAGTGGAATCCCCCTCATTGTTTTAAACTCCAGCGAGTACTGTCCCAGAACCATCAAGAGCTTCTTGTGTGTTAAAGAGGAAGAGAAATTCTGCCTGAGTTCATTTCTCCCTGTGACTTTGCACAATGGTCACCCCTGACTCCCAAGTAGAAGTAGGGAGAATCAACCCAGGCCTCAGGGCGGGGAATTTCAGCGCTGTTGTGCCATTTCCATGATTTGTTTTCAGAGGACGTTTCTAAAATTGCCTTCTCTCTTTCAGCCACGCCAGGCCGCCTGATGGATCACCTGCAGAACACGAAGGGCTTTAATCTCCGAGCGCTCAAGTACCTGGTGATGGACGAAGCTGACAGAATCCTTAACATGGACTTTGAAGTTGAAGTATGTGAACAAGGATTTCTTGTGCTTTCCTCATTTGTTTCTTTGATGCTGCAGGATTTAATTGGAACCTTTCAGGACTTCAAAGAGTTTTGTTTTATGGTGTAGTGTCACTGTTCTCACTGACTGTACTGTGATAACTGAGATGATCTTCGAGATGTTTGAGGTGTAAATACCCTAGGGCATTGTACTGTTTAGAATTGCACACTGGGATAAGACAGACAGAACTTTGTCGCAATGTCAAACCTCTGACAATGATGTATAACCTCACTGCTGCCCAAGGCTAGAGTAGGACTTTAACTAGGGACTTTCTGATCAGTACAAAACAGGAACAGGCACTTTAGCCCACAATGTTGTGCCGAAACAGCTAAAAAATAATCTAAATCAAAACTAATTCATCCTGCCTACACTATGACCATATCCCTCCATTTTCCTCGTATTCACGTGCCTATCTGAACACCTCTTAAAAGCCTCTAATGTATTTGCCTCCACCACCACCATACCAGGTAGTGCACTCCAGGCATCTGCCACTCTCTGAGTAAAAAATACTTAACCCTCACATCCCCTTTGAACCTACCCCCTCACCTTCCATGCATGCCTTCTGGTATTAGACATTTCATCCCTGGGATGCTCCCTGTCTTCTCTGTATATGCCTCTCATAATCTTATAAACCTCCATCAGACCTCCCCTCATCCTCCGCTGCTCCAGAGAAAACAATTCAAGTTTATCCAGCCTCTCATGATATCACATGCCCTCTAAACCGGGCAGCATCCTGGTAAACCTCTTCTGCACCCTCTCTCAAAGCCTCAACATCCTTCTTATATTGGGGCAGCTGGAATGGTACGCAGTACTCCAGATGTGGCTTAACCAGAGTTTTATAAATTTGCAGTCCTGATGGTCTGCTTACTGTTTGACACTGCCTGGATGGCAGAGCAAATGGAGAGGGATACAACACAGGAGCAGGCCCGTTTGCCCACTCCATCTGCGCCAGGCACCTATTTTGTTCTCACCAGCTTTTCTCAGGTTCTATCCTTTGCCCTTCTCACTAGAGGCAACTTGCAGTGGTCAATGAGCCTAGCAGTTTGACGTGCGGGAGGAAACCAGAGCCCCCGGGGGGAAGCTGACGCAGTCACAGTGTAAAGTGTACAATCTCGACACAGCAGCAGAGGTTGGGGTTGAACCGGGCTTGCTGGTGTTCTGGGGAAGCAGCTCTGTCAGCTCTCCTACACTGCAGTCCCAAATGTTCATTCAATTCCAGTAATCTCCAGTGTGATAGTAATGCCTGCTCCCAAGAAGCATAACCCGTTCCTCCAAACCAGACCTGCCCCTCGGCCAAAGAGCAAAGAGGGCAACTTTGCTCTTGTCCTGTCATGCTGGTTTCAAAGATAACGTCATTATTAGAAAATATTTTGGGGCATCTTAGAGTTGTAAAATATCATGGAGTTAGACAGCATGGAAACATGTCCTTTAGCCCAACAGGTCCCTGCTGACCCTTGTGCCCACCAAACTCGTCTCATTTGTCTAGAAGTACAAGTTGTGTATATAGAGTGGATTCCAGTAAATTGGGCCATCAGCTTATATGTGCAGCTTAATTGGGACGCAAACAACAGGAATTCTGCAGATGCTGGAAATTCAAGCAACATACATCAAAGTTGCTGGTGAACGCAGCAGGCCAGGCAGCATCTATAGGAAGAGGCGCAGTCGACGTTTCAGGCCGAGACCCTTCGTCAGGACTAACTGAAGGAAGAGTGAGTAAGGGATTTGAAAGCTGGAGGGGGAGGGGGAGATGCAAAATGATAGGAGAAGACAGGAGGGGGAGGGATGGAGCCGAGAGCTGGACAGGTGATAGGCAGAAGGGGATACGAGAGGATCATGGGACAGGAGGTCCGGGAAGAAAGACGGGGGGGGGTGACCCAGAGGATGGGCAAGAGGTATATTCAGAGGGACAGAGGGAGAAAAAGGAGAGTGAGAGAAAGAATGTGTGCATTAAAAAGAGTAACAGATGGGGTACGAGGGGGAGGTGGGGCCTAGCGGAAGTTAGAGAAGTCAATGTTCACGCCATCAGGTTGGAGGCTACCCAGACGGAATATGGTGTGTATATTCCGTCTGGGTAGCCTACAACCTGATGGCGTGAACATTGACTTCTCTAACTTCCGCTAGGCCCCACCTCCCCCTCGTACCCCATCTGTTACTCTTTTTAATGCACACATTCTTTCTCTCACTCTCCTTTTTCTCCCTCTGTCCCTCTGAATATACCTCTTGCCCATCCTCTGGGTCACCCCCCCCCCCGTCTTTCTTCCCGGACCTCCTGTCCCATGATCCTCTCGTATCCCCTTCTGCCTATCACCTGTCCAGCTCTCGGCTCCATCCCTCCCCCTCCTGTCTTCTCCTATCATTTTGCATCTCCCCCTCCCCCTCCAGCTTTCAAATCCCTTACTCACTCTTCCTTCAGTTAGTCCTGACGAAGGGTCTCGGCCTGAAACGTCGACTGCGCCTCTTCCTATAGATGCTGCCTGGCCTGCTGCGTTCACCAGCAACTTTGATGTATGTAGCTTAATTGGGAAGCTGCTTATTTGGGACAACTCTTAAACAATGAAAACTAATGGAGAAAATAGCCGGGATTCCCTTCATTTATTTGGGACACTCTCTTGCTTAATTCTGACAGTAGACTGTTACCCAGCAGTTTCTAACTAGTGTCAGTTGAGTGCACGGATGTGGCCGTTAGGCAGTACACCGTGCTTAAAGCGAATAGTTTTTGAGTAGCATTAGTTGTGTTTGTGTTCAAGAAGCAGTAAATTTTGTCTCTGATCGTTGGCGAGAAGTAAGCATTAAGACAATTCAGAACTGTTTTGCTTACTGCGGTTTCAAGCATTCAAGTTTGGGAAGCCAGAAACGGCAGGGAATGAAAATGAAACCATTTCACAACATCAAGTTAGGAACTACGAAAAATTTGAAGGTATTGATAATCCTCTTGAATGTGACAATGAAAAGGAAGATTTGGAGGAAGCAATCGTCGATAGCAATGTATGAAGGTGGTCCATGACCTGCACTGCGTGTTTGCACTGATTTTGTTCATTTACAGTCAACCAAAAGAACACAGCAGATGAATTTCTCTTGATAACTATTAGACACTAATACACAGTTTTATAGTACAGGTCGACCTTCACTAATCCGACTACCTGTAATCCGGTTCCTTTGATAATCCGCACTGATTTCAAATTTTCCGCGCAACTGTAATTTCAAATTTTCCGGGCCACCGTACCAATCTGCTGCGCATTGTTTTGGTTGCGCTAGATCTGTTCATGTGTTGGCGCGCCCCTGTAAGCACAGACAGGTGATTCCTGCTTGTTTTTCTGCATTTATTAATATCATTTGCGTGAGACACGGCCGCTGGGCGCCCGTCCGTCTCACCCGCCTGTGGTCATGCAGTGCCCGCCGGCGTTGCCCGGCTGGCGCTTCATTCTCTTCTGTCCACGACCTCAGATCAGACGCGGTGACCCACTGAATTTAAGCATATTACTAAGCAGAGGAAAAGAAACCAGTGAGGATTCCCTCAGTAACTGCGAGTGCAATGTAGTCTTTGGGGTAACTGCAAGTCTGTGTCTTTGCTATTGCTTTGCTCACGCTTGAGTGCTGGTAGTGGGCGTGCTTTACTTTTGCCGGTGGGGAGGGAGGGGATTGTTTCTTGCTGCCACTTACGCGGGGGAGGAAGGGGAGCGGTGGGGGGGGGGATCTTAGGGGTTCTAACATTTAACTGTCATTCATTCTTTGGGGCACTCTGTTTTTGTAGATGGTTGCGAAGAAAAAGCATTTCAGGATGTATATTGTACACATTTCTCTGACATTAAATGAACCTTTGAATCCTTTGATATTTTAAAGGTACGTTGAGGCGGTTAGCTATTGCTTAATGTGATCCTTCTGTAATTCGGCATTTTCACTAGTCTGGCATTCCTCAGGTCCCAGTGGTGCCGGATTATAGAAGGTCGACCTGTACTGTTGTAGTATTGCTAGTGTTCTTATTTGTTCAGTATTTCATTTAAATACATAATTCGTTATTCAGTTCTATGGTCGTTTTGTCTTTTTTATACCTTTTTAACTATTTAACTTCTGCTAAATGGGGCAACCACTTAAATGGGCCAAAATTTACTGGTCTGATGTGTCCCAAGTAACCAGAATCTAAAAAAAGGGTGAAGACCATTCTGTCCTTCTGGCTGGCTGTGCCATTTGCAGATCTGCCTCCGTTATCTTCTAGCTCAATCTCTATACCCTTTGATTCTCTCAATAGTCAAAATCAATTTGTATTTTATCTCCAATGAACACAGTTACAGACCTTTCACAGCGATCTGGGCTAGAGAATTCCAAAGTTTCATGACTCAGAACTTCATCTTAATCCTAACCCTTGCTCTGAGAAGTGCCTTTTGTGCACTTAGTCAAGCCCTAAATGAATGTGTGCTTTGATGAGATCTCCTCTTATTCTTATACAGCCTGGAGAATATATTTCCTTTAGTGCCCATGTCATTTGCTTGAAGAGATCCTGAACTAGCAAGAGTGGAAACATTCTGTGGTATTGAGTCCTGTCCAGTAGCAGGTTGATGCATCTCATGTACCTATGCATTGGGTGAATTAACCTGTGTTCTGTATATTGGCCAGCAGATGGTGCCATTGTCCATGATGCAACAGAAAGCAATCAGACTATTTAACATTTAATATTCATTCCACTGTTCGTTGGAATACTGTTTCTGCAGGTAGTTGGTGCACAAAGTTACTTGAGTTACTGCCATTTTCCTGTCAGCTTGAGCCAATCTTGCCATTCTCCTCTGACCTCTCATTAACAGGGTTTTTCTGCCCACAGAACTGCCGCTCACTGGATGTGTTTTGATTTTTCTCACCATTCTCTGTAAACAGGGGTTCCCAACCTTTTTTTTATATGCCAGTGAGCCTTACCATTAACCGAGGGGTCTGTGGATCCCAGGATGGGAACCCTTGCCGTAGAGACTGCTGTGCGTGAAGATCCCAGGAGATCAGCCTCTGCGATACCCAAACCACCCAGCTGGAACCCACAATCATTCCATGGTTAGAGTTACTGAGAACACATTTCCTGCTCATTCTGAACGACAGCTGAACCTCTTGACCGTGTCTGCATGCTTTTGTGCATTGAGCTGCTGCCACATGATTGGCTGATCAGATTTTTGCGTTAACGTACAGGTGCACCTAAAACGTATCCACTGAGTGTATTTGTAATGGGTGATGTAAGGATTTGTTAGTTGCGGGGGAATAGTCCTTTGAATGTCAAGTCCACTTTCTTATCCGGTTTCACTGACCCATAACTTTTTTCCGTAGGTTGATAAAATTCTCAAGGTGATTCCTAGAGAGCGGAAAACCTACCTGTTCTCAGCTACAATGACTAAGAAGGTAAAGGAGGTGTTAGAGTTGAATCTGAATGAAACGCGGGAGACCAGATGCTTATAGTTACCACAGTTTATTGCGCACCCTCCTGCAAGAGTTTGAGACTCAGTTGTCAAAGGGAAGGCACGTAAGTACTGCCACCATTTGACAAGTGGGCCTTCTCCCTCGGTTATAGCCGTATATTTATACATAGTAAGCCCCATACATTACTGTTGCAAGGTGTTATTTGGACTGGTACGCCCACCAAGTTTGTTTGTGCAGAACTTAGTTACAGATAAGGGAGTCCACTAGATCAAGACTTAATTACAGATGGATGTTCATTCCTGTCCTTGGTGAGCCCTCCTCCCCCTACTCAAACGAGAGTACAATGTACAATGTTATCAATCTCTCAATGTCTCTCTCTCTCTCTCTCTCTCTCTCTCTCTCTGCCTTAGCTGACTGCTGAAGGCAGAGTTTACTTCAGTTCAAAAATTCCTATCCTTTTAGCCAGAGGTTACATAGGTTCAAGATAATTTTTATATCCCCAATTCCTCAGAGGGGTGCACTGAAACGGGGTTATTTAATGTATCTGTGCACATGCTTCTGATGGAGCACCTCAGTACAGGTGGTGAGAGAGAGGGTAGGAGTCTGAGAGAGGTTAAGTAAAACTCTACAGCTGCTAATGTACAAACCTCATTCCGAAGGAGAACTAGCGGAACCAACAAGACGCCTGGTTCAATTATTAGCAGTGTTTTTAAAAGTTGCAGTGTTGTTTCTTTCTGAAGGGGGGGGGTGTGTGTGTGTGTCTTTCTTTCTCACACTCCATCTCTCCCTCCCCCTAATCAGGTGCAGAAACTCCAGCGAGCTGCCCTGAAAGACCCTGTGAAATGTGCAGTGTCAACCAAGTACCAGACAGTGGAGAAGTTGCAACAATATTACGTATTTATTCCTTCCAAGTTCAAGGTAACGCACATTTAAACCGTCTTTCGCCGATTTAGTGATCCGAAGTTTTCCACCTGTGGGATGCTGACAAAGGAAGTTTTATACCCATAGAGTTTGTCACTTTACATATCAGAATTGGGAGTGCATTGTGGTGTAGTGGCTAGCATAAAACTTTACAACGCCGGTGATCCAGATCCAGATTTTCCTGCCACTCTTTGTATGTAGTTTGTGTGTTTTCTCTGTGATCCAGTGTGTTTCCTTCAGGTGCTCCAGTTTCCTCCCACATTCCAAAGATGTACAGGTTGGGGTTAGTGAGTTGTTGGCATGCTGTGTTGGTGCTAGAAGCACCTCGACATTAGCGGACTGCCCCTGGCACATCGAACTGTGTTGGTCGTTGACGCAGACGACAAATTACACTATGTTTGGATGTACGTGTGAGAAGTAAAAAGCTAAATTTTATCTTTAATCAGATTTGAAAGGAAAATGTTGGCATTCCAATTAATAATAATAGATATGGGCCACAGAAAATAATTGGATCTGTGTTCTGGATTGAGTGAATAGTTGTACAAAGCTCACATGAAGGGAAGTTTGTGCATTGATTTTGTTCAAAGTTCCATGGTTTGTCTTTTATTCTGTTTTTTCTCTAGGATTGTTACCTGGTTTACATTCTCAATGAGCTTGCTGGGAATTCCTTCATCATCTTCTGCAGCACGTGTAACAATACCCAGCGCACAGCATTGCTCCTTCGCAATCTGGGATTTACTGCCATTCCCTTGCACGGCCAGCTGAATCAGGTAGGCCGACGCTCTTCACACGTTGAAGTGAAGAATTTGTCTTAAGATTCTGTTTAAAATCCTTTCCTTGGGGTTTTATTTTTATCAATTGCAGAACAAACGACTGGGTGCTTTGAATAAGTTCAAGGCCAAGTCTCGGTCAATCTTGCTGGCTACGGATGTGGCAAGTCGGGGCCTGGATATTCCTCATGTGGATGTGGTTATAAACTTCGACATTCCCACGCATTCTAAGGTAAGCCTGGGACAGAACATCGTACGTAGAACAATGCAGCACAGTCCGGGCCATTCAGCCCATGATGTTGTACCAACCTTTCAACCTGCTCTAAAATCTATCTAACCCTTCCCTCCTGCATAGCCCTCCATTTTTCTATCATCCATGTGCCAATTTAAGAGTCTGTTAAACGTCCCTAATGTATCTTCCTCTACCACCACTGCCAACAGCACATTCCAATCACTCGCCACTCTGTGTTCTAAAAAAAAACTTGCCTTTGACATCTCTCCTATACTTTCCTCCAGTCATCTTAAAATTATGTCCCCTTGAAATAGCAATTTCCGCCCTGGGATAAAGTCTGTGGCTGTCCACTTGATCAATCGAATTTTGAAAGGTCTAAATCAGAGGTTCCCAACATTTTTTATGCCATGAACCAATACCATTCAGCAAGGGGTCCGTGGACTTCAGGCTGGGAACCACTGGTCTAGATGGAGTGGGTGTGTTTGATATTGTGGGAGTCTGGGACCAGAGGGCGCAACCTCAGAATAGAGTTACGTCCATTTAGAACGGAGATGAGGAGGAATTTCTTTAGCCAGAGGGTGGTGAATCAGTGGAATTTGTTGCCACAGGCAGCTGTGGGGGCCAGGTCATTGCGTGTATTTAAGGGGGAGGTGGGGAGGTTGACAGATTGTTGATTAGTCAGGGCGTGAACGATTAAGGGGTGGGAAGGCAGGAGAATGGGGTTGAGAGGAAAATGGATCAGCCATGATGAAATGGCCTAAATCTGCTCTTTTATCTTACTGTTTTGTCTATGTCACTCACATAGAAAATAACTTCTTCATTGAACATGTGGGCCTCTGTGCATTAGCTGATCAGATAAATGTGAGGTGTTGCAAATGCAAGGAGACAGTACACAGTTGAGGGCAAGATACTTAACAGTGTTGCTGAGCAGAGAGACATTGGGATATTTGAAAGTGGCTACACAGGCCGATAAGGTGGTTAAGAAGGCTTATGGAATGCTCGGTTTTATTCGTCGAGGCATCGAGTTCAAAGGTCAGGTTTTTGTGTTGCACCTTTATAAAACTCTGGTTAGGCCACATCTGGTGTACCGCATACAGTTCTGTTTGGCCCAGCATAGGAAGGATGTTGAAGCTTTGGAGGGTGCAGAAGAGTTTCACCAGGATGCTGCCTGGTTTACTGTCACGAGAGGCTGGATAACCTTGGGTTGTTTTCTGTGGAGTGCCAGAGGCTGAGGGGAGATCTGATAGAGGTTCATTAGATTATGAGAGGCATAGCCAGGGAGCATCTGTTTCCCAGGGTTGAAGTGTCTCATATCAGAGGGCGTGCATTGATGGTGAGAAGGGGTAGGTTCAGGGGGTATGTTTTTCACTCAGAGTTGTAGGTAGGAGAGATTAGTGTTTGGATGTTTTTGATTTGCTTTTAAGCTGTTCGGCACAACATTGTGGGCCGAACGGCTTGTTCACATGCTGAACTCTTCTGTGTTCTGTATGAAGGGTAAACTGAGGGCAATGGAATAAGTGCTAATCAGCTCCCGTTAGATAATGTTCTCAGCTGGCTGACCTCAGTCAGTGTTCTACAGTTAACTGCAGTACCATTGAATGGGAAGAATCAGCCAAAGATTCTCCTGCTCAATGTTTGCTGTTTTTGGGCAATAGGGATTTGGATGTGATACTGGAGTTATAGGGAAGTACAGCACAGAAGCAATCCCTTTGGCCCATCTACTCCATGCCAAACCATTTAAACCACCTACTCCCATCGACCATCACCGGGACCATAGCCCTCCATATCTCTACCATCCATGTACCTAGCCAAACTTCTCTTAAATGTTGAAATCAAACTCACATGCACAACCTGTGCTGGCAGCACATTCCACACTCTCTCAACCCTCCGAGTGAAGACGTTTCCCCTCATGTTCCCCTTCAACTTTTCACCCTCAACCAATGACCTCTAGTTGTAGTCCCACCCTTCCCAATAGAACATAGCACAGGAAAAGGCCATTTTCCCCATGATGTATCGAACCAG
Source organism: Mobula hypostoma (assembly GCF_963921235.1). Taxonomy (NCBI): domain Eukaryota; kingdom Metazoa; phylum Chordata; class Chondrichthyes; order Myliobatiformes; family Myliobatidae; genus Mobula; species Mobula hypostoma. The sequence continues at coordinate 105,511,786 of NC_086107.1, forward strand.
CTAAAAAGCAAATCAGAGACACCCAAACACTAATCCCTCCTACCTACACCATGTCCATATCCCTCCATTTTCCTTACATCCATGTGTCTATCCAAAAGTCTCTTAAAAGCCTCTAATGTATTTGCCTCTACCACACATTCCAGGCATCCACCACTCTCTGAGTAAAAAAAAACTTAACTCCTCACATCTTACAGTGCCTGGGAGCTTAGAAATAGCAGATGTACATGAGATTAGTCATAGTCATACTGTATTGATCCCGGGGGAGATTGGTTTTTGTTACGGTTGCATCATAAGTAATAAATAGTAATAAAACCATAAATAGTTAAATAATAATATGTAAATTATGCCAGTAAATTATGAAATAAGTCCAGGACCAGCCTATTGGCTCAGGGTGTCTGACCCTCCAAGGGAGGAGTTGTAAAGTTTGATGGCCACAGGCAGGAATGACTTCCTATGACGCTCTGTGTTGCATCTCGGTGGAATGAGTCTCTGGCTGAATGTCCTCCTGTGCCCACCCAGTACATTATGTAGTGGATGGGAGACATTGCCCAAGATGGCATACAACTTGGACAGCATCCTCTTTTCAGACACCACCGTCAGAGAGTCCAGTTCCATCCCCACAACATCACTGGCCTTACGAATGAGTTTGTTGATTCTGTTGGTGTCTGCTACCCTCAGCCTGCTGCCCCAGCACACAACAGCAACCACGATAGCACTGGCCACCACAAACTCGTAGAACATCCTCAGCATCGTCCAGCAGATGTTAAAGGACCTCAGTCTCCTCAGGAAATAGAGACAGCTCTGACCCTTCTTGTAGACAGCCTCAGTGTTCTTTGACCAGTCCAGTTTATTGTCAATTCGTATCCCCAGGTATTTGTAATCCTCCACCATGTCCACACTGACCCCCTGGATGGAAACAGGGGTCACCGGTGCCTTAGCTCTCCTCAGGTCTACCACCAGCTCCTTAGTCTTTTTCACATTAAGCTGCAGATAATTCTGCTCACACCATGTGACAAAGTTTCCTACCGTAGCCCTGTACTCAGCCTCATCTCCCTTGCTGATGCATCTATGCAACTATGGCAGAGTCATAGAGAAGCATTGAGTAGCTTTATTACTGATTTCTCCCCCCCGTCACCCCCTCTGTGATGCAGCTTGCTCTGTTGCCGCTGCCTGTCACATTTCCTGGGTCTGTGTTCCTGTGTGTGCGCTGCACAGTCTACCCCAGTTTAATGCAAGCCCGGTTTTTATTTTGCAGGATTACATCCATCGGGTGGGACGCACAGCCAGAGCTGGTCGCTCGGGAAAGTCCATCACTTTCGTCACCCAGTAAGTTTTGCCCGTTGAGGTGTAGCAACTCTGTTACATTTGGTTCCCTATCACTTGCTCATTCAACTTGTTACTGAAGTGGAGCCAGAGACTAGACGGAGTTTCGGAGAAGAGAACAGCCCCTTGTAGGTTACCAGCCTTCACGAAACCTAGTGCTTGTTCAGAGTGGGGAATACCCAGTATAGTGGAGGATGCTAAGGTGAATCTGGCATATGCTAATGATCAAGGGTATGTTGAAATCAAGGAGCTGATGGTCTCTACTTTAAGAATATTAAACTTTATAAGTCCCCTAGACCTGATAGGTAAAATAAGTAAAGGCATCTGTTAGTCTTGCGGGACCATGGATCTGCGCCTGGAAAGTCTTCACTCTCCAGGGCGCAGGCCTGGGCAAGGTTGTATGGAAGACCAGCAGCTGCCCATGCTGCAAGTCTCCCCTCTCCACGACACCAATGTTGTCCAAGGGAAGGGCAGTAGGACCCATACAGCCGCAGAGCACTGTGTGGTTAAGTGCCTTGCTCAAGGACACAACACGTTGCCTCGGCTGGGGCTCGAACTCACAACCTTCAGATCGCTAGTGGAATGTCTTAACCACTTGGCCACGTGCCCAAGGTATAGGTATGACCCTGGCTATTGAGAGAGGCAAGAGAGATTTCCCTTCCTTTCCAGTCCTGAAGATGTGTCTTGGCCCGAAACATCGACATAGATCCTGCCTGACCTGCTGAGTTCTTTCAGAATTTTGTGTGTGTGTTTTTTTTGCTATGGATTTCCAGCATCTGTAGTCTGTTTTGTGTTTAAGAGAGGAGATTACTGAAGCCTTGACAAAGATCTTTGTATCTTCTCTGGCCAGAGATGAGTTATCAGATGAGCTGTGAATCTAAGACTCTGGCGGCCTGTCCTGGGACTGGAGTCCTTTCTGTGTATGTGAATGGGTGGGTAGGTTGGGAGGGCGGGAAGAGGCCTTTGCTGTGTTGTTTTGATGCTGCTGTTGCTGCTTGTGTTCTGCAGAACATTGTGGACGTGCTGTGGTGGCGACATTTGTGGCCTCGGGCGTGTTGTTAACACAAACAACACATTTCACTGTATGCCTCGATGAACATGTGGTTTGGAGAGTAGCCAGTGCTGTTTCCACTGAGAAGGACAATAGGGATTATTTAGGAAATTATAGACTGGTGGTAGGGAAATTATTGGGGAACATTTTAGGGGTAGAACATGAAGAATAGTCAGCATGGCTTTGTTTGGGACAAGTTGTATCTTACAAACATGATTGAATTTTTTTTGATGAGATCACGAAGTAGATTATGGATAGGACAGTGGGTGTTATCTACATGGACTTCAGTGGGGCATTTGTCAAGGTGGTAGCTCATCAGGATATAAAGATGTGTTGGTGATCCACAGTAACTTAATATTTTCGTAGGGGTATTGAGGACTATGGTGCAGGTCAATGGGAGTAGGCAGTTTAAATAGTTCAACATGGACTAGATGGGCCAAAGGGTCTTTTTCTGTGCTGTACAGTTCTATGACTATGGACTTGAAATTGGATAGAGCATAGAAGACGGAGTAGTGGAGGGGTGTTAACCTGCCTGAGTGTCAGTGACCAGTGGATCAGTGCTGGGACTTTTGTCTGTGTTGTATATAACAGACTTGGATGCAAATGTAGAAGGGGTGATTGGTAAGTTTGCTGATGACACCACAAATTGCTGAAGTGGATAGTTAAGGTTAAAGGACACAGCAGGATATTGATCAATTGCAGATCTGTGTCAACAGAGAAATGGTGACGAGTTTAATTTGGGCAAGTGTGAGTTGTGCTTTGGGAGGTTAAATGTAAGGGGCGTGTGTAAGTAAATGGCAGGACCTTGGTTGGGGATTCATTGGTGGGTGAGGGGGTATTATTGACAGTGACCCAGGGGCTGTCCCCACCAGCCTAATGAAAGGGAGGGGGGAATCATTCCACCAAGGGCGAGTCTGGTTTAGAGCAGACTGCAGTGGGAAGTTGGATGTGTGAGGTGGGGCTTGGTGGAGTTACAGGCAGTAAAGTTTGATCGCAGTTGCAGTGTGGGGAACGTGGCAGTGACTTTTTTATCTAGGACATTTACTGGGGTGATGAATAGAAGCTGTTTCAGTTATTAGGATGATTATTATTTATGGGTATGGAGTAGAAGAGAAAACTGCCCCTAATTTCTCCTCCCACCCCTTTCTCGCTGTTTCCATTCCCCATTCTGCTTCCCCTCTTGTCTCTTCTTACCTGTTGGTCACCTCCCTCCTCCTTCTCTTTCCTCCATTGTCCTTTCCTTTTAGGTTCCTTCTTGACCCCTTTATCTCTTCCACTTAATTCCTCTCAGCTTCTCACTTAATTCCCATGCCCACCCCCCCACACCTAACTTCCTTACCCTTGACCGGGGCTCACCTGCCAGCTTGTACGCCTTCCCCTCACTCCACCGCCTTATTGTGGTGTCCGCCCTCTTCCTTTCCAGTTTTGTTGAAGGGCCACGGCCCAAGATGTTAACTATTCTCCTTCATAGATGCTTGCTGCCCAAACTGCTGAGTTCCTCCAGTACTGTGTGTGTGTGTGTGTGTGTGTGTGTGTGTCTGTCTGTCTGCCTGCCTCTGTCCTGCTCTGCTCTGATTTAAATTGGCCTCCTGGGATCCTCCATCCAAGAGGACAGACAAGCTTTAGTTTAACATGTCATTGGGAAGGTGATCTCTTTCTCCCAAGTGATACAATGTGAAAACCCCCTCTTGCATTGGCACTGAGGACACCAAGGACACCAGTACTGTTGAGGTGGCTGCCTCATCATCAAGGACCCCCACCAGGCCGTGTTGTCTCCACACTGCTGCTGTCAGGAAGGAGGTACAGAAGCCTTGTGTCCCACACCACCAGTTCAGGAACAGTTATTACCCCTCAACCATTGGACTCCTGAACCAGGGTGGGTAACTTCATTCACCTCAACACTGAACTGATTCCACCACCTATGCACTCACTTACAGGACTCTTACCACTCATGTTCTCAATATTATTTATCAGTTATTTACTTATTATTATTTTGTTTTTCTTTTTGTACTTGTGCAGTTTGTTATCTTTTGCATACTGGTTATTTGTCCATCTTTGTGTGCAGTTTTTCATTGATTCTCTTGTGTTTCTTTGTATTTACTGTGAAGGCTCGCAAGAAAAAAAGAACCTTGGGGTAGTATATAGTGACGAAGGTGTCTGCCTGTCTACCTCTTCTTCCCACCTCCAACCCCTCCCAAAATAGACCCCTCTGGTCTGTCAAGTTGCACTGCCCAGCAATCTGTTGATTTAATCGTACCCTAACCACGGGACAATTTACAATGACCAGTTAAGCTACCGACCGGTACATCTTTGGACAGTGGGAAGAAACTGGAGCACCCAGAGGAAACCCACATGGGGAGAGTGTACAAGTTCCTCACAGGCAGTGATGGGAGTTGAACCCGGGTCGCCAGTACTGAAAAAACATTGTACTAATCACTACCCTACCGTGCCCCCCTACTTTGATAATAAATTTTACTTTGAACTTTGACACAGGTGTTCCTGCTATGCTTTAGTCGTCTGAGACAGCTCTCCGGGGCAGACTGAGGAAGATGCCTCCTGTGAGACTGAGCAGATTGCCGATCGATGCTCGTAGGTTACGAGAGTTTCAGATTCTTGCTCAGCGGGCTACAACTTGGCAAGAAGCATGAATCACGGCATTGTTTTGTATCCCAGCTTGGACTTTGATGCCTTTGGTCGAGTACAAGCCTGTAATAACTGACGGTCGACCCCCAGCCCTCCCCTTCCTTCCCACAATTATTAAGAGGAGTCCCTGCCTGTTACCTGCTGCGGTTTAGGGCAGCAGTGAAGGTTCTTCATCTCTGGCAGTGTTCAAGGCTTCCTTCATTGTTTCAATAGCTTCCACTCGGTTTTCACTACTGTCAGTCACGCAAGCCTTGGATGGAGACTCAGGAATACTGTCGCACTCAGATAGAGAAGGACTCTTCATTGCTGTTTCCGTTTCAGTTTGTTTTACCATTCAGGGTTGTTGGTCTTGAGCTGAATCCCTGAACCTGGAGGATCGCTAGGCCACTCTTAGTCCATTCTCTACCCTTTGACCTTTTTGGCATGGGTGACGCTACCAAGAGCCAAAGCATAAAGCCCTGACTCCAGCCAACATAGCTCTTCAGGTCACTGAGGCATGCAAGCCTCCAAACCACGACAAGATTGTGGAGGAATTAAGAGGAGAATATAAAATAAATCAAAACAAATTGCTTTTGATTTTACAAAAAACAAAAGGTCACCTTCCCAATGACATGTTAAACTAAAGCTTGTCTGTCCTCTTGGACGGAGAGTCCCAGGAGGCCAATTTAAATCAGAGCAGGACAGAGACAGAGACACACAAATTGGTGGTTTTGCATTGTGCAGCAGGCCTGAGCCTGAGGTGGAGAGAAGCGATCGAAAGCAGACTTGTTTTCAAAGTAGCTCCGATTTGACCTCGTACGGCTGGAAGCAATTAATCAGCCATTGTGCAACAGATCTTGTGTTTCCATGTCTCTGTTTTTTTTGAAACTGCTGCGGGACTGTGCGATAATGAGCCCAGAACAAACGAAGCCCTGCTTCTTTGCGAGGCCAGACCCTGAGTCATGCAGGGTCCTGGAGCTGAGTCTGTATGTTGGAAGCTTTGAAGTCCGCGCAGCGCTTGAAGTGAGTGCTTCTCTTGTGCTGCATGCTGAGCCCGCATTCCAGCTGCTGGCAGCCCTGCTTAAGGTACACAGGGGTGCCCAACCTTGCTCCCGACTTGGGGTGCAGCAGTTAGCTTCAGCACCCATGTTCTCAGATAGGACGTGATAGCATTGAAGAGAATCCATAGGAGGTTCTCAAGAATAGGGTTGACATATGAGGAACATTTGATGGCTCAGGGCCTTAACTCGGTGGTTAGAAGAATGAGGGTGGGATCTCATTGAAACCTATTGAATATTGAAAGTCCTAGATAGAATGGATGTGGAAAGTATGTTTCCTGTAGTGGGGGAGTCACAGACCAGAGGGCACAGCCTCAGAATATAAGCCAGAGGGGAGTGGAGGCCAAGTCATTGGGTAAATTTAAAGCAGAGCTTGATAGGTTCTAGGTTAGTAAGGGTGTCAACGTATACGGGGAGAAGGCAGGAGAATGGGGTTGAGAGGGATAATAAATCAACCATTATAGAATGATGGAGCAGATTCAATGGGCCGAGTGGCATAATTTTACTCCTATATGTTATGATCTTGCTGCTCATTGAAGTGATGGGGTGAAATGGGATCAGTGCATTGCAGACTGCGCTCCCATTTAGGATTAAAGAATAGTTACTTTAGTCCATGTCCGAGCTACCCATCAAGTCCCACTTTCCTACCTTCTCACTGTGGCTTTTAAGTTTTTCTTTTCAGGACTTACCTAGCTCTCCTTTGAATGCTCCAGTTGTATCTGCCTCCACTACAGTCTCTGGCAGGAATTGCAGATCCTGGGTTTTTAAACACAAAACCTTTTCAATATTATTTTCGTTTCTTTTGCCAATCTCTTCAATCTGTGTTCTTAGTTCTTGATCCCTCCACAAGTAGAAAACGGATCTCATGGTTCACCTAGGTCTTCTGGTTGGGGAGAGCTCTGAATGATTTTGTGGGGACGTACTCATCTATGACTGTTTTTATAAAGTCCATGGCAACCATGGTGTTTTCGTTCAGATCCACAGATGAGTGTTTGAACATGGCCCGGTCCATTGTCTGTAAGCAATCCCAGCAGTTTTTATCTGTTGATAGTATTTGTAGCCTTCATGGCTTTAATGCCTCTAGCAGACCATCTCACAAGCTCCATTTTGTAGAGAGGTCTGTGAAATTATCAGAGGTATAGATAGGGTAAAGGCAAGCAGGCTTTTTCCACCAAGCTTGAGTGAGACTAGAACTAGAGGTCATAGGTTAAGGGTGAAAGATGAAATGTTTAAGAGGAATATGTAGGGCAGTGAGCGTGTGGATCGAGCTGCCACTGGAAGTGGTGGACGTGGATCTGATTGTAACATTTAAGAGTGGCTTGGGGTGTATCCATGGAGTGTACATGGATGGGGTGGAGTATTGAGGTCTATGGTCCAGATGCAAGACAATGGGAATAGGCAATAATAGTTCAGCATGGACTAGATGGGCTGAAGAGCCTGCTTCTGTGCTGCAGTGCTCTATGACTCTTGCACTCCGGGGAGATCCAATCTTGGCCGCTGTCTATCCATGTAATTCAAGTCACTTATCCTTGCAATCATTTTCATAAATATCATCTGTAGCCTCTCCAAAGACTTTATGTCTTTCTTGCAGCATGGCCACTGGAACTGGGCACAGTCTGCATGGTGCGGATGAACCTGTATGTTTTATAAGGGCACGTCGTGACTTCCTTGCCTTTGTATGTTTGGAGTGCTGGGGGCGGTTTGGTGCAGCTTCCGAGCCGGAGCTGGTGCTGCCCCCTCGTGGTCGCTCAGCAGAAGACGAGCCGTATTGTGTTGGATTGCAGACTCCTGCAACGTTTATAGAATCAGGGTCTTGTGCTTGCGGTCCTATATGTGCTTGTTGTCTTTATGTGCTATACATCCCTTGTGCTGTGTATGACCATTTGTATTGTGTTTTACACCTTGACCCCAGCGTAACGCTGTTTTGTTTGACTGTATTCCCTGGTAGTCATGTATGGTTGAATGACAATTGAACTTGAATTTGAAGGTCCTTGATCCCATATGGTCTTTCATCCACTTCCTCAACTTGCCCTGTGTACTCACAGATCAGTTTCTTCTGCCACTTTCTGAATTATTGTCTCTAGTTTATAATGCCTCTTCTCATTCGTAAGATCTCTCTCACTAATCTACCTCCTGGCACTCTTCCCTCCTCCATTCAATGCCCCAGACAATTCTTCCAGGTGAGGCACCACTTCACCTGTAAATCTTTAGTGGCTGTCTAATGTATCTGGTGCTCTCGATGCAGCCTCCTCTACATTGGTGAGACCTGACGTAGATTGGGGGACCACTTTGATGAGCACCTTCGATCCATCTGCAAAAAGTAGGATTTGCCAGTGGCTAACCATTTTAATTCCAGTCCGCATTTCCATTACGAAATATCGGTCCATGGCCTCCTCTAATGCCACGATGAGCCTACTGTCAGGTTGGAGGAGCAACACCTTGTATTCCATCCAGGTAGCCGCCAACCATGGACATTGATTTCTCCAACTTCCAGTAGTTTTCCCTATTCTCCGATTTCCTACTTTGGGTCTCCTGTTACTTCTTCTCTTCTCCTCATCTGCCTATCACCTCCCCGTCCTTGCAGTTCTGCCATTGTACATTCTGTTCTCTTGTGAAATTCCTTCTCCAGCCCTTTGCCTTTTCCACCTATTGCCTCCCTCAGCTTCTAACTTCATCCCCTCCCCACCTGGCCTTCTTGGCCCAAAACATCGACTGTTTATTCATTTCCATGGATGCTGCCCAACCCACTGAGTTCCTCCAGCATTTTGTGTGTGTGTGTTGCTCTTGTATTCTGTTTGATATTTTCCATATTTGGCCCCCATACATACTTGCCCTTCTTGAATGAGTCCAGCAATGTTGCGTTCATCCTTGGGTCAGAAACAGACTGATCAAGAAAGTTCTGAATGCACTTTAAAGAACTCCTCTCCCTTGTAAATGTTATTATGATCTAACTTGTGTAGTTGTAAGCAGACCAGTTTCTTTAGGTTGATTTCAAGTGTACAAGAGGGGAAATTTCTTCACCCAGAGGCTCGTATTGCCAGTGCCAGTGGTGCGTGCAAGCTTGATTTCAACGTTTAAGAGAAGTTTGGATGGTAGGGGTATGGAGAGCTATGATCCTGGTGAAGGTTGATGGGAGTAAGCAGTTTAAATGGTTTGGCACAGACTAGTTGGCCCGAACGGCCTGTTTCTGTGCTGTACTTTTCTGTGACACTGTCACCCTGCTTCACTACTTTGTGGCTTTTGTTCATCCATGTAAGTTTTCAGCAAATTTGCTCCTCAATATCGTTCTCACAAGTTGGCAGTTTATCAAACACTGGCTATTCATAATTATTAGCAGATTCTGGCCTTGATTGTTCTGATGCTGTTGTATCCAGTGCTGCAGTATTCTCGATCAATACTGTGACCAGTTCCCACCTTGTTCTTCTCAGTGTGTGAAGTTTGTTGGCTGATACTAATGCCAGGGTAACCCATACAAACTTTGGCACTGAGCCACACAGAATATCAGTGATGAATATCAAAGAAACTGCAGATGATGTAAAGATGAAAGTAAACAATATGATGATGTGCTTAGCATGAGAGGTAACACCTGTGGAAGCAGAAACAATTTAACATTTCATGTCTGAGACACTTTGTCAGAATGTTGTGACAAAGCAATCAGACCTGAAATATTAATTTGGTTCTTTTTTTAATCCAGCATTTTCTGTTTCAACTGTGAGCAATTTGAAACTCCTGGGACTGCACATCTTGCACAACCTCCCACAGTCCCAGAACACATCCTACACAATCAAGAAAGCTCACCAACACCTCTACTTCATGAGGAGGCTGAAGATTATGCACATCAATCTTTCTAAAGACACACAGCAGAGAGAATCCAAACATGCTGCTTCACTGTGGCAGACAGGAAGTCAAAGCTTCCCAATTCATCACTGGCACCAGCCTACCCTCCATCAAGGACGTATATACAGAAAGGTGCTGGAAAATCCACCCATCTTGCTCATGGGCTGCTTGTTCCACTCCCATCAGGGAGGAGACTATGTAGTGTCCACATCAGGACCACCAGACTCAAAATCAATTACTTTCCCCAACCAGTAAGGCTGATCAACACCTCCATCCACTAATCTACCCCACCACTACTTTATCATCTCCCGTCAGTCACTGTGCCTGTGCCTTTATGTACATACAATCAATCTATGTATATAAACTATCATATGTATTTGTATTTATTGTAGATTTTTTTTATTATTGTGTTCTTTACCTTGTTTTTTCTGTGCTGTATCAGACCCCGAGTAACAATTACTCCGTCCTCCTTCACACTTGTGTACTGGAATTAATGTTAAACGATCTTGAATCTTCACTCTGGTGAGGAATTTGAGTTGAAGATGAGGTTTAACTAACCCTTTAATAGTAATGAGGGAGACATCTAGTTGGAGAACTTCAGAGCAGGAGAAAGAAATGGTGAAAAATAGGAGGTAACTGCTGGTACTGTAATTGTATGTTCAGAGGTTGTAAGACTTCCTGCTATTTATTGCTCTTGCCAATTTCAGATATGACGTGGAGTTGTTCCAGAGGATCGAGCATCTGATTGGGAAGAAGCTCCCAGCATTTCCCACGCAAGAGGACGAGGTCATGATGTTGGTGGAACGTGTGTCGGAGGCACAGAGAATCGCACGACTGGTGTGTGGGGTACTGGGTTTAATATGGGGGAGATGGGCATTTGATTTCCTTAAAATTACTCCTAGTCCTCTAGAGTAACAACCGTTGATCCAACAGGAGATTCTGAACTTCAACATTTGAATGGTCTGTTGAGCACTTTTTACTGAGATTTGGGTACTGACCTGCGGTAAGCGGATGATGATGAATTCGCTGTTGAGTGGAACTTGGCTGTCAGTCGGTACTAGTGGCAAGCTGCTCTTTGTGAAGTACAGTCTCTGTCCTCACTACTTCCGGCTGCCAAAACACAGCTCAGTACAGGCCCTTCGACCTGCGTTCAGTGGAAGAACATTGTATCGTTATCTGAGGGAGGGTGGGTGGTTGTAATGGGAACGAGATTTCCCTGCCCATCTTCGACCTGGAGCCAGTTCTTAGGACTTGCAAGTCCTCTCCTGCTCGTTTCACTGTACTCCCACCTCTGGTTGTGTCTTTCACATTCTTTATACAATGTGTACACAGGGATTGTGATGGAGGGCTCAAACATCAGTCAATCCTGAATGTCAAGGTTTTTTTTAAAGAGGAATTTGAATAGGTACGTGGATGGGAGGGGTAAAGAGGGCTATGGTCCAGGTGCAGGTCAATGGGAATAGGCAGGGTAGTAGCTTAGCACGGACTAGATGAACTAGAAGAGCCTATTTCTATGCTGTAGTGTTTTATGACTTGTGTCGCTTTAGTAATCTGTGGGGCCAACTCTTCAGTGCATGTCAAGTAAATAAATACTTTATACTTTACTATACTTTATACTTTATTGTCGCCAAACAATTGATATTAGAATGTTCAATCATCATAGCGATATTTGATTCTGCGCTTCCCGCTCCTTGGATTACAAACCGATAGTAAGTATAAAAAATTTAAATCATAAATCATAAATACAACATAGAAAAGTGGAAAATAAGGTAGTGCAAAAAAACCGAGAGGCAGGTCCGGATATTTGGAGGGTACGGCCCAGATCCGGGTCAGGACCGTTCAGCAGTCTTATCACAGTTGGAAAGAAGCTGTTCCCAAATCTGGCCGTACGAGTCTTCAAGCTCCTGAGCCTTCTCCCGGAGGGAAGAGGGACGAAAAGTGTGTTGGCTGGGTGGGTCGTGTCCTTGATTATCCTGGCAGCACTGCTCCGACAGCGTGCGGTGTAAAGTGAGTCCAAGGACGAAAAATTGGCTTGTGTGATGTGCTGCGCCGTGTTCACGATCTTCTGCAGCTTCTTCTGGTCTTGGACAGGACAACTTCCGTACCAGGTTGTGATGCACCCTAGAAGAATGCTTTCTAGGACTTTGCATGGTTGATTGTGCTAGGACTGACTTTGTCCTGTCACCCAATTTGTTGTGTTCATACTGGGTGCCAGGGTAAATGACCTCTAGGTTTTTTTTTTGTCTTTCTTTGTTTCACTGTAACAGTGATGGTACTTAGTCAGCCTTCTGAGACTCTGTTGCAATGGATCTGTGGCCAAGTTAAGGCTGGTCTGACAGGTTGCCCCAAAGACCATCCTTGAACCCGATTCGGCTTTTGATGACAGTGTAGTTGCTTCACATTATTAACTAAATTTAAATTTACTTTAATAAGTCAACTTGGGGCACCATGGTAGTGTAGTAGTTAGCCAGGTGCTATTATAGCTCTGAGCGCTCGGAGTTCAATTGTGGCAATATCTGTAATGAGTTTGTATGTTTTTCCCGTGACTGTGTAGGTTTCCTCTGGGTTCACTAGTTTCCTTCCCCAGTCCCAAAGACGTACTGGTTAGTAGGTTAATTAGTCAATGTAAGATGTCCTGTGATTAAGCTAGTGTTAAATGGGTAGGTTGCTGATAGGTGCATCTGGAAGGGCCTATATCTCTCAATATATAAAAAGAAAAATTAGTAATGCTGCAGCCTCGCAGCATTGGTGACTCAGGTTCATTCCAACCTCTGTTATTTGTGTGGCACTTGCATGTTCTACTTTTGAGCCCCCCCCCCCAAGGGTTTTGCCCCAGATGCTGTAATTTCTTCCCATGTCATCTCAAAGCCATGGGTGTTGGTGATTGAATGGGTCACTCTGTTGCCCCTAATGTGCAGGTTAAACCGGGCGGGGGTGGGTGGAAAGGTAGGCGCAGTGTAAGATGGGATTCATGTTCAGTGGTGGACTGAGAGGCTTGTTTCTGTGTTGTATGGCTTGAGCTGACATGGGGTTTGAACCCGCCTCTATGGGTTGTTAGGTTACTTGCAACGTGCGCCATTTTATCTTGCGTGAGGGTGACCTGTCCTATATGCACTCAGTATAGCCACTTTAATGCAAATATCTAATCAGCTGCAAACAGGAGGAAATCCGCAGATGCTGGAGGTCCGAACAACACACAATAAAATACTGGAGGAACTCAGCAGGCTAGGCAGCATCTATAGAAAAAAAGTACAGTCGGCGTTTTGAAAAGTACAGCCCACTGGGTTCCTCCAGCATTTTGTGTGTGTTTATCTAATCAGGCAGCAACTCATTCCTTAAAGGAATGCAGACGTGGTGTAGAGGTTCAGTTGTTATTTATACCAACTATCAGAATGGGGGAAGAAACGTGAACTAAGTGACTTTGACCATGGGATGATTGTTGGTACCAGATGGGGTGGTTTGAGTATCTTGGAACCTGCTGATCTCCTGGGATTTTCATGCAAGACAGACTCTAGAACTTGAGAGAATGGTGTGAAAAACGAAAAAAAACAACGTCCAGCGAATGGGCGAAAACGCCGCCTTAGTGAGAGAGCTCAGAGGAGAATGGCCAGATTGGTTCAAGCTGACAGGGAAGTGACAGTAACTCAAGTATCTGTGTTACGGCAGTGGTGTGCAGAAGAGCATCTCTGAATGCACAACATGTCGAGCCTTGAAATGGATGGGCTACAGCAGCAAAAAGTGACACCCGGTTCCACTCCTGTACCTAATAGAGTGGCCACTGAGTGTTGAGGAGTCCATAGGTACCACGGATCCTGACCCGAGTCACTGTTCAGTGTCTCCTGACATGTAACTGTGTGAAGGAATGGAAATGGTTAAATACTTTGGTGAGCGCCCAAGTGACTGGTCATGGGTGTCTGATGGGGAATGAACGTGGAGCTGAACCCCCAATGGCCTCAGAGTCTTAGGTGTGCCGAGCAAGAGGAGATGTTGTCTGCATGAACGCTGGAAGGCGTTCAGAATGTGCAGGCATTGTGTGATTAGTGCCAGCAAGCATAATAATTTGGGTGAAGTCATCGTCATCCTTCAACAGAAACTCTGGTATTCAGTACTTCTCCCAAAAAATGCATGCCAAGATTTTTGTTGCCAGCTTACATAACTTGCACTGGGCTGCAGACCAGGCTAGATTGAGTTAGCAAGACGAACAGATTTTGGGGAGCAGCAGCACGGACCACTGGGTTCGATCTGTTTATGCACTTCACTGCCTTCCCAACTGCTCCAAGAAACAGTTCTGGGTTCTCCATATGCTGGAAGAGTTCAGCTTAGGACACAGTGCAGACATTGTAATTTGATCGTAGCTCTGGGGGTTATTGACATCTTAACCAAAAATAAAAACATGCTGGTGATTTGTATATCGACCAAAACATTTCTCTTCCTGTAGAATCCAGAATTGGAGCTTACTGCATCATCTCAGTCCGTGAGTAGAATGGTTGTGGTGTGGTAATTAATGTTGCTTATTTTGTTAGGTAATTTTCTAATTTTAATTCTTAACAGCCTCTGAACTGTTCCAGCAAACCACTCATTGAGGGGTGAGCAATACACTTCTATTTTGCCAATGATGCCTACCACCTGGGAATGTATATAGTTCATCCATCATTACCCTTCATCCGTTGGGCTCCTGAACCAGCATGGATGACGTCACTCACCTCAACTCTAAACTGATTCCACAACCTACACAACTAACTTTCAAGGACTCTGCAACACATTTTCTCAGTGTTGTTTTAGTGTATTTAAACAGTTTGTCTTTTGCACATCAATTGTTTGTCATAGTCATGATCATAGAACACTACAGCACATGCCCTGCAGCCCTTCTAGACCGTGCCGAGCTATTAATTTGCCTAGTTTCATTGACTTGCATCTGAACCATAGTCCTCCATACCCCTCCCATCCATGTGACTATCCAAATTTATCTTAACTGTTGAAATCGAACCCGCATCCACCGCTTCCACTGGCAGCTCGTTCCAAGTTCTCACCACCCTCTGAGTGAAGAAGTTCCCCCTCATGTTTCCCTTCGACATTTCACCTTTCACCCTTAACCCATGACCTCTAGTTCTAGTCTCACTCATTCTCAGTAGAAAAAGCCTGCTTGCAAATACTCTATAAAGTCCCTCATAATTTGATATACCGCTAGCAAATCGCCCCCTCGTTCTCCAGTGCTCTAGGGAATGAAGTCCGAACCCACTCAATCTTTCCTGATAACAGGTTCTCAAATCCCGGCAACATCCTTGTAAATATTCTCTGCACTCTTTCAATCTTATTAATATCTTTCCTGTTTTTGTTTTAGATGCTTTTGGAGTTAAGTTGCCCATTTTAGATAAAGACCGCAAACAATCTTTTTTAGTGATAGGAAATGTATTTATGTATCGAGGCAATGAGCCTGTGAGGAAAAACAACTGTGTGTGTTCTTTATTTTTCTGTGATGTCCCATGAGACTCAGGCTGATCTATATATACCATCAGAGGAGGCAGGATTGGTACACTGTGTGCTGTATGAGCAGGAATGGTTCAAACCTTGTTTATACGATTCATACTTGTGGCCGTGTAGAATGTTTTTAATTAAATCTCATCACTGGCAAAATTAGTTCTTTAGAATGTTGTCAGAATCAATTGCTTTTCTGGGAATCATTTCCAAAGTTGATTCACATTTGGATACAGAGTGACAGTGAGTGGGCAGGGAGATGATTTATTTTCTTGCGTGGGACTGCTTGTTACCAGGATGCCTAACCGTCTGAATTTTACGATCCTGCCCTCCCTCCCCAACTCCCAAAGACCATGAGAGGGGCTTTTCAGGCTCAGTAAAAGGCTTTGCCACAAGGTGTCACGGCAGCATAGCGGTTAGAGGGACGCATCGCGGCTTGGGGTGTCGGAGTTCAATCTCAATGTCCTCTGTAAGGAGTCTACGTCCTCCCTGTGGAATACGTGTGTTTTCTATGGGTGCTTCCGTTTCATCCCACATTCCAAAGACGTTTGGTCATTTTTACTGTTACTGCCATGTGTCGTGAAGTTTATTATCTTTGCTGCAGCCGTACAATACATTATATTAATGTTTTAATATTATATACATACTGTTATTCAGTTTTTTCCCTATTATGTATTGCATTGTACTGCTGCCTCAGAGGCAACAAATTCATGACATATGCTGGTGTTGATAAACCTGATTCTGTTAGTGGGTTAATTGGTCATTGTAAATTGTCCTGTGATTAGGCTAGGGTTAAATTGGAGGATTGCTGGCTGTGTGGCTTGAAGGGCCAAAAGGGCCTATTCCGTGCTGTATCTCAATAAAAAATAAATAAATAAAAATAAGTACTGACAAATTGCACAGGGGGTTTGTCTCCTGTTACTTACTTGCTGCCCATTATACTGTTGCTGTTTAGGTCACCAATGAAGGTCCTCCATCTCTTTCTGCCTATACACACAGCTATGGAAGGATTCTTCATTGCTGTTTCCGTAACAGTTTTGTTTTACCAGGCAGGATTGTTGGCCTTGAGCTGAATCCCTCCCCAAACCTGGCCACTCTGAGTCTGGGCATGGGTGACTGTACCGAGAGCCAAAGCACAAAGCCCTGACTACAGCCAACATTGCTGTCTGGGTCATTGAGGCACTCATCATCCATACCCCACGACAAAGTTGTGGTCCTCTTGGAGATGTCTCCTGCTTCTTACAGACACTAACAGGAGTTTGGGAACAGTTGTTCTGCTTGCTCACTGAGAACAGGGCCGTCTTTCTGAGCATCAAATACAAATATACAAAAGGGCTCATTTGAATTCAATTTGAGAGTGTGTGGTTTTTGTTTCCAAGGCAACCTCCTGCCCTTGTCCAAATTATACGCTAGGACCTCACTTGTACTAGACTTACCTAGGGAGAAGAATGTGTTAATGGAATTGATGCTTAAACTCCAACCATCGTTTCCTTCCAACAGTCTACCCATTATAATCAATCTCCCCACCCTTTAGCTTCCTGCCTAATATAATGTGGCTACTCTCCTTGCCCCCACACTCTGAAAATCAAAATTCAAAGTAAATTTATTATCAAATTATGTATATGTTACCATATACTACTCTGAGATTTATTTTCTTCGCAGTTATTCACAGTAGAACCAAGAAATACAATAGAAACAATAAAAGACATACAAGTACAATACTAGATCTATTAGCGAACGAGATGGCAGGTGGCAGAATTTTGTGTCGGGAAAGACTTTGCATCTAGTGATCATAATGTCATTTGGAAATAAATGGGTCTGTTCCTGGAACTGAGATTATAAATTGGAGAAAGCTTAATTTTGATGGTATCAGAAAAGATCTGGCAAGTGTAGGTTGGGACAGACTGTTTACTGGCAAATGTAAGTCGAAGGCCTTCAGAAGTGAAATTTTGAGAGTACAGGGTTTGCATGTTCCTGTCAGGATAAAAGGCAAGGATAAAAGGTTTTAGGGAATCTTGGTTTTTTGAGAGAAATTGAGGTCCTGGTTAAGAAAAGGAGGTGCATAACAGGTATAGGCAAGTAGGAACAAAAAAGTACTTAAGTACAAGAAATGCAAGAGAATACTTAAGGAAATCAGGAGGGTTAAAAGAAGGCATGAGGTTGCCCTAGCAGACAAGGTGAAGGAGACTCCTAATATATCTACAGATATATCAAGAGTAAAAGGATTGCAAGGGACAAAATTGGTCCTCTGGAAGACCAGAGTGGTAACCTGTGCATGGAACTGAAAGGGATGGGGAAGATCTTAAATGGATTTTTTGCATCTGTATTTATTCGGGAGGTGGACACAGAGGGTATAGTGAGGCAAAGCAGCAGCGAGGCCATGGACCCTAGATAGATTTCAAAGGAGGAGGTGTTTGCTGTCTTGAAGCAAATTAGGGTAGATAAATCCCCAGGGCTTGATAAGGTGTTCCCTCAGACCTTGTGGAAAGGTAGTGTAGAAATTGCATGGACCCTAACAGAGATATTTAAAACATTCTCAGCTACGGTGGAGGTGCCTGAGGAATAGAGGATAGTTAATGTTGTCCCGTGGTTTAAGAGATTCTCTAAGAATAAGCCAAGAAATTATAGGCTGATGAGCCTGACATCAGTAGTGAGAAGAATATTCAAAGGTATTCTAAGGGATTGTATATCTAAGTGTTTGGACAGACCAGGACCGATTAGGGATAGTCAACATGGCCTTGTGTGTGGTAAGCCAAGTCTAGTTTATTTTTTGAAGTTACCAGGAAAGCTGGTGAGGTCAAGGCAGTGGATGTTGACTACATGGACTATAGCAAGTCCTTGACAAGGTCCTGCATGGGAGGTTGGTTAAGAGCGCTCAGTTGCTTGGCATTCGAGATGAGGTGGTATAGTGGATTAGACATTGGCTTCTCAGGAGAAGACAGAGTGGTAGTAGATGGTTGCCAAATTGAGGGGGCTTTAATAGGGTAAATGTAAGCAGGCTTTTTCCACTGTGGTGAGTCCACAAGTAGATGTCCTGGGTTAAGGGTGAAAGGTGAAATGCTTAAGGAGGGGGTGGTGAGAGTGTGTAATGAACTGGCAGTGCAAGTGGTGAATACAGTTTTGATTTCAACACTTAAGAGAAACTTGGATAGGTACATGGATGGGATGGCTATGGAGGGTGATGGTAACTGGTGAAGGTCAATGGAATTAGGGAGATTAATGATTCAGCATGGACTAGAAGGGCCGAAGGGTCTCTTTCTGTTTCTGCAGTGTTCTATGAGTCTGTGATTCTGATTACGACAAAGACGGAGAAATGATCGATGTGCAAAAAAACGCAAACCGCATATACACAAACAAATAATAATACTGAGAACATGAGTTGTAGAGTCCTTGGAAAGTGAGTCCATAGATTGTGGAATCAGTTCAGAGTTGAGCTGAGGTGAGTGCAATTATCCATGCTGGTCCAGGAGCCTGATGGTTCAATGGAAGTAACTGTTCCTGAGCCCAGTGGTATGGAATCTGAGGGCTCTGTACCACCTTCTCAATGGCAGCAGTGAGAAGAGTGCCTGGCCTGGATGGCGGGGGTCCAAAGGTCGGGAGGGAGGGGTGGGAGGAGAGGAGAGAGTGAGAGCTCAGGGCTCAGCTTGGACTGTGGCACTGTCACAGCAATAACAATGAAACACTTGAATGCTCAGCTGGAGCCGTTAAGAGTCAAAATTAAAAATTATCTGACAAAATATCAGTATTAATTATTGAGCTGTTCTGCAAGCAGACTGAAATGATGTCATAGCTCTGATTCTGGAGATTGCGGGAGTGAAGATGTGTTGGTTGATAAAGAATTCATCAGCATGTTTTTCTGGTTAAGATATTAATAACCTGGTGCCAGAATCAGGTTACATAACGGATGCAGCAGTGAACGAAGGTTATAATGTTGTGGCTTGGCCTCGTTTGCTACCATAGAGAAACCTCTGGGCTGGGGAGGGCTGTGCGGGCACAGATGAGGAGACTGCCAGCTTCCATCGCATCCATCAGGGGGTGACTAAATTCTGTCATCCGGGCGGTCTGCCAGCTCGTGGAGCTGTCACTGATGGTCCCCGGCAATGGCTGCAGCTCAGCACTGCTCACCAGCCCTCGTAGGCAATCTCCGTGCCAGTGGAGAGCAGGTTCTGGCACAGCAAAACACACCTGTTTCCCCCCCCTTTCTGAAGTGGCCACTTGTCCCATATTAACTCTAGTGCAGGTCCCATTTTCATAAGACTATAAACACACAGGCCATTCAGCCCATTTATTTAGCTCCACCATTCGATCCTATCTCATTGATTTTTCCTCTCAGCCCCATTCTCCTGCCTTCTCCCCATAACCTTTGATACCCTTATTAATCAAGAAACGTTCATCCTCCTGTTTAAATATACCCAATGGCATGGCCACCACAGCTGTTTGTGGCAATGAATTCCACAGATTTACCATCCTCTGCCTAAAGAAGTACCTCCTTATCTCTGTTCTAAAGAGATGTCCTTGTATTCTGAAACTCGTCCTTCTGGCCCTAGACTCCCCCATTCTTATTTCCCTGTGCCCTTACAATTTATTCTTTCTCATATGCCCTTTAGTTCTCCAGAGATTCATGTTTTCGCCATTGAGGGGTAATTTGTAGCTAATCTCCCATGTGAGTGGAAATCAGCACTGTCATGGAGAAAGCTGTTACGTACCCCGTAACTGGGTTGCCAAACCAGCAGAAATGGAACGCTCGTTGGAGTCTGGATTACTAGGAACTAATAAAGTTTTATTAAAGACATAAGTAATACAGTACTCTAATCGTAAGGATATAAATGTAACAGGTTAGCAATGATATTACACACATATACACAGAAATAGGGTAATAGGAATCAACCAAGCTCTATCGCATTCTAGGGGTAAAATGATCAGTCTTAAGTGAAGCAGAGTTCAGTTCAGTTTAGTGCAGTTCGCAGTAATCACTGTTGTGCCGTTGGAGAGAGAGAGAGGGATGCAATTTGGTTTAGGCAGACCTTTGATGTCTTCGCAGTTGGTTCCGGGCAGACCCTTTTATGTCTTCCAATCCCCGCTGTGGTCACTGACTGTGACCCCTCCGTTCTGGATACGATCGTTCTTCCGTGGTGAACCCGGCACCCAGGCAAGGGCGGACACACACCCCAGGTTCCCACTGATCGTACCTTTACACCCTGTGAGCCTCTGGTCGGTTCCCGCGAACCGGACCTCCAAACTCCCAGCACTTGTGGGGGTACACTGCTCTTTCCAGGGTCTCATGGTGTGTTGCGTGCCTTAGCAAACCTGCTGTTTTTATCCCCCTGCTGGGGTATCACCTGTCCATCAAACTGCAAACAGTTCAGGTTCAAAGCAACCGGTCTGTCAAGATTCTGAATTGTGTTTCTTTTCTGTTAATGCCTCTCTTCTCTCTTATTAGCATTTTGAATGTTTCTCCATTGTCTTTCTTATCTCTCTCATTAGCATCAATTGTCCGATAGCTTTGCTTCGCGTCACAAAGCATATAAACTTTTCAGACAGCACCCGAGGTCAGGATTGAACCTATTCTCGAGAGGCCACTTTATTAGTTACAGGGGTGGGACCCAGTGTGCTCTTCTGCACACCACTGTTGTAACACATTTGAGTTACTGTCACCTTCCTGTCAGCTTGATCCAGTCTGGCCATTCTCCTCTGATCTGTCTCATTAATGAGGCATTTTCGCCCACAGAGTTGCAGTTCACTGGATTTCTTTTTGCACCTTTCTCTGTAAGCTCTATGGACCGCTGTGCGTGAAAATCCCAGGAGATCGGCAGTTTCTGATACTCAAACCACTCTGGCTGTGACCAGCGATCATTCCATGGTCAAAGTCATTTAGATCACATTTCCTCCCCCATCTGAAGCTTGGACTGAACAACAACTGAACCACTTGGCCATGACCACATGCTTTTATGCGTAGAATTGCTGCCTCCTGATTGGCTGATTAAATATTTGCATTAATGCACAGTTGTACCTAATAAAGTGGCCACTGATTGGCAGCAGCACATCCTATGTGCAGGTCTCGGACTCTTAGGACCGGTAACACTGAAACGATCTGGTGGTCTGTGGGGTACCAGTGTGTCCCAAGTGGCATCCATTTTGTCTCTCACTGATCGAATAGTGGGTAGTATACAGGTTTCTCAGGGACTTCTGGCAATACTGTTTGATGTTGGGCTCACTGGTTGCATTAGTGACCAAGTGCCGTTATAACAGCGGATGTTAATGCTTTTTCTACAGGAGCTTAGAGAACGGGGGGATAAGAGGAAGCGGCCGCAGGAAGACGATGACGATACCGAACAGTCGCTCGGCATCAGGAGAAAAGTGGCAGGCAGCAAAGTGAGGAAAAAGCATCGCTGAGTTTCCTCACCGTGGACAGTCTGCTGAAATAGCGAACAGATTGGTTGTGATATTTATATGTTGTAAGCTGGCCATAGCTAGAATCAACCAGCGCTTGGTTCGATCTGTTCACTTGGATCTCCTGCGAAGACTTTACCGTTGCCAGATGAAGTCATACCTTTTGCTGTCTTGCACAGCTGTTCCTGGCAAACCAGGCAATGTTCTGTCTCTCGCAGAAAAAAACCTTGTAAGGTTGTGTTTTTATTTCAAAGAGAATTTCCACTTGTAAAGTATCACTTGAAACGTTCAAAGTAAATTTATTATCGAAGTACGTGCGTCATCATGTACAACCCTGAGATTTATTTTCTTGCGGGCACAGTCAATAGATCCAATAACCATGATAGAATCAATGAAAGACCGCACCAACAGGGTACAAGAATTTACTAAATATTCTAAAGTGAAAGAAAATATTCCTATTAGTGCCACTGGTTCTTTCAGTAGTTCTTACGGCTGGCATGTGCCAGATGTAATGGTTATCTGGGAGTGAAATAACGGTGTTGAAAATAACGCAAACACGAGGAAATCTGCAGATGCTGGAATTTGAAGCAACACACATAAAAGTTGCTGGTGAACGCAGCAGGCCAGGCAGCATCTCTAGGAAGAGGTACAGTCGACGTTTCGGGCTGAGACCCTTCGTCAGGACTAACTGAAAGAAGAGCCAGTAAGAGATTTGAAAGTGGGAGGGGAAGGGGGAGATCCAAAATGATAGGAGAAGACAAGAGGGGAGGGTGTGTGTTGCTTTGGTAGAGGTTCTTGGTGACTCCATTCTTCAAGCCTCTCGGCTACTCACCACCCCCACCCCATCAGAGGCTAGAGAACAATACTGCTATCAATGGGCTTCCAGGGCCTCAGAATTTCTGGTTGCCTAGACTCACAGTCTCATCAGTGATCCAGTCTTTGCAATCTGATGGAAGAGGTTCGATCGGAGTTGATTCAGAAACTTATCTTCAGTGATGGTTGGTAAAATGATTTATTGTCACTGTGTTGGAAGTACAGTGGAAAACCTGGGTTGTTTTCTCTGGAGTGGCAGAGGCTGGGGAGAGACCTAGTGAAACTTTATAAAATTGAAAGGTGTAAGTAGGATAGAACAGAGAAATCTACAGCACATTACAGGCCCTTCGGCCCACAATGTCGTGCTATGTAGCCTACTCTAGAAACTGCCTAGCATTTCCCTAGCGCGTACCCTTTATTTTTCTGAGTAAAAAAAAACTTGTCTGTGACACTCCCCTTATACCTACTTCCAAGCACCTTAAAATTATGCTCCTTCCCCTTGTGCTAGCTATTTCAGCCCTGGAAAAAGCCTCTGGCTATCCACACAATCAATGCCTCATCACATACACCTCTATCAGGTCACTTCTCATCCTCCGTCACTCCAAGGAGAAAATGCCAAGTTCACTCAACCTATTCTCGTAAGGTACGCTCTCCAATCCGAGCAACGTCCTTGTAAATCTCCTCTGTAGTCTTTCTATAGTATCCACGTCCTTCTTGTAGAGAAGTGACCAGATGAATAGTCTGAATCTTTTTCTCAAGGTTGAAAAGAACTAGAGAATATTCATCTAAGGAGGGAGAGACGAGGGGGAAAGTTTAAAGGTGCCGGGGTAAATTTTCTTTTAAACAGGGTGTTGTAGGTGCCTGATTGGGCTGCCAGGATGGTGGTGGAAACAAACACCATAGAGATGTTTGAAAGGCTTTTAGATAGGTACAAGAATACACAGGGACTGGAGGGATTAGTTTAATTTTGGCATGACGTTTGGCACAGACATTGTGGGGCGAGGAACAACTCTGAAACCTGGGAACAGCTTGCTTTTATTTCTGGTGACTGAGCTGTTCTGTTCTCCCACTCTCCTCCATCAGCTGATCTATTTATTCCATTTACTTGTTTAACCACCCTCGTCCTTCTAAACTCCAGCATGTACAGGGCCCAGAGCCATCAAGTGTTCCCAGTAGTGAGTACTGGTAACCTCATCTCTAACCTTCCACCACCCTCCCTCTGACAGAACCATCTGTGACTCTCACACAAAAATGGTTATCCTCAGACCTAACCTAACTCTCACCCCATCCGCTGGATAGGTGAATCCGATGAACCCTGTCCCCAACCACCAATAATTCCAGCTCCTGGGAATCTAAGGGGAAGTTTAAGGAAAACTTCTACTACTTGCCTCAACCACTGCTGTCGGGAATAATTCCCCACACTAACCACCCTGAATGAAGGTTGTTTTCTTGGTAAGTGATCATCTTGTATTTGTGTCTACTCTGTACCTGCATCTGAAAACTGTAGTTTAAAAGCCCTATCCCGTCACCCTTCAGCCTTCTGTTCCCCAAAGAACTCCAGCCTGTTGGGTGTTCCTTATTGGCTACCTTCTCAATGCTAAGATCCTCCTTGTAATAGTTCGAACACAAGAGATGTAAGAAGGGCGATCTTCCATGAGGTACAACATGGAATATGGGGCCTTGAGGCCACGCCACCCAGCTATCACATAACAATTTACAACGACCAGTCAACTTACCAACCTGCGACGGGAGTTCAACCCTGTGTCGCTGGTACTGTAAAGAGTGCCATGTTAAATGTAAAGTGGCTTTGACAGAGCATAGATGAGACGAATTCTTGTGGTACCAACCACCGTTACTGAGACACAACTCAAACATGATTCGTTTTATTGTTATATTCATAAAATACAGACATCAAACTACAGGATTTCTGCTTAACTAAAGTAGGAAAATACAATGCAAAGAACGTAAGTGCATTATTTTCAGCTTGTGCAGTGATACTAGTTCTGAACATTATGAAATACCTAACCAAAGACACCACTGGTCTCCCCTAACCCCTGGGAACAGTTACCATGTTGTGAGGGTATGTTTTATCCCTCTGAGTATTGTTGGAATTTTTTTTTCCCAAATTAAGGAAGCTGTTTATCCTCTTTGTTTGTACAAATCTATTTCATCCTCTTAAAAACTGATGCAAACATTAGAAATCTGCGTCTACTCAGGGCAGACTCTACACAATACTAATCCCCTTGTTTTCTAGGATTCCTTACTCTCTAACAAATGAACTGATTGGGTGTCGCTTGTTGACCCTCAGGTCAGTTTTAATCCTGAGAGAGTAGCTCTGTAAACAATTTTAATTCCTGCAAAACTTTTTACATTAGCACAGAAATAAAGAGCAACCAAAGAGCTTGTTTTAAAATAATGCTCCCATTCTTGTCCAATGCTGTTCCGCCCCACAGAGCCAATTTACAGCGTCAGTCTAAACAAATAATTTACAAAACTTAAACGCCTTAAGTTTCAACTATGTACAACTGTACAGTCAGTATTTGGGCTTGTTGGAGACAGGATGACCATGTGTCTTTTGATGTTTAAATTATAATACATTTGTGCCTTAAGACAGAAGTAAACATTGGTGCTTGAACTCTAAAAAGGACACAGTAGGAGGCCCAGCTTACTCCATGCTGAAGAAAAGTACACTATTTCATTTAGTTTACACGATATTGCACATAACCTCAACCCTGGAAAATGTCGTGTGATGTTATTATACATAAACTTGGCATGCTAGTACTACACAGTTTGCTCGTATATAAATCATTTGGCTGCGATCGTGACAAGAGGTTATCTGGTTCCCTAGAAGCAGCCAAAATATGCTTATGTATGTATTTGGTCTAGTACTGTCAAGCAGCACTACATCAGGAGTGTTTGCCTCCCTTCAGGTCTGGCGTCCACTGGGTAACCCACTACCTCATCACATGCACAATTATATCACACAGAATGCAAACACACTGATTTAAATGTGCCGTGTTTTCAAGCACTTCATTTTTTTTCAGCCTTGTGTGTTGGTATGCAAGGATAGACCCTCACCTGCTCTTGGCTATTCAATCTCTTTACCGCTCGGTGTTTATGGCAAGCTTAATGTTAGCCGAACTGGAAATCGTTTTATTTTTTAAACTGAGTAAAGGATAGGAAAAAGTCAATAACCTGTCTGCTAGATTTGTTGAGGCGAAGGATATTTTAGTTGGCTGTGGAGCAATCCTTCATCAGGCATTCGGTGTTGGCACCAGACACTTGCAGGTGCAACAGCGGTGAGCTCTACCCTCACGAGCACACATCCTTGTAAACCACAGGCACGTTTCCACCCCCAACGTCAACCGCACTGTGGCCTTGGTGAGGAAAAGGGCTAAATTCGGAACAATGAAAAGCCCATTTGCCGCCAGCAGCTAATTTGTCTGGGCAAATACTTTGCTCTGGCCAGCTTAGAACACCTTGGCGTTGGAAAAAGATTGAGTGCAATGCTCTTCTGGTATGCAGCCTTCTAGGTGTCTAATATTGAGGGATTGGGATGGTGATATTTCATGAAAGCCTTTCACAACACACTTATTTCAAAGGACAAAGGTGACATACATTCAGTAGAAATAGCAGCTTGTACATATCTTATGGTAAAATTGGCAAAGGAATGGATGCGCTTGGGTGGCGTGGGGTGTGGAGAATACCATAATTTAGTCACCAGAGATTTGGAAAATCTGTTCAGTTTTAAGATTCAAAGCAGGCCATGAGTTGTAGTGTGGAAGATTGGATTGGGTTATTAGTAAGCAAAACATTATCTCATCCCAGTTCCAGACAGCAGTGAGGACCCCTTAAGTCAAAGGTTCTTAACAGGCAAAAGCTGTGACCAGCAGAACTAGATTTAAATACTCTGATGGAAACTACACAAGTATTCGTTCAGCATTCCAATTAACACGGTCCAATCCATTGTATAAACATTATGTGTGATATAAAGTACTGTACTGTGATATTGCTGATGTTTGGGCTCGAGTTTATTTATAATAATTTCCGAAGTATTGTTGGTAGGCAGTTTGGAATCCAATCCTGTTGGCCAGGTAATCACAGGGATAGAAGGACTCACATAGTTCTCTACGATGCTCGTAAGGTGTCTTGTAGTAATACTCCCGGTGCCTAGAATGAAGACATTAATGTTAAGAATGGTGCTGTATTTTGATTTGTTAAAACAACAGAGTGTGAGGAGTGGAATGTTTTGGGGGTTAGGAAGGAAGGATTTTAGTTTGGAGACCGTGATGAAAAAGTTTGTTCACCTATACATCAGCCACGCTGTTGTAGACCTTGCTTCATTATGTTAGAGAGGATTTTTAGAACATTTCTTTAAACTTCCACTTTGATTCCGAGGAGTTGTTGGTGGTTGGGAACAGGATTCATTGGATTTACCTGAACTTCTCACCCCTCACCCCCCTAGAGAGAGTGGAGAGTGCTGGGAGCACTGCCAGGAGTAGTGGTGGAGGCAGATACATTGGGGGTATTTAAGAAACTCTTCAATAGGCACACAGATGATAGAAAAATGAAGAGCTTATGTAGAAGGGTTGGATTGATGTTAGTGTTGGTCAAATGGTTGCCACAACATTGTGGGCTGAATGGCCTGCACGCTGTAGTGTTCTACATTTAAATCCTCACCTAAGCTTCGCTTCAACCCACTGTATCCCTCAGGTACTCCTCAGCCCTAGACTATTCCCTTACATCTTACATTCTGGAATTCTTCACCCCCCCCCCCCCCCACCGGCACCCTGAAAGCCCCCGGACCTTTTGACCAAACACCAGCAGATAGTCAAACTCTGGTCACCTCTACCAACCGACACTCAGCGGGGAAGCATATCCGAGAATCCCCCGGGGTTGGGTTTGTAGCATTAGCGCTGCAGCTGGTAGCAGATCTGCTGCTTTACAGTTCCAGAAACCCAGGTTCAATTCTGACCTTCTGCACTGTCGGTGTGGAGTTTGCAGGCTCCCTCTTTGACTGCGTAGCTTCCACCAGGTGCTTCCGTTTTCTCCCATATCCGAGAGAAATGCAACACAGTAATAGGTCATTTCACCCAATGAACACATATGTCCTTGGAATGTGGGAGGAAACCAGAGCACCCGGAGGAAACCCACACACTCACAGAGAGAACGTACAAACTTCTTACAGACAGTGGCAGGAATTGAACCTGGGTCACTGGCACTGGAACACCGATATGCTAACCACTATACTATTGTGCCAGTTGGTTAATTGGCCATTGAAAATTGCCCCTTCAGTGTAGGTGAGTGGTGGGATTAAGGTAAATGGATGGTAATTGGAATGAAGGGTCCTGTATCTCTCATGAATGTGGAGCAGCGAACCAGAACTGCTGAAGAAAGATCATTGAAAAAGAATATTAAATTCCATGTGTCTGACCTTTCATAATATTCACGGATTGATCTTCTGGGCCTCTTCACAACAGAGTTGGCTTTCTGCTTCTCGAGGAAGGGACCTAGAACAATGAAGAATAATAATTGAGATGATAAGTCAATGTGATGGAGTATCAGGAAGTTGCTCTGATGAGGTTCATTGGGAAAACTCAAAAGTTTGAAACAAATTTACTATCAAAAGACAATGCTTTTAAGAAGTATTCACTGCCCTTTGGAAGTTTTCACATTTTATTGTTTTACAACATTGAAACAGTGGATTTAATTTGGATTTTTTTTGACACTGATCAACAAAAAAAGACTGCGTCAGAGTGAAAACAGATCTCTACAAAGTGATCTAAATTAACTACAATTATAAAGCATAAAATAATTGTTTAAGTATTCATCCCTTTTATTATGACACACTGAATCATCAGTGGTGCAGCCAATTGGCTTTAGAAGTCACATAATTAGTTAAATGGAGATCACCTGTGTGCAGTCAAGGTGTTTCAATTGATTGTAGTAAAAATATACCTGTATCTGGAAGGTCCAATTGCTGGTGAGTCAGTATCCTGGCAAAAACTACACCATGAAGACAAAGCAACTCCGTGAAAAGGTTATTGAAAAGCACAAGTCAGGAGATGGATACAAGAAAATTTCCAAGTCACTAAAGTACAATTAAGTCAGTTATCAAGAAATGGAAAGAATATGGCACAGCTGTAAATCTGCCTAGAGCAGGCCATCCTCAAAAACTGAGTGACTGTGCAAGAAGGGGACTAGGGTTCTATGACATCTCTGGAGGAGTTACAAGCTTCATGGAAGAGACTGCGCATACAGCAACTGTTGTCCGGGTGGTTCACCAGTGGAAGGCTTGTGAAGGTAGAGGGTAAAATGAATGCAGCAAACTACAGGGAAATCCTGGAGGAAAACCTGATGCAGTCTGCAAGAGAAATGTGACTTGGGAGATTTGTTTTCCAGCAAACAATGACCCCAAGCATACAACCAAAGCTGCATGGGGGAATGGTTTAGAAACAACAAAGTTAATACCCTGGATTGCCCAAGTTAGAGTCCAGACCTCAATCCAATTGAGAATTCGTGGCTGGACTTGAAAGGGGCTGCTCACTCCTGATCCCCATGCAATCTGACAGAGCTTGAGCAGTTTTGTAAAGGAGAATGGGGGAAAATTGCAGTGTCCAGATGTGCAAAGCTGATAGAGACCTATCCACACAGACTCAAGGCTGTAATTGCTACCAAAGGTGCATCTACTAAATACCGTCTTGAAGGGGGTTAGTAATTATGCAATCAATTATTTTGTTTAATAATTGTAATAAATTTAGACCAATTTGAAGAAATTTGTTTTCAGTTTGACACAAAAGTCTTTCCTGTTGATCAGTGTCAAAAAAGCCACATTAAATCCACTGTGATTCAATGTTGTAAAACACAAAAACTTCCAAGGGGGTGAATACTTTTTACAGGTATTGTAAACATCACTGTTGGATTCCGATGTTCTTGATCCAAGGTTTTATCCATAGTCAGGAAAGAAGCAGAAAACTTGTTATTTCACGATTGTTTTGTTAAGAGTGGATAGGACAAAGGGAGGTTGAGCAAGCAGTGATAGAGGTTTACTAAGGGGGAGAGGGAGAGGGAGAACACCTAGCATAGAAAAACTATTTTTACACCCACAGAGATGAGGAAAATTCCATGCAAATTTTAAAATAAGAATTAACCAATTAGAAAGCTGTTATTCAAATACTGCAGTGCCAGGTTAACCTATGAGAAAGCAATTATTCAAATAATGCGGAACAAAGAGGTTTATAGAGCTTCCCAAAATCATTCTTTGTGAATCCACTAGAGCAGGGGTTTCCAACCTCGGTTAATGGTAGGGGTTCTTGACATAAAACCCCCTGCACTAGAGCATATTAAACTGTTGTATGTTTATAAGAACTACTTAAAATACAAGCAGATAATTAATTGTTAAACTGCGAAGAAAATAACAATTAAATAGTCTAATCTAAGAATGAAACAGTTGGATCCAGCATCACTATATACTACCCTGAGATTCATTTTCTTGCAGGCATTTACAGTCGAACAAAGAAATACAATAGAAACAATGAAAAGCTAAACAGCAAGAAAGATTGACAATGTGCAAAAGAAGACACACTCTGCATATATTTAAAAAAGCAAAGAAAAAATAATATTGAGAACGAGTTGTACGGTTCTGGAAAGTGAGTTCAGACTGCAGGTTGTGGAATGAGTTCGGTGTTGAGTTGAGTGAAGTTATCCACACCGGTTCAGGAGCCTAATAGTTGAAGGGTACTAACTGTTCCTGAACTTGGTGGTGTGGGACCTAGGTTCCCAATGGCAGTAGCACAAAGAGAGCATGGTGTGGATGGTGGGGGCTCTTTGGTGATGGATGCTGCTTTCTGGCGGCAGTGCTCCTTACAGTTCTGCTCAATGGTGGTTAGGGATTTTTCTGTGATGGACTGGGCTTCCTTCCTCCTCTTGCTCGATCCCTTTGTGTTCTCTGTTTAGTAATAGGGAGCATTTTCTTCCGCTGTGATTTGAAAACACTTGGAACCTGATGTTTGTTTCACAAGTTGGATGCAGAGTTAGGCGACAGATTGGGCTGTAGCCAGGTCATGTAGTTGGACCTGGACCTGGAGCTGGAAGTCATGGTTGGCCCAGTCTCCCCTCCTGGGACGGGGTACTCTGGTTACCAGCACGGAGCGTGGCCAAGTGTCCACAACACCATCTGGCAGTGCATTTGTGATTGGGTGATCAGACAAGCACCCTCCTCTCTGTTCCCTTCCTTCTCAAGTTACTGATCAAGGCTCCCCCTTTGTTGGCATTCCTTCTTCCAATGTTTTTGTGTCTTCAATGGCTGCCAAGACTCCAGCAGCTGGGAGCCAGATGCTAATACTCAGACCTGAACCTGACACTGTTTGAAGCCTGATCATGGACTTTGGACCTCAAATCTGCTTTAGTAATCCAGTGACTGAAGAGTGATTCTTCGGTCTTAAGGCGCCAGAACTCTGAGTGAAAATGTATGTCGTCCCAGCGTCTCGGTGCCCTGCCACACTCCACTCTAGCAGAACGGTTCAGTCTCCCAGCCTCTATTCCGGGTGCCTCAGTGCCTTTGCAAGATTTACGCTCAGCAATTTGTTTAGCTCAAAGCTTAAAATTAGCTTTTAAAAAACAAAATTTACATCCTGTTCATGTGGAAGGGGAGCTATTTCCTTTACATTTGATTGGCCATAAAGCCAATGAGAAAGTGATGTATCGGAACTTGTTTTTTGGATGTGTTTCATTCTAGCAGCTTAGCTGTTACATGCTGACTGTTAAAGAAACACGCCCGCTTGCTTTCAAGGTCTCCACAACTGTTGTTCTCAGAGGTTTTGATTAAAAAATCTATTTACCTATTTTTGTACTTGCACAGTTTGTCAGTCTTTGTGTGTACCTTTTCAGCAATTCTGGTACTACTTCTGCTGTGAATGTCTGCAAGAAAATGAACCCCAGTACTTAGTGATATATACATACTTTGAACTTTTGAACTACTTGAGTGGTAGAATCTTGGGCAAGTTGATAGAAATGTTAGAATCAGGTTTAATATCACCGGCAAATTTGTTAACTTTGTGGCAGCAGTACAATGCAATACATAATATAGAAACGAGTAAATCAATTACAGTAAGCATATTAGAGGAAGGTTTTTTACTCAGAGAGTGGTTGGTGGAATACACTGCCTGAGTCAGTGGTGGAGGCAGATACACTAGTGAAGTTTAAGAGACTACTAGACAGGTATATGGAGGAATTTAAGGTGGGGGCTTATATGGGAGGCAGGGTTTGAGGGTCGGCACAACATTGTGGGCCGAAGGGCCTGTAATGTGCTGTAATATTCTATGTTCTATATACTGTATGTATATTAAATAGTTAAGTTAAAAATAGTGCAAAATCAGAAAAAATAAAAATAGTGAGGTAGTGTTCATGGGTTCAATGTCCATTTAGAAATCGGATGGTAGAAGGGAAGAAGCTGTTCCTGAATCACTGAGTGTGTGCCTTCAGGCTTCTGTACCTCCTCCCTGACACTAACAATGAGAGGTGGGCATGAACTGGGTGAGGGGCGTCCGTAATAACGGACGCCACCTTTCTGAGTCACCGATCATTGACAATGTCTTGGATACTACCAAGACCAGTACCCATGATGGAGCTGACAAATTTTACAGCTTTCTGTAGCTTCTTTTGATCCTGTGCAGAAATGTGCGGAAAATTAAAATAAAAAATAGGATCAGTGTAAGTCAGAGATTCCCAACCTGGGATCCGTGGATCCCTCAGTTAGGGGCCCTTGGCGTTAAAAAGGCTGGGAACCCCTGGTTGTAATTGGATGCCCGATGGATGGTGTGGAAATAGTGGGACATGGGGCCTGTTTCTGTGGTGATCCGTTCTCTGACTATTTTCCCCATTTTTGTTTGCCAATTATTTTCAGAAAGAAAGTGACTATTACCTCCACCTGCAGCCTGACTCACTTTCTCAGCAGAATCTGGAATAGAGAAAAAAAAAATAGAATTTTGATTAATGAAGCCTTTCATCAGAACGGATTTTAGACCCTCCCTCACATTTAATGACATTTCACTCTGTCCCGGTATTGTTCACTACCTTTAGCATCCGGCCCACTTGCATTCTCACCAGAGTCTGAATCATAAGGAGGAGGATTTCAATTTCCCAGCCATTTATCAGAATGACTTTTCTCTCCTCGTGAAATCACCAACACAACTGGACTGAAGCCACCAACAGCATGATTTCAGGCCTTCAAAGGCAAGGATTTTGTTGATCTGAGGAATTTCTCTTTTCATTTGACGGCGGGGGGATTTTCACAGGGTTCTTCAGGCAGTTTATCTGGCCTTTCTCCATCAATAAACAGAACCTCGACTCCATTTAGTCCAATTGCTTCCAACCTACATCTGTGTGACAGTTGACGTGCTCTTGCTCTTTCCAACCACCTTCAGTTCCCTGGCTCCGATCGCCTCATTTTCACTATGGACGTCCAGTCCCTACACACTTCTATCCCCCATCAGGAAGGCCTCAAAGCTCTCCGTTTCTTTCTGGACAACAGACCTAACTAGTTCCCCTCCACCATCACCCTCCCCTACCTAGCAGAATTGGTCCTCAAACTCATCAAGTCATGATGAAAGGCCTGAAATGTCAACTGTTTACTTCTCTCCACAGATGCTGCCTGACCTGTTGAGTTCCTTCAGAATTTTTGTGTGTCCGTGTCCATGTCCAGCCTGGTTTTGGACTGACATCAGCAAAATCCTCTGATCTTTACGCACAAAGAGCACAGAGCAACAATTCCCATGTTTAATGATCTGGAATAAATCCTGGAGTTGTTTTGTCAGCATGCTTTACCAAGTTCCCTCTCCCAGGTTTAGAGGGGGATGCAAATATTCTGCTGAACTTCAGAAAGTAGAGATTTGTAGCACTGTTCCCAGCTTTAGGATATGTCGAATGAAACTCGTTTGGTGTCATCACTGGGACACATCCCATAGTGGTGGATTT
Source organism: Mobula hypostoma (assembly GCF_963921235.1). NCBI lineage: Eukaryota > Metazoa > Chordata > Chondrichthyes > Myliobatiformes > Myliobatidae > Mobula > Mobula hypostoma. Next base: position 105,545,329 of record NC_086107.1, read on the forward strand.
GGACCAGCCTTGTCATTCATATCCTACAGCACTTCAGGAGGCCACATCCTAGTTAGGAAAATAACTCCACTTAGGAGGCATCCCTGCTGAAACCCTAAAGCTCGGCAGAGGGAGCTGTTGCCTGATTGCTCATGTTGGAGAAGAGAAGGATGTTCCATGGGGCCTCAGAGACACCACAGTCTTCAAGAAAATGAATGAGAAAGTGGTTTACCACAGTTAGCGTGCCCAATGGTGGTTCAGGTTTCAGGGTTACACAATCAACAGGATCATAGCCACCCCCTCGTAGAACCATCTCACCCCCTTCCCCTGTAAACCCCATACAGACAGATTCACAAACCATCATCTCTTCCAAGTCCAATACTTTTGCCTTTGAAGCTTTCTTTAGAATCTGAAACAGAAACCATTTTTTAAAATTAGAAGATGGAAGTTGACTGTGAAGATTCACAATGTCAGTGTTGCTCTTCGCTGGATGGGCCTCAGCGCCTCCCTTGCTATAAGATGCAGGACAGGCAGTAAGCAGCAGGGGACCAGAGACTCTACAGTGACATTATCCCTAATCTCCACTGTCTGTCCCCCCCCCCCCCAGAGAAGGAGCACAGTCTAGGGCCCTGTCACTACTGGTCACTGAGGGACTGAGCCTTTCAAACGCTTCAGGGCTGCACTGTCTAAAGGAGGATACATGAGTGATGTCAGGGAATATCCTGGATTGTAGATATAGTTAACACAGGGAAAGGCACAACCAGATTTTATTTACTGTGTCCAGTAAAACTCTGATAATTGTAACTAATGTAAAGAAACTCACATTGTGACTGTTATGTACTGTGAACAGAAAAACCCAGATAATCCTTTGAGATTTCAATGATTCCGGGTTGCCAGATTTTACAAACTGGAATGTTATTCATATATGCTGAAGGGTTTTGGCCTGAAACGCCGACTGTTTACACTTCTGGACAGGTGCTGCCTGGCCTGCTGAGTTCCTCCAGCATTTTGTGTGTGTTGCTCTGATTTCCAGCATCTGCAGATTTTCTCTTATTCGTGATGTTATTTACATTAATCACTCAACACACCTTTTAATTTGTTTTGCTTTGAAGATGTTACACCTTGTTATAATAAATTCTCCATGGAAACTGGTAAGTCTGAGGGACCGTGGAAACCAGGAGCCCAGAAAGCTTCAGGAGGGGCTGAAACAGGTGGGTTTCAGATGAGTACTGCAATCGTTGCCCAGCGAGACCATCGGAATGCAATTGCAGTTTTACTGAATATTATGAATAAAGTATAGTTTGGGGGGGGGGGGAAAGTGTTCTCACAAAGCCCAGCAAAGGCCAATCAATACAAATTACTTTCTGGATCTATTACTGCAGCCGACAATGAATGTTGAACGGTTGTGGTACAAAAAGATGTCGGCCATTCGGCCCGTTGTATCAGTGTTGGGCACTATTACAGCTCGGGAAGTTCTTCTAACCACTGAAATATCTTTTAAAGTTCTTTTTTTAAACAATCTAACAATAGATCTAAACCTTCTTCATGCAACTTGTTCCAGATCACAGCCATCTGCTACCACATTCCCTCGGATTCTTCTGCCAAATGGTTTCAATCTGTGTGCCCCGGTGAGGAATTTTACAAACAGGGATATTTTAATATGAAAATCTTAGTATCTCGAGCTGCAGAGTGACTCTCTCTCTCTGCAGAATCTAGAATTTACAAAAAAGAGCAGAATTACTGTTCAATTCAAAACCTCTGCATCCCATTACCAGAATAATTCTCAACTTGCCTTTCTGTTTTAATAGGACTTTGCCCTATATATGTCACATTCTTTACAGATCAAGAGAGCTACCTTTAGTATCTGGACCACTCTCGTTCTCAGCAGAGTCTAAAATACGAGAATTGGAGTCTTAATTTCTGTTACACCAATAGTTTTCAAAGATTCTCATATCACTTACAAACACCTGCACACTCAAGTTTTTGGCCACAGAATTGCCACTTACTAGATTTTTTTTTCCTGTTTTTCACACCATTCTCTGTAAACTTTAGAGACTGTTGTGTGTGAAAATCCCAGGAGATCAGCAGTTTTATGTGATACTCAAACCACCCTGTCTGGCACCGACGATCATTCCACAGCCAAAGTCACCTAGAATAAGTTTCCTCTATATTCTGATGTTTGGTCTGAACAACAACTGAACCTCTTGACCATGTCGTCATGCTTTTATGCATTGAGTTGCTGCAATGTGATTGGCTGGTTTGATGTTTGTATTAACGAGCAGATGTTCAGGTGTACCTAATAAAGTGGCCACTCAGTTATAGAGTTGGTTATACTCACAACACGCTGGAGGAGCTCAGCAGGTCGGGCAGCATCTGTGGAAAAGATCTGTCGACGTCGACAGATCTTTTCCACGGATGCTGCCCGACCTGCTGGGCTCCTCCAGCATGTTGTATTGCTTTGACCCCAGCCTCTGCAGGTTATTTTGTGTTTACGATAGAGTTGGTTAACCTGCGAAATTTCTGAGAAAGGTATAGAGTTTTTCAGCATTTGCTTCGAACAGATTAGCTGGTCTCTTGCCATAAAGAGGCATGTATATGGAAAAACAGAATCTTTTTTCTTCATAGAAATATCAGATACTACAGGACATTCATTTAAAGTGAAACGGAATAATCTAAAAGGAGATGTGTGGGTAAGTCTTTTTTACACTGAGAGTTGTAGGTGCTTGGAAAGGGCTGCTAGAGAGAGCTGCAATAGCATTAACAACAAGGCACATGAATTTGCAGGGAATGGCGGATATGGATGACGTGAAGGCAAGACAGAGGTTTAATTGGGCGCAAACACAGGAGATTTTGCAGATGCTGGAAATCCAGAGCAACACACACAAAATGTTGGAGGAACTCAGCAGGTCAGGCAGCATCTATGGAGGGGGAATAAACAGTCAACGTTTCGGGCTGAGATCCTTCATCGGGACTGGAAAGGAAAGAGGGACAGAGCCAGAACAAGAGGGTCCGGGAAGGCAAGGAGTACAGTTTAGAAGGAGATGGGTGAAGTCAAATGGGTGGGGGTAGGGGGTTGAAGTAAGAAGCTGGGTGGCGTGAGGTGGAAAAGGTAAAAGGCAGGAGGAGGAGGAATCTGAGAGGAAAGGAGACAGGGAAGGAGGAGGGGCACCAGGGGGAGGTGATGGGCGGAAGAGGAAAGAGGGGTGCCAGAGTGGGGAATTGAAGAATGGTGAAGGGAGGAGGGGAATTACCGGAAGTTGGAGAAATCGATATTTATGCCATCAGGTTGGAAACCACCCAGACGGAATATGAGGTGTTGCTCCTCCAGCCTGAGGGTGGCAGTAGAGGCGGCCGTGGACCAACATGTCGAGATGGGCCCGAAAAGTTAACTGTTTATTCCCCTCCATATTTTAATTTGGCACCGATTTCAGCACAGACATCTTGGGTTGCGGTGTCCGTTCCTGTGCTGTACTCCCCTATGTTCTGGAGTCTGGCGGGGCCTCAAATCCAACAGAACCCCTTAATGTCATTCACAAAGTGTAAAAACAAAACACTCTATGCAAGGATCAGGAATAAATACCCGAGGTGTTTCCATTCTGTTTGTAGCCATACTGCACCTATTCAATAGGGTGTGCCATACGCTCGGGCAGGTCAGTTTAACAAAGGCAATGGTACAGTAGTTTTGTATAAGAGCCCTTGGAGAGCAAGGCTTTGAGGGATAAGGGTTGAAAGCAGGAAATTGGGACCAGCTGGTTGGGTGCCATGGTCTCCTTGGACTAGTTGGGCTGAAGGGCCTGTATCTGGGCTATATTGCTCTATGACTATGGGCCAAAGACAGAAATATGGGACTACTTCAGGTAGACAATTGGTCAGCAAGTCTGGAAATGCCTGCTCCCAAGCTGCACGTATGGTATCTGTGACTCTAAGCGGCACATCTTTGTCATCATCAGAATGTTCCAAAATGCTTTACAGCCAATAATGTTATCCCTGTGATATAGGGAAAATAGCAGCCACAAATAGAGCACAGAAATAAGAATATTGTAAGATAGTTGGTGGAGATAAACATACAATATTGCACCTAAATATTGCAAGCCACTGAGAGGGTGCAGAGGGCCAATCACGGAGCATGTTTCAGAACTGGTCACCAAGAGGGCGCAGACAGCCAATCACAGCTTGGGTGTCAGAGTCAGTCACCGAGAGGGTGTAGAGAGCCAATCACAGTTTGGGTGTCAGAGTTGGTCACCGAGAGGGTGCAGAGAGCCAATCACAGTGTGTGTTTCAGAGTACATCACTCAAAAGGGTGCAGAAGGCCAATTTCAGTACGGAGTTTGGTGTAAGCCTCTCGGAGGGCACAGACAACCAATCACAGAACATATTTCAGCATAAGCCACCCACAGGGTGCAGCGGACCAATCAAAGCACAGGTTTTGGAGTAACCCACTGGGGGGGGGGGGCGGTGGGAGAGGGTAGGTGTAATTAAAACTTTTTAACATGGAAAATGAATCTATAAGTTTGAACCCAAGTGTGGTTGCATGTTGCTGTCACTGGAGCACTGAATAGGCTTCCCCCACCTCTCTACACAACCTGACCTGGAAATCAGGGTCAGGGGTGAAAGTTCCTAACCTGCACCATCTCCTTGCTCTTTGGTTACGGGAGCCATGACGGGAGCTCTAGTTCAAGGCTCACAGTAATGGGTTTTCAGCTGATGGCAATGCACCAGATGGGTCATTTGCCAGACTTTTTAAATAAATCTTCTTAGTTTTGAACATTAGGAACAGTCATCATCATTATGTGCCCTGTTGTATGACGTGGGCAATCATGGTCCCACGACCATGATTGTTCTTGGCAAATTTTTCTACAGAAGTGGTTTGCCATTGCCTTCTTCTGGGCAGTGTCTTTACAAGGTTGGTGACCCCAGCCATTATCAATACTCTACAGAGATTGTTTGCCTGGCGTCGATGGTCTTGTGATACGAACCAGCTGCTCATACGACCATCCACCACCAGTTCCCATGGCGGACTGGGGTGTGGGTTAAGCAGGCACTACACCTCGCTCAAGGATGGCCTGCAGGATAGCGGAGGGAAGGAGTGCCTTCATCTCTTTGGTAGAGACGCGTCTCCACCCCGCCACCCAATTAGGAACAGTAATAATTTTAACAATATGTTGATACCTCGAGCTACAGAGTTACTCCCTGTTTCTGTAGAATCTGGAATAAAAAAAACTGGTTTAGTTCACCAATCACAGGAAATCCTGTTATCAGAGTAGAATCAAACCTCTCCCTCTCATTTTAAAGACATTTTAAAATGAGAAATAGAAGCAGGAGTCGGCCATCTGGCCCATCGAGCCTGTTCTACTATTCAATAAGATCATGGCTGATCTGGCCATGGACTCAACTCCACCTACCTGCCTTTCCTCCCTTAATCCTTAATTCCCCTGCTGTGCAAAAATCTATCAAACTATGACTTAAAATATATTTAATGAGGTAGCTTCTACCCCTTCCCAGGACAGAGGATTCCATAGATTCACTATTCTCTGGGAAAAGCAGTCTCTCTTCATCTCTGTCCTAAATGTATTCCCCAGAATATTGAGGCTATGTCCCCGAGTTCTCGTGTCACTTCCAAGTTCAAAGTAAATCTATTATCAAAGTGCATATATGTCCTACTCTGGACATTCTCCACACATCTTTCTTTATATACGGGGCCCAAAACTGCGCACAACATTCTGACCAATGCCTTATAATAGCTCAGCATTCTTGGTTCTACATTCTAGTCCTCTGAAAATGTATACCAACAGACTTGCCACAGTTAGTGAGCTAACGCTGAGGCCAACCAGAGTGTAGTTTTCAGAATGAGACAGCAGGGGGCAGTACTCTCACACCCGCAAATGGACCCAAATCTGACATGCAGTCATTAGTCCCCAGACAGCATCATTCACAAACTATGATCTTCTCTGGACCCAATCACTTGGATTTTCCTTTCAACACTCTTGTCTTCTTGCTGCTGCCATCAGGAAGAAGGCACAGGAGCCTTAAGACCTGCACCACCAGGTTTGGGAACATTTATTACTCCTCAACCATCAGGCTCTTGAACCAGAGGGGATAACTTCACTCCATCCATCACTGAACTGTCCCACAACCTACGGATTCACTTTCAAGGACTCTTCATCTCATGTTCTTGATATTTATTGCTTATTTATTTACTATCATTATTTTTTTTATTTTCTCTCCTTTTCGTATTTACACAGTTTGTTGTACTTTTTTACACACTGGTTGTTATCAGTCCTGTTGGTTGTGGTCTTACATTGATTCTACTGGGACAATTTACAACGACCAATTAACCTACCTGGTACATCTTTGAACTGTGGGAGGACACCCAGGACCTGGAGGAAACCCATGCATTCCATTGGGGAGGTGTATAGAAACTCCTTACAGAGGATGCCGGAATTGAACTCGGCACTCCAGGATGCCCCGAGCTGCAATAGCGTGCGAACGCACAATCATAGTGTGCGAACCACTACACTACCCTGCGTCCATTCTTTGTCCTCGTGGTTTTTTGAGGGACAGGAACACTGGTTCTGGGCACAGGTAGAGCAGCGGCTAAGAGACTTTCCTCCATAACAAGTCAAGTCACTTTTTATTGTCATTTTGACCATAACTGCTGGTACAGTACACAGTAAAAACAAGACATTTTTCAGGACCATGGTGCTACATGAACAATACAAAAACTACACTGAACTATGTGAAAAAAACACTAGATTACAGACCTAGTCAGGACTGCATAAAGTGCACAAAACAGTGCAGGCATTACAATAAATAATATGCACAGTAGAGGGCAGTAGGTTGGTGCCTGCAGAAACATATAAAACCAGAGGAATTATGTTTAAGGTGAGGAGGTAGAGAGGATCCAAGGTCATGTTTATCATCCAGAGGGTGGTTACACTTTAGAACACACGGTCTGAGAAAATGGTGGAGGAAGATACTCTTGCAAGAATGAAAAAAATTGACCCTTCTAGGTGTAGAAGTCCTTAGGCTAAGTCTTGGTAAAAGGGGGTTACTAGACATGGACTCAAATTTGAGGGGCAACCCTTAAGAACAGGAATAAGGAGGAATTTTTTTTAGCCAGATAGTAGTAAATCTGTGGAATACTCTGCCACAGACTGTGGTAGAGGCCAAGTCCATGCATATATTTAAGGCGGATGTTGGTCGTTTCCTGATCGATCAGAGCATCAAAGGATATGGCGAGAAGGTAGGTGTATGGGGTTGAGTGGGATCTGGGAGCAGCCACGATGGAATGGCAGACTCGATGGGCTGAATGGCCTAATTCTGCTCCTATGTCTTATGGTCTTGTGGTCTTATAGCCTGGAAACAGTCCATCCCGCCCACCAAACTAGACCCATTTGCTCGTATTTGGTCCACATCCCTCTAAACCCCTGCTATCTGTATATATCCAAATGGATTTTGGATGCTGTTATTGTTACTACTTCAACCACCTGCTCCAGCAGCTCAGTCGCTGTGGGAAGAAGTTGCCCCTCAGGTCCCTTGTAAGTTTTTACCCTCTCAACCTTGCACCTATGCCCTCTAGTTTTTAGTTTGCCTTTGCTGGGAAAAAGGCTGTGTGCATTTACCCCCACCTATGCTCCTTCATGATTTTATACACCTCTGTAAGGTCACCCCTTAGTCTCCTTTGTTCAAGGAATAAAGTCCTAACCTGCCCAACCTCTCCCTATAACTCAGTCCTGGCAGCATCCTTGAAAATCTCCATTCTTTTTCCAGACTAGTGACGTCTGTCCTAGAACAGGACGACCAAAATTGTGTGTGATGAAGGTCACCTTGGATATGGTAGGCCAAGGGACCTGCTACCATGTTGAATGCCTCTTTCCGTGTTGTATGAATCCGAATCAGGTCTACTCAGAAGTGGTATGATTCTTTGACCATGAATCTATGGCACTATTAATCCCCACTGTAACTTATTATCACTTATCATTTCCTTCAACTGCCATTCCTGGATACAGAAGCCTTTCATCTCCTTTATGGTTTCTGCCCAAGGCTTTGGCACCCATTGGCTTCCCCACAGTTAGGACAACTGCCAATAGATAGATTACACAAGATATAAACTTCATAAATAGTTACCCCAAGTTGCAGAGTGCCTCTCCTTTTCAGCCGAATCTGGAAAAGAAGGGGAAGAATTTCAGTTCATCGGTCACAGGATGTACTCTTTTAGATCAGTTCTATAATGCTCCCTCACTCTATCTAGGGGATGTACTGTTCACAGATCAGGAGAAGTACCTTTAGTATCTGGTCCACTCTCGTTCTCTGCTGAGTCTAGAACAAAAGGAAGAGAATTTCAGTTTCAACATTCAGTTCTGGGTGAGTCCAGAACTAGAGGGCAATACTATAAAAAAAAAACACAGAAGAAATTCCTCCTCATGTCCAGTTGAATGAGTGACTCCTTATTCTAAAACTAGGCCCCATAATTTGACATTCTCCATGAGGGGAAGTAACCTCATCACCCTCCCTGTTGAACCCCCTCAGAATCTGGTATGATTCAACCATTTTCAATTCCCATTGAACAGATAAACGAGAACAATGCCAGTAATAACACAAACCATCATCTCCTCTGGATCCAATCAATTTGATTTTCCTTTCAACACTTTCGTCAGAATCTGGAATGAAAACGATAAGATGGAAAATCAATGGGAGAAATTCACAGATACAAAGTGCGTCCACCAGATATGGGAGCGGAAGTAGGCCATTTGACCCATCGAGTTTGCTTCACCATTTCATCATGGTTGATCTATTTCCCGTCTCAGCCCCAATCTCCTGCCGTTTCTCCATATTCCTTCATGCCCTGACTAAACAAGACTCTACGAACCTCTGCCTTAAATATTCCCAATGACCTGGCTTCCACAACCGCCTGTGGTAACAAATTCCAGTGTCTACAAATCTCTTGTGTCAACACCATTCTGAGAGAGTCTGGCACAGAGACCCAGCAGGCAGACTGGCTCTGGCCCTACGCACGACTTCAATAAAACTCTAAATCGTTCACTCACTGGAATTGTTGTTCTCGTTCTTCTCTCCATTCTCATCCGAATCTGTATCAGAAACAAGAAAGCAACCTCTGATCACGAATGTCATTTTGAACTCTCAACGTGTCAGAATATTTCGTTAGGAATTTGAGGAGATTTGTAAGGTTAGCAAAGACTCTTGCAAATTTCTATACATGTACCATGCAGAACATTCTAACTGGTTGCATCACTGTCTGATATGGAGGGGCCAGTGTGCAGGATCAGAAGATATCTGTGGAGGTCTGTAAACTCAGCCAGCTCCTTCACGGGCATTAGCTTTCACAGCATCGAGGACATCTTCAAAAGGTGATCCATCAAATGGTGGCATCTATCACTGAGGAGCCCCATTACCCAAGCAATTATTACTACCATCAGAGAGGAGGTACAGGAGCCTGAAGACACACACTCAATGACTCAGGAACAGCTTCTTCCCCTCTCCCGATTTCCGAATGGACCATAAACCCGTGAACACTATCTCAGCATTTTGCTCTCTAATTTTTTAAAAAAATAATACATTATATATATTTGTTGTACTTTATAGTATATTTTACGTATTGAATTGCTGCCACAGAATAATAAATTTCACTACACATGCCAGTGATAATAAACCTGATTTTGGTTCTCAGGATCGCTCAGTTCCCTGGGTTTTTGTGAAGCCAGTAAATGCAGGCGGTGAGGATAGGACTCGTGGTTTGCATGCAACCCCAGTGCTCTCCCAAATCTCAGGAAGTGTTTGGGACACTACTCAGCTTGTGTTTCATTGTCTCTACGAGATCACCACTGGAGCAGAATTAGGCTATTTGGCCCATCAAGACTGTTCCACTATTCGATTATGGGTCATTTATTACCCCTCTCAACCTTATTCTCCTGCCTTGTCCTCAAGGCCTTTGGTGCCCTTACTAATCAAAAACCTATCCACATCCACTTCAAATGTATCTGATGACTTGGTCTCCACAGTTGTCTGTGGCAACTAATTCCACAGATTCACCACCCTCTGACTAAAGAAATTCCTCCTCATCTCTGTTCTAAAGGGATGGCCTTGTATTCTGAGGCTGGGCCCTCTGGTCCTAGACTCTCCCACTAGAAACATCCTCTCCATGTCCACTCCATCTAGACCAGGGCTTCCCAACCTTTATTATGCCATGGACCATTACCATTAGCCAAGGGATCTGTGGACCCCAGGTTGGGAACCCCTGATCTAGGCCTTTCGACGTTCAATAGGTTTCAATTAAATTCTCCCTCATTCTTCTAAACATCAACGAGTACAGGCCTAGAGCCATCAAATGCTCCCCATACATGAACCATTCCATTCCTGAGATAACTCTCGTGTATGTCTTCTGGATGTTCTCCAATACCAACTTAGATACGGGCCCAAAAGTGCCCACAGTATCTAAACACCATCTGACCAGTGCCTTCTAAAGTCTTGGCATCACATCCTTGCTTTGATCAACAAGCAACTCAGCTAATGGAGGACCCTGGACTCAGGGTGACTCTTCAGTTCTGCACTGAGCGGACTGGATCAAGGGACAGATATTCTGAAGCCACTGCGACCACTGATGTGATTTCTGGTTAAAACCGAGCATTTACATGGAATAAATTATGAACGACTTTTAGAGAAAGGTGGATTTAAGGGCAGGTGGCTTCTGGCAGATGTTTGAACTCCACAAGATGTTTGAGAGGCGGGACTGCATTTTTGTGTCTACGTAATGGTTAGCGAGACTTTGGACAAAGTCCCAGATGCGAAACAGATTAGAAAACTAACAGCCCACAAGGAAGGTCAATCCCAAATTGTTTTAGTGTCAGGACGCAAAAGGTAATGATGGCCCCAAGTCGAAGTGATGGCGCGGTAGCAACGCGATTAGCATAGCACTTTACAACGCCAGCGATAGCGGTTCAATTTCTGCCGCTGTCAGGAGTTTGTACGCACTCCCTGTGACCGCTTGGCTTTCCCCCCTCATCCAGAGATGTACGGGTCAAGGTTAGTAAGTTATAGGAATGCCAGGTTGGTGCCAAAAACCTGGCAACACTTGTGGGCTGCTTCCAGCACATCCTCAGACTGCGTCGGTCATTGACGCAAACAATGGATTTCACTGTATGTTTCGATGTCCATGTGACAAATAAAGCTAACCTTTGAAATTTATAAGTGACAGGATAGTTACCTATGCTGAGCAGATGAAAGTCTGAGCTACCCTGGTGTATCGCAAGGTTCACTGATCCATTCCTTACATTCTTGGACGCAGGCCAGCAAGCTGCGTTTCAAGGACTGCACAGTTAAGCAGGTTGTGACTGAGTCAAGTGCTCGCAAGTTTGGCTGACAGCAAGGACGGAGGTTGCCCAGGAAGGAGTAATGGTCAGGTGGTCAGATTAGTTCTAAATGGAATTTGATCCACGCAGCACAGTTGGAAAACGCAGTGAGGAAAGGGAATACCTAACGGCAAGAAGCTGTGTGGAGTGTGGGAACAGAGGGATCTCACAGATCCCAGAACGCAGCAGGATATGTAGAAAAGATGGCATACAGACGGCTCTGCGGCTAACTGATCTATCTTCCCAGCTTTGGTGTGAACCTTATTCCTGCCTCTGAGATAGGCCCACGTGGGTCAGATCTGTATTCTGCCTGCATGTACAGGCCTCATCCCCATTAAAGTGTGCCAAGGCCTGGTGTCTGGGGGTGAGATCTTCCTCGCTTCACCTCCCACCCCAGCTCTCCAGGTGCACAGAAGTTGTGACTCCAGAATCTCGACTTTGCACTTCTTCACAAGAACAATGAATTAACACTGCTTCCCACAGTCACAACCCTGTAGAATATAGAACATTACGGCACAGTACAGGCCCTTCGGCCCTTCATGTTGTGCTGATCTCTCAGTCTACTTTGAGATCAATCTAACCTTTCCCTCCTCATAGCCCCCCATTTTTCTATTATCCATGTGCCTACCTAAGGTTTCTTAAAAGACCCTAATCTATCTGGCTCTACCAATCACCCCTGACAGGGCCTTCCACACACCAACAACTCTCTGTGTAAAGAACTTACCTCTGACGTTCTCCCTATCCTTTCCTCTAAAAACCTTCAAATTATGCCCCCCTTATATTAGCCATTTCCACCCAGGGAAAAAGTCTGTGGCTGCCCACTCTTGTACACCTCGATCCCAATCACCTCTCATCCTTCTTTGCTCCAAAGAGAAAATTCAACCTATCCTCAAATATATGAGGCCTTACGTCGAAGCTTTTCAACTGATCTCAGATCGTTAATCAAGTGTCAGATAAATAACATTTGATATTAAAAGCATAAATATCCATACCTCGAGCTGCAGAGTGACTCTCTCTCTTTGCAGAATCTGGAAAAGAAAGAACTGAAGTTCAGCTCACCAATGGATGAAGTTCTTTAGGGCCCATTATCAGAATAATGTTAAATTCTCGATTGCGTTTTTGAGTGACATAGTTAATTCAGAAACAAAGGTTCTGAACTTAAAGAGGGGTAACTTTGAAGGTATGAGACGTGAATTAGCTAAGATAGACTGGCAAATGACACTTCAAGGATTGACGGTGGATATGCAATGGCAGGCATTTAAAGGTTGCATGGATGAACTACAACAATTGTTCATCCCAGTTTGGCAAAAGAATAAATCAAGGAAGGTAGTGCACCCGTGGCTGACAAGAGAAATTAGGGATAGTATCAATTCCAAAGAAGTAGCATACAAATTAGCCAGAGAAAGTGGCTCACCTGAGGACTGGGAGAAATTCAGAGTTCAGCAGAGGAGGACAAAGGGCTTAATTAGGAAGGGGAAAAAAGATTATGAGAGAAAACTGGCAGAGAACATAAAAACGGACTGTAAAAGCTTTTATAGATATGTAAAAAGGAAAAGACTGATAAAGACAAATGTAGGTCCCCTGCAAACAGAAACAGGTGAATTGATTATGGGGAGCAAGGACATGGCAGACCAATTGAATAATTACTTTGGTTCTGTCTTCACTAAGGAGGACATAAATAATCTTCCAGAAATAGTAAGGGACAGAGGGTCCAGTGAGATGGAGGAACTGAGCGAAATACATGTTAGTAGGGAAGTGGTGTTAGGTAAATTGAAGGGATTGAAGGCAGATAAATCCCCAGGGCCAGATGGTCTGCATCCCAGAGTGCTTAAGGAAGTGGCCCAAGAAATAGTGGATGCATTAGTGATAATTTTTCAAAACTCATTAGATTCTGGACTAGTTCCTGAGGATTGGAGGGTGGCTAATGTAACCCCACTTTTTAAAAAAGGAGGGAGAGAGAAACCGGGGAATTATAGGCCGGTTAGCCTAACGTCGGTGGTGGGGAAACTGCTGGAGTCAGTTATCAAGGATGTGATAACAGCACATTTGGAAAGCGGTGAAATGATCGGACAAAGTCAGCATGGATTTGTGAAAGGAAAATCATGTCTGACGAATCTCATAGAATTTTTTGAGGATGTAACTAGTAGAGTGGATAGGGGAGAACCAGTGGATGTGGTGTATTTGGATTTTCAAAAGGCTTTTGACAAGGTCCCACACAGGAGATTAGTGTGCAAACTTAAAGCACACGGTATTGGGGGTAAGGTATTGGTGTGGGTGGAGAATTGGTTAGCAGACAGGAAGCAAAGAGTGGGAATAAACGGGACCTTTTCAGAATGGCAGGCGGTGACTAGTGGGGTACCGCAAGGCTCAGTGCTGGGACCCCAGTTGTTTACAATATATATTAATGACTTGGATGAGGGAATTAAATGCAGCATCTCCAAGTTTGCGGATGACACGAAGCTGGGTGGCAGTGTTAGCAGTGAGGAGGATGCTAAGAGGATGCAGGGTGACTTGGATAGGTTGGGTGAGTGGGCAAACTCATGGCAGATGCAATTTAATGTGGATAAATGTGAAGTTATCCACTTTGGTGGCAAAAATAGGAAAACAGATTATTATCTGAATGGTGGCCGATTAGGAAAAGGGGAGGTGCAACGAGACCTGGGTGTCATTATACACCAGTCATTGAAAGTGGGCATGCAGGTACAGCAGGCGGTGAAAAAGGCGAACGGTATGCTGGCATTTATAGCAAGAGGATTCGAGTACAGGAGCAGGGAGGTACTACTGCAGTTGTACAAGGCCTTGGTGAGACCACACCTGGAGTATTGTGTGCAGTTTTGGTCCCCTAATCTGAGGAAAGACATCTTTGCCATAGAGGGAGTACAAAGAAGGTTCACCAGATTGATTCCTGGGATGGCAGGTCTTTCATATGAAGAAAGACTGGATGAACTGGGCTTGTACTCGTTGGAATTTAGAAGATTGAGGGGGGATCTGATTGAAACGTATAAGATCCTAAAGGGATTGGACAGGCTAGATGCGGGAAGATTGTTCCCGATGTTGGGGAGGTCTGGAACGAGGGGTCACAGTTTGAGGATAGAGGGGAAGCCTTTTAGGACCGAGGTTAGGAAAAACTTCTTCACACAGAGAGTGGTGAATCTGTGGAATTCTCTGCCACAGCAAACTGTTGAGGCCAGTTCATTAGCTATGTTTAAAAGGAAGTTAGATATGGCCCTTGTGGCTACAGGGGTCAGGGGGTATGGAGGGAAGGCTGGGTTCTGAGTTGGATGATCAGCCATGATCATAATAAATGGCGGTGCAGGCTCGAAGGGCCGAATGGCCTACTCCTGCACCTATTTTCTATGTTTCTATGTTTCTATGTTTTAATGTTTTTTTGCTCTGTCCCAATGGGACAGTGTTCACAGGCCCGGAGAGTTACCTTTGGTTTTCGGCCCACTCTCATTCTCGGCAGAGTCTGAAACATAAGAAGTCTATTTCAGTTACCCGAGCACACACTTGATTGTCTGAGGTAACTTTCCCCCGCCAGCAAACAGTGAAACACCCACACCAGGGCCATGATGTCAGGCAGATCCTTTATGTGGCAGTGTGATGAACTTTTGGTGCAAACTCAGTCCATTCAACCCAAAGTCCATGTTGGCATCTCCAACTTAAACCCAGGACATGTTCTCTTCTCATTGCTTCTCAACAAGGGGGAGGTACAGGAGCCTGAAGACTCAATGTTTTAGGAACAACTGTACCCAACGACAGCATGCGCAGCCACTTCGGTGATGAATATCTGTTATTTGTCAAGTAGGGGACCGTGCACAATCCTGATTTGATGGAGACAGACGTGAGAGCACAGCAGAACATCTGGAAAACTTCTGAAATGTCTGCTTTGCTGCCACTGCTACTGAGTGGTAACCGGAATCTCCGGAGCTGAAGTCCCCGAAATCCTCGGCTTTGCGTGTTTCAGCGGCCGGGAAGAGGTCGAAGGCGCTTGGCAGAGGATGGCGCTCGGGAGGCTGTATCGGAGAGGCTGCTCGCAAGCTCAGAGTTTTTGGACGGATGGACTCAGTGTCGGCTGGGGTCGGCTGCTTCCAAGATATCGGCAAGTTGACGGTGCCTGGAGGTTTATGGCAGGGAGTTTCTCCCTTTTGCTGCCTGCTATCGGGGACTTGGGAGTCGATCGACTTGGGACTTTGAAACTTTTTTTTCACCATGCCTGTGGTCTGTTCTTTATCAAATTCTGGTATTGCTTTGCACTGCTGTAACTATATGTTATAATTATGTGGTTCTGTCAGCGTTAGTCTTTGGTCTGTCTTGTTTTCTGCGATATCACTCTGGAGAAACATTGTACCATTTCTTAATGCATGTATGCATTTCTAAATGACAATAAAAGAGGACTGAGTGTTCTCATAATCTAATCTAATCCCCTCCAACATCAGATTTCAGAATAAACCATGAATCCCAGGAACACTACCTCACTTTTTGCATCACCTCACTAGTTATATATTTCTTATTGTAACTTATAGTAATATTTTATGTATTGCTCTGTACTGCTGCAAAATGAAAAAAAAAATTACAACATACAGCACCGTGCAAAAGTCTTAGGCACTCTCTAGATTTTTCTTTTAAACAGGGTTTCAGATGGTATGGCCTTCACAGAGCCCTGATCTTAACGTCACTGAGTCTGTCTGGGACGACCTGGAGAGACAGAAGCAAGCAAGACAGCCAAGGTCTGCAGAAGAACTGTGGCAAGTTCTCCAAGATTCTTGGAACAAGCTACCAGCCGATTTTCTTATAAAACTGCACAACAGTGTACCGAGGAGAATTGATGCAGTTTTAAAGGCAAAGTGTGGTCACACCAAATATTGATTTGATTTAGTTTTACACTGCTTACTTCTCTTTATAGTAATTGTTTTGATATTTAGAAACTTTTCATTTCATTATTTTTTAAAGTATCTGCTTTACAGAATTTTTCTGTACTCATGTCTAAAACTTTTGCACAGTACAGTATATCAGTGGTAGTAAGCCTGGTTCTGGTGTTGATTCTGCACTTTAACCCACATTCATCCGAAGTAATTCAATTTTGACCCTGACTGCTGGTGCTGTCTGAGTGGAGTTTGCACGTTCCTTCTGTGACTTTGTTGGTTTTTCTCAGACGACCCCAGTTTCCACTCACATCCCAATGACATGTGAGCTGCAATGTTATTCTCTACGTGAGATTCACCTGCACATCCTGACGTGTTCCGTATTTTCATTTCACAGCCAGGGTAATGAACGTTAGAACATAGACATCCAACAGTACAGCACAGGAACAGGCCCTTCAGCCCACAGTGTTATGCCAAACTTAGTCATAGAGTTGTAGAACAGTACAGCACAGAAACAAGCCCTTCGGCCCATTGAGTCCATGCCAAAACCATTTAAGCTGCCTACTCCCATTGACCACAGCCCTCCATACCCCTACCATCCATGTACCTATCCAAACTTCTCTTAAACATTGAAATCGAGCTTCACATATGCCAGTTCATTCCACACTCTCATGACCTTCTGAGCAAAGAAGTTTCTCCTTATGTTCCCCTTAAACTTTTCACCTTTCACCCTTAACCCTTGACCTGTGGTTGTAGTCCAATCCAACCTCAGCAGAAAAAGCCTGCTTACGTTTACCCTGACTACACCCCTCATAGTTTTGTATACCTCTATCAAATCTCCTCTCAGTCTGCTACGTTCTAAGTAATAAGGTCCCAACCTATTCAATCTTTCCTTGTAACTCAGGTCCTCTAGTCCCAGCAACATCCTTGTAAATTATCTCTGCACTCTTTCAACCTTATTTTCATCTTTCCTGTAGGTAGGTGACCAAAACTGCACACAATACTCCAAACTTAACCTCACCAGCGTCTTATACAACTTCAACATAACACGAGAAAACCTGCAGATGCTGGAAATGTGTGTATTGTGTGTGTTACTTCAAGATAAGAACCCATCTCCTGCACTCAATACTTATTAGTCAAGTAATTAAACACCTGACTACACTGAGCAACACACACAAAATGCTGGAGGAACTCAGCATCTATGGAAAAGAGTATAGTCGACGTTTTGGGCCGAGGTCCTTCATCAGGACTGGGAAAACAGATCAGCAGTCAGAATAAGGAGGTGGGGTAAGGGAGGGAGAAACGCAAGACAATAGGTGAAACCGGGAGGGGGGAGGCGTGAAGTAAAGTGCTGGGAAGTTGATTGGTGAAAGGGATACAGGCCCAGGGAAGGGGGAATCTGATAGGAGAGGACCGGAGGCCATGGAAGGAAGAAAAAGGGTAAAGGGAGGTGATGGGCAAGTAAGGAGGTAAGGTGAGAGAGGGAAATGGGAATGGGGAATGGTGAAGGAGTCGGGGGGGGGGGGCGCGCGCAGGCATTACCGGAAGTTTGAGAAATCGATGTTCATGCCATCAGGTTGGAGGCTACCCAGGTGTTGTTCCTCCAACCTGAGTGTGGCCTCATCGTGACAGTAGAGGAGGCCATGGACTGACGGGTTGGAATGGGAAGTGGATTTAAAATGGGGGAGAACATTCTGCCTACATAATATCCATGCCCCTCCGTATTTCAAAGGCTCTAAACGCCTCTGGTACATTTGCCTCCACCACCATCCCCAACCGTGCTTTCCAGACGCTCACCAATGTCTACGTAAAAAAACTTACTCTGCACATATCCCTTGTACTTGCCTTAATTACATGCCCTGTAATATTAGAGATCATGACCCTGGGAAATAGATACTGATTATGATACCTCTCATAATCTTTCAGTTCTGTCAGGTCTCTACTGTTCCAATGAACCTCTGTATCGTCTACAAACCGAGGAACTCACCCACTGACATTTTCGTCCAGGCCCTTTCTCTCTATCATAAGTTGATGTTTGTGATTTGTGGCAGTTTCTTCAATATTGACCCATCTGACCTCCCCTGGAATAAATACCTGTTTTGAATGCAGTCTGCTCCCCATTCTACCTGGATTTGACATCAGATAAATTAACAGTGAGCTAATCCTCACAGACCCATATCCTGTATATTAGCTCATTCAACAATCCCTACTTAATGGAGTCCACGAACCGTCATCTTCTCGGTATCCAATTACTTTGATTTTCCTTTCTCCACTTTCTTTGGAATCTGGAAAGAGAAACAGTGTTTAATTGGAAAATTGAAGGTGAACGTGGAAGGTTCCGTTTCAAGGTCCAACGTGTTCACACACACACACTGCACCACCACTGATCTTGGTAGCTCCCCCTGCCACCATTTTCCCAAAGCCCCGGATGAAGTTGGGATTATATGAGACTTTTCCCCGGGACACTGCAGCCCAAATTCAGAGCCTCCAGAATGAGTGAGTCCTTCCCCCTGGCAATGAGACAGGTGACCCCCCCACCCCCCCAACATCTGCCACCTTCTACCATTCAGAGCCACACATACGTCCCCTGTTCCTAGGGGTTGGTGTCCGGTGATGAGCACATCCTTCTCCCACACACTCCACCCTCCCGGCTCAGGGAGCCCAGCACTGTCTCTGGGCTCACGGTGTTGGGTTCCCAACCAAAGCCAGTGGATCCCAGCAGATTCCCAGGATCATTCCCAGTCCCATGTGGGAGTGGCTAACTGAGCAGCGTGAGAATACTGTAACAATATTAATGACCACAACAATAAGTACAATCAATGGATTATTCACCAGAGAGTGAAGACGTTAAAATCATAAATATTGATACCTCGAGCTGCGGAGTGACTCTCTTTCTCTACAGAATCTGTGAATGAAGGAAAAGAATTTCAGTTCACCAGTCATAGGACATTTTCAGTGGAATCAATAAAAAAAACTCTCCATCCTGTCTTAATAACATTTCACTCTGTCCAGGTGACGGCATAACTAAAGACCCTCCCACCCCGGGCATCCTCTCATCGGGCAGAAGATACAAAAGCTTCCAAGAACACGAACCGCCAGGTTCGAGGACAGACTCTTCAATGGATCTCTTATACACTAAAGATGGACTCGTGACCCCACAATCTACCTCATTATGACCTTGTACCTTACGGTCTACCTGCTCTGCACTTTCTCTGTAACACTATATTCTGTGTTCGGTTATTGTGTACTGCCTCATCGTATTTGTGCTTTTAAATGATCTGTATGGATGCTCTGCAGAGCAAAGTTTTTCAGTGTATCTCAGTCTATGCGATAATGACGAGCCAATATGACTGCAGATCTGGAGACCTACCTTTAGCGTCCGGTCCACTCTCGTTCTCAATAGAGTCTGAAACATAGAGGAAGAGAATTTCAGTTTCTGACCTTGCAATCAACTACACAAGCACTTTTCGGAGACCTCTCTGTCTCCAGACACTGACACATCCACACCTGGGGCATGTTGTCAGCCAGATTACACTGGAGAACAAAGATTTTGCTTCCTGAATACTTTTGGGCATATCTTACGGATTTTGGGCTGCTGATCATGAAAATCACCATGAAATTTCCCTATCATGCACCATTTTTTAAAATCACCATTATTTGTTATTTCAATTCATAATTCATAACTGATGCCAAGACTAAGGAAGGCATTTTTATTGGTCCACAAATCAAACAGGCAATTCGAAGAACTTCTAGTGGGACCAGAGAAAATCACATGGAAGGCATTCAAGGATGTCGCCAAAAAATTCTTGGCAACTACAGAGCACGTACAGCTGGGTTGACAACACGCTCCAAGCATACAAAACCATGAAGTGTAACAAGTCACTAAAGATTCATTTTCTGCATTCCCATTTAGACTACTTCTCTGCAAATCTTGGCACTGTCAGTGGGGAGCATGGTGAAAGGTTTCACCAGGACATTGCACTCAGGACAACTGGAATCCATCAATGCTGGGTGATTATTGTTGGACACTTAAGGGAGAAGCCTCAGACATTGAGCACAAATGAAAATCATCAACAAAACATTCTTAGCTTAGTTGAACTATTGCAAAGCGTCAGCACTGTTATACTATTAAATGCATTATATTCAATAAAAATTAATTTCTTTTTTTTCTCCAAATTCCTATGTGATACAAATAGCCTGAAATTACATTTGCGTTTGGCTTCAAGCGGTCTATCATAAGCAAAAAAAAATTCTGAGGAAGCAACACTAAAAAAAATTGTCATCTAGTGTTATTAATGTAGTGGTGTATTGAATTTTTGGCACAGACTCAGGCCACTCACCCAATGTCTTTGTTGATGTTTACCTCCCCACAGATTCCACATTCTGTGACCCTGGTTTGATCCTGACCTCGGGTGCTGTCTACATGGAGTTTGCACATTCTCCCTGTGAGCACACGGGTTTCCCCCACACATCCCAACGACATGCAAGTCGGAAGAGCAGCTGGGCACTGCAAACTGTCCCTAGCGTGTAGGCGAGTGCTGGAATCTAGGGAGAACTGTTGGGAATTTGGGGAGAATAAAATGGGGTTGGTGTGGGATTGATGTGCATGGGTGATTTTGGGTCAAGGTGGATCCCATGGAGAGTGAAACATGATCTGCAGGAGGATCTCAATAGGTCAGACAGTAACCATGGAGTCAGAGACAGTAACTATGGACACTTGGGTCAAGACTTTCCACTGGACTAGATTCCATAGATTTGTTTCCACTTAATTACTTAACTAGGATGATAGATCTTAAAATCATGTAGTTATACAGTGGAGAGGATGGTGAAGAAAGCTTTTGGTATGCTGGCCTTTATTAATCAGAGCATGGAGTATAGGAGTTGGGATGTAATGTTGAAATTGTATAAGGCATTGGTAAGGCCAAATTTGGAGTATTGTGTACAGTTCTGGTCACCGAATTATAGGAAAGATGTCAATAAAATTGAGAGAGTACAGAAGAGATTTACTAAAATGTTGCCTGGGTTTCATCTCCTAAATTACAGAGAAAGGTTGAACAAGTTAGGTCTTTATTCTTTGGAGCGTAGAAGGTTGAGCGGGGACTTGATAGAGGTCTTTAAAATTATGAAGGGGATTGAGAGAGGACGTGGATAGGCTTTTTCCACTGAGAATGGGGGAGATTCAAACAAGAGGACATGAGTTGAGAGTTAAAGGGCAAAAGTTTAGGGGTAACATGAGGGGGAACTTCTTTACTCAGAGAGTGGTAGCTGTGTGGAACGAGCTTCCAGCAGAAGTGGTTGAGGTTCGATGTTGTCGTTTGAAGTTAAGTTGGATAGGTATATGGACAGGAAAGGAATGGAGGGTTATGGGCTGAGTGCAGGTCAGTGGGACTAGGATAGGGTAAGAGTTCGGCACGGACTAGAAGGGCCGAGATGGCCTGTTTCTGTGCTGTAATTGTTATATGGTTATACAGTGCAGAAAGAGGCCCTTAGATCCAACTGGTCCATGACAACCAAGGATTATGAGCCTATCAACAGTCTCTTAAATCTATAATAATTAAATCCTTCAGTTAGTCCTGACGAAGGGTCTCGGCCTGAAACGTCGACTGCGCCTCTTCCTATAGATGCTGCCTGGCCTGCTGCGTTCACCAGCAACTTTGATGTATGTTTCTTAAATCTCCTGTCTCTACCACCACTCCTGACAGCATGTTCCCTGCACCTACCACCCTCTGTATAACAAAGCTTGCCTCAGACATCCCCCCTGTACTTTTAAAGTTAGGCCTCCTCGTATTAGCCAGTTCTGCCCCGGGAAGAAGTCTCTGGCTGTCTACTCAATCTACACCTCTTATCATCTTGTACATCTCTATCATGTCGCCTCTCATCCTCCTCCTCTTCAAAGAGAAAAGTCCCAGCTTGTGCAACCTATCCTTATCAGGCAGACTCTCTAATCCAGGCAGCACCCTGGTAAATCTCCTCTGTATCCTCTCTAAAGCTTACACATCCTTCCTATAATGAGGTGACCAGAACCGAACACAATACTCCAAATCTGGTCTAGCCAGGGTTTTATAGAGCTGCAACATTATCTTGTCGCTCTTGAAGTCAGTCTCCCGACAAATGAAGGCTAACATGGCACGCACTTTCTTAACTACCCTATCAACTTGCATTGCAACTTTGAGAGATCAATGGACTTGGACCGCAAGATCTCTCTGTTCCACCACACTGCTAAGAATCCTGCCATTAACCCTGTATTCTGCCTTCAAGTTTGACTTTCCAAAATGAATCACTTCACAATTCTCCAAATTGAGCTCCATCTGCCACTTAGCCCCGTTCTGCATCCTATCAATGTCCTGTTGCAACCTGCAACAACCTTCTACACTATCAACAACACCTCCAATCAATATTGCTCTGTCTGCCCCCCCAGAATAAATGCTTCTGCTTTGTATCCAATCTGTCAAATAAGTAACAAGCAAACTAATTTTCTCAGACCGAGATGCAGTCAACAATCTCTGTATAGAAGGAAATCCACAAACCATCAGCTTCTCGGGATCCAATTACTTTGATTTTCCTTTCTCCACTTTCTTTGGAATCTGAAAGTAAAAAGTGTTTGATGATAAAATAGTAGTTGAGTGTGGAAAGTCTCCCAACTTCAAAGTGCATCCATATAACACACAAGCACCCGCCACTGATCTGGTTTCCTCTCCATGAGCTGCTCCCCTATTGCCCAAAGCCTCAGATGAGGTTGGGATTAGATCCAACTTTCTCCCAGGACGCTGTGGCCCAAACCTGGTCTCTCCTGGGTGAGTGAGGGCCTTTGCTCTAGAGGTCAAACACGTGCCTAAGGGTCCAGGTTGGTGTCCACACCGATCAGCTTCAACACAACTGAGCTTCCCATACCAAGGATGGGAGGGATGAAGATGTCCCTCTCCCCCACACTCTGCCCTCCTGGCTCATCAGATACAGGAACAGAGAGCCCAGCACTGACTCTGGTCTCACAGCCAATGCCAGTGGATCCCAACAGATTCCCAGAGTCATTAGTGCAATCGTCAATGGATTATTCACCAGTGAATGTTACAGCAAGAGATTGAAATCATAAATATCGATACCTCGAGCTTCAGAGTGACTATTTCTTTCTGTAGAATCTGGGAAAGAAGGAAAAGAATTTCAGTTCACCAATCCCAGGGCGTTCTCTATGGTCATCATCAGTTCAGTTCTCAAATTCTCCCCCCATTTTAATGACACTTCACTGTAAGCTGGTGATGTATAGTTGACAGATCACAGAACATAGAAAAGTACAGCACAGTCCAGGCCCTTCAGCCCACAATGTTGTGCTAACCCTTCAACCTACCCCAAGATCAATCTTATCCTTTCCTCTCACATAGTCCTTCATTTGTCTTTCAACTATGTGCCTCAGAGTCTCTTAAATATCCCTAATATATCTCCAACTACCATCAATCCTGGCAGAGCATTCCACGCAATTTCCACTCTCTGTGTATAAAAAACAACCTCTGACAATCCCCTGTACTTCCCCACAAACATGGGAGATCTGTTCCGTCCTGTATCCATTTTCAGCTTGGGAAATTATCTCCGGCTGTCCACTCTATCTATGCCTTCGGTGTACACCTCTATCACACCACCTTTAATCTCCTTCTTGTAGTTGGACCTCACTTGAAGTATTGTGTTCAGTTCTGGTCACTTTATTATTGGAAGGATGAGGAAGCTTTAGAGAGGGTCCAGAGAAGATTTACCAGAATACTGGCTGGATTAGACAGCATGTCTTATGAAGATATATTTTTCAAGCGAAGGCTTTTATTTAAGGAGCGAAGAGACATCTGGGTAGGATCCCTGTAAATCAACTCTGCACTCTCTCTAAAGCTTCTACATCCTTCCTATAAAGAAGTGAACAGAAATCAACACAATACTCTAAGTGTGGTCTAACCTGAGTTTTATAAGCTGCAACATTACCTTGTGGCTCCTGAATTGATCCCCCGACTAATTCTGCCTTCAAGTTTGACCTTCCAAAGTGAATAATTCACACTTTTCTGAGTTGAACTCCGTCTGCCATTTCTCAGCCTCTCCCGGAATAAATGCTTCTGCAACGTATCCAGTCTGTTCCCCATTCTATCTGATTCCTTGTGGATTCTGATGTCAAGTAACTAACCAGTGAACTACTCCTCTCAGACCCAGGTTAGCTCAGTCAACAATCTCTGTATAGAAAGAAATCCACGAACCATCATCTTCTCGGTATCCAATCACTTTGATTTTCCTTTCTCCACTTTCTTTGGAATCTGAAAGTAAGAAGTGTTTGATTATAAAATGGAAGGTGAGTGTGGAAAGTCTCTCAGCTTCAAAGTGTATCCCTGTAACGTGTAACTATCTGTTTACACTCACACACGGCACTGCCACTGATCTGAGTACCTCCCCATAAGCTGCTCACCCATTGCCCAACGCCCCACCTGAGTTGGGATTGGATCCAACTTTTTCCCAGGACACAGCGACCCGAATATCATCTCTCTGTGGCGAGTGAGAGTTTTCCCCTGGAGGTGAGACAGGTGTCTATGGGTCCCGGTTGGTGTCCACCCAAACTTGTCAGCTTCAACTCAGTTGAGTCTCCCAGACCAAGGAACCTTTGTCGGGGATGATGTTGTCCCTCTCTCACACACTCCACCCTCCTGTCTGCTCAGATTCAGGAACAGGGCTCACAGTGTTGGGGTTTCCAGCCAAGGCCAATGGTTACCCACAGATTCCCAGGGTCATTAGTACAATCGTCAATGGATTGTTCACCAGAGAATGTGACAGCAAGAGATTGAAATCATAAATGTTGATACCTCGAGCTTCAGAGTGACTATTTCTTTCTGTAGAATCCGGAAAAGAAGGGAAAGAATTTCAGTTCACCAATGACAGGGCATTCTCTATGTCCAATGTCAGTTCAGTTCTCAAACTCTCACTCTCATTTTAATGACTTTTCACTTTAAGCTGGTGATGAATTGTTCACAGATCATTGAACATATAACAGTCCAGTACAGTCCAGGAGCTTCAGCCCATAATGTTGTGCTAACCCTTTAACCTTCTCCAAAGTCAATCTTACCCTTTCTTCTCACATAGTCCTTCATTTCTTTCATCCATGTGCCTTAGAGTCTCTTAAATGTCTCTCTAACATTACCCCTAGCAGCGCATTCCACACTATTACCACTCTCTGTGTATGAAAACGAATCTCAGACATAATACACTCAATTTCGTTTCTAAAAGGGTTTATCTAACAAACTTAATATTAAACACACAGCACATATTTTCCTTGCATGAATATAGCGATAAGTCAATTATCGGGGAAGACAGGGGAGCTTGAAGTAAGTGTTGAACGAACTTCCAGTAGAACTGATAGAGGCAGGTTCGTTATTATCATTTAAAGAAAAATTGGATAAGTATATGGACAGGAAAGGAATGGATGGTTATGGGCTGATTGCAGGTCAGTGGGACTAGATGAGAGTAGCGTTCGGCACGGACTAGAAGGGCCGAGATGGCCTGTTTCCGTGCTGTAATTGTTATCTGGTTATATGGTTATCCCCTTGTAGTTCCCCTCAAACACGTGAGTTTTGCTCCCTGAATTTTCCATTTCCACCTTGGGAAAATATCCTTGGCTGTCTACTCTATCTACACCTTTACTGTACACTTTGATCATAGCACCTCTTATCCTCATTCTTGTGGTTAGACAGCATTTGGAATATTGTGTTCAGTTCTGGGCACTTCATTGTTGGAAGGATGAGGAAGCTTTAGAGAGGGTGCAGAGAAGATTTACCAGGACGCTGGCTGGATTAGAGAGCATGTCTTATGAAGATATATTGATCAAGCGAATGCTTTTATCTAAGGAGCAAAGACATTTGGTACCATCCTTGTAAATCTTCTCTGCACTCCCTCTAAAGCTTCTACATCCTTCCTATAAAGAGGAGAACAGAAATCAACACAATACTCTAAGTGTGGTCTAACCAGAGGTTTTGTAGAGCTGCAACATTACCTTGTGGTTCTTGAACTCGATCCCCCGACTAATTCTGCCTTCAGGTTTGACTTTCCAAACTAAATCACTCCACACTTTTCTGAGTTGAACTCCATCTGCCATTTCTCAGCCTCTCCTGGAATAAATGCTTTTGCTTTGTATCCAGTCTGTTCCCCATTCTACCTGATTCCTTGTGGATTCTGATGTCAAATAATTAACCAGTGAACTAGTCCTCTCAGACCCAGATTAGCTCAGTCAACAATCTCCGTATAGAAAGAAATTCACGAACCATCATCTTCTCGGTATCCAATCACATTGATTCTCCTTTCTCCAATTTCTTTGGAATCTGAAAGTAAAAAGTGTTTGATTATAAAATGGAAGGTGAGTGTGGAACGTCTCCCAGCATCAAAGTGTATCCCTGTAACGTGGAAATATCTGTTCACACTCACACACGCCATTGCCACTGATTTGAGTACCTCCCCATGATCTGCTCATCCGTTGCCCAACACCTCCGAGGTTGGGATTGGATCCAACTTTTTGCCAGGACACAGCGACCCAAATATGGTCTCTCTGGGGTGAGTGAGAGTCTTCCCCTGAAGGTGAGACAGGTGTCTATCTGTCCAGGTTGGTGTCCACCCAAACCCGTCAGCTTCAACTCAGCTGAGCCTCCCAGAGCAAGGAACCTTTGTCGGGGATGCTGTTGTCTCTCTCTCACACACTCCACCCTCCTGTCTGCTCAGATTCAGGAACAGGGCTCACAGTGTTGGGGTTTCCAGCCAAGGCCAATGGTTACCCACGGATTACCAGGGTCATTACTACAATTGTCAATGGATTGTTTACCAGAGAATGTTACAGCAAGAGATTGAAATCATAAATGTCGATACCTCGAGCTTCAGAGTGACTATTTCTTTCTGTAGAATCTGGAAAAGAAGGGAAAGAATTTCAGTTCACCAATGACGGGAAATTCTCTATGGCCATTATCAGTTCAGTTCTCAAACATTCGCTCTCATTTTAATGACACTTCACTGTAAGTCGGTGACGTATAGTTGACAGATCACAGAACACAGAAAAGTACAGCACGGTTCAGGCCCTTCAGTCCACAATGTTGTGCTAACCCTTTCACCTACTCTAAGATCAATCTTACCCTTTCCTCTCGCAAAGTCCTTCATTTGTCTTTCAACTATGTGCCTCAGAGTCTCTTAAATATCGCTAATATATCGCCAACTACCATCAATCCTGGCAGAGCATTCCACGCAATTTCCACTCTCTGTGTATAAAAACCAACCTCTGACAATCCCCTGTACTTCCCCACAAACATGGGAGATCTGTTCCGTCCTGTACCCATTTTCAGCTTGGGAAATTATCTCCGGCTGTCCACTCTATCTCTGGCTTCGGTGTACACCTCTATCACACCACCTTTAATCTCCTTCTTGCAGTTAGACCACACTTGGAGTATTGTGTTCAGTTCTGGTCACTTTATTACTGGAAGATTGAGGAAGCTTTAGAGAGGGTGCAGAGAAGATTTACCCAGATGCTGGCTGGATTAGAGAGCATGTCTTATGAAGATATATTGATCAAGCAAATGCTTTTATCTAAGGAGCAAAGACATCTGGGTAGCATCCTTGTAAGTTTTCTCTGCACTCTCTCTAAAGCTTCTACATCCTTCCTATAAAGAAGTGAACAGAAATCAACACAATACTCTAAGTGTGGTCTAACCTGTGTTTTATAAGCTGCAACATTACCTTGTGGTTCTTGAACTCGATCCCCCGACTAATTCTGCCTTCAGGTTTGACTTTCCAAAGTGAATAATTCACACTTTTCTGAGTTGAACTCCATCTGCCATTTCTCAGCCTCTCCTGGAATAAATGCTTCTGCAATGCATCCAGTCTGTTCCCCATTCTGTCTGATTCCTTGTGGATTCTGATGTCAAGTAACTAACCAGTGAACTACTCCTCTCAGACCCAGATTAGCTCAGTGAACAATCTCTGTACAGAAAGAAATCCACGAACCATGATCTTCTTGGGATCCAATCACTTTGATTCTCCTTTCTCCACTTTCTTTGGAATCTGAAAGTAAAAAGTGTTTGATTATAAAATGGAAGGTGAGTGTGGAAAGTATCCCTGCTTCAAAGTGTATCCCTGTAATGTGTAACTATCTGTTCACACTCACACACGGCACTGCCACTGATCTGAGTACCTCCCCATGAGCTGCTCACCCATTGCCCAACCACCTCCCTGAGGGTGGGATTGGATCCAACTTTTTCCCAGGACACAGCGACCCGAATATGGTCTCTCTGTGGCGAGTGAGAGTTTTCCCTTGGAGGTGAGACAAGTGTCTATGGGTCCGGGTTGGTGTCCACCCAAACTTGTCAGCTTCAACTCATCTGAGACTCCCAGACCAAGGAACCTTTGTCGGCGATGATGTTGTCCCTCTCTCACACACTGCACCCTCCTGTCTCCTCAGACTCAGGAACAGGGCTCACAGTGTTGGGGTTTCCAGCCAAGGCCAATGGTTACCCACGGATTCCCAGGGTCATTAGTACAATCGTCAATGGATTGTTCACCAGAGAATGTTACAGCAAGAGATTGAAATCATAAATATTGATACCTCGAGCTTCAGAGTGACTATTTCTTTCTGTAGAATCTGGAAAAGAAGGGAAAGGATTTCAGTTCACCAATGACAGGGCATTCTCTATGTCCAATGTCAGTTCAGTTCTCAAACTCTCACTCTCATTTTTATGACTTTTCACTTTAAGCTGGTGATGAATTGTTCACAGATCATTGAACATATAACAGTCCAGTACAGTCCAGGAGCTTCGCCCATAATGTTGTGCTAACCCTTTAACCTTCTCCAATGTCAATCTTACCCTTTCTTCTCACATAGTCCTTCATTTCTTTCATCCATATGCCTTAGAGTCTCTTAAATGTCTCTCTAACATTACCCCTAGCAGCGTATTCCACACAATTACCAATCTCTGTGTATAAAAACGAATCTCAGACATAATACACTCAAAAAAGTTGCTGGTGAACGCAACAGGCCAGGCAGCATCTCTAGGAAGAGGTGCAGTCGACGTTTCAGGCCGAGACCCTTCGTCAGGACCCCTAGCAAAGAATTCCACACAATTACCACTCTCTGTGTATAAAAACTAATCTCAGACATCCCCCTGTACTTCCCCTCAAACACGCAAGGTTTGCTCCCTCAATTTTCCATCTCCAGCTTGGGAAAATATCCCTGGCTGTCCACTCTCTCTACACCTTTACTGTACACTTTGAGCATACCACCTCTTATCCTCATTCTTGTGGTTAGACTGCACTTGGAATATTGTGTTCAGTTCTGGTCACTTCATTGTTGGAAGGATGAGGAAGCTTTAGAGAGGGTGCAGAGAAGATTTACCAGGACGCTGGCTGGATTAGAGAGCATGTCTTATGAAGATATATTGATCAAGCGAATGCTTTTATCTAAGGAGCAAAGACATTTGGTACCATCCTTGTAAATCTTCTCTGCACTCCCTCTAAAGCTTCTACATCCTTCCTATAAAGAAGTGAACAGAAATCAACACAATACTCTAAGTGTGGTCTAACCTGTGTTTTATAAGCTGCAACATTACCTTGTGGTTCTTGAACTTGATCCTGCGACTAATTCTGCCTTCAGGTTTGACTTTCCAAAGTGAATAATTCACACTTTTCTGAGTTGAACTCCGTCTGCCATTTCTCAGCCTCCCCTGGAATAAATGCTTCTGCAATGTATCCAGTCTGTTCCCCATTCTACCTGATTCCTTGTGGATTCTGATGTCAAATAATTAACCAGTGAACTAATTCTCTCAGAACCAGATTAGCTCAGTCAACAATCTCCGTATAGAAACAAATCCACGAACCATGATCTTCTTGGGATCCAATCACTTTGATTATCCTTTCTCCACTTTCTTTGGAATCTGAAAGTAAAAAGTGTTTGATTATAAAATGGAAGGTGAGTGTGGAACGTCTCCCGGCTTCAAAGTGTATCCCTGTAATGTGGAACTATCTGTTTACACTCACACACGTCATTGCCACAGATCTGAGTACCTCCCCATGAGCTGCTAACCCATTGCCCAACACCCCACCTGAGGTTGGGATTGGATCCAACATTTTCCAAAGACACAGCTACCCGAAGATGGTCTCTCTGCGGTGAGTGAGAGTTTTCCCCTGGAGGTGAGACAGGTGTCTATGGATCCAGGTTGGTGTCCACCCAAACTTGTCAGCTTCAGCTCATCTGAGCCTCCCATACCAAGGAACCTTTGTCGGGGATGATGCTGTCCCTCTCTCACACACTCCACCCTCCTGTCTGCTCAGATTCGGGAACAGGGCTCACAGTTTTGGGGTTTCCAGCCAAGGCCAATGGTTACCCATGGATTACCAGGGTCATTAGTACAATTGTCAATGGATTGTTCACCAGAGAATGTTACAGCATGAGATTGAAATCATAAATGTCGATACCTCGAGCTTCAGAGTGACTATTTCTTTCTGTAGAATCTGGAAAAGAAGGGAAAGAATTTCAGTTCACCAATGACGGGACATTGTCTATGGTCATTATCAGTTCAGTTCTCAAACATTCGCTCTCATTTTAATGACACTTCACTGTAAGCTGGTGATGTATAGTTGACAGATCACAGAACATAGAAAAGTACAGCACGGCTCAGGCCCTTCAGTCCACAATGTTGTGCTAACCCTTTCACCTACTCTAAGATCAATCTTACCCTTTCCTCTCACATAGTCCTTCATTTGTCTTTCAACTATGTGCCTCAGAGTCTCTTAAATATCGCTAATATATCGCCAACTAGCATCAATCCTGGCAGAGCATTCCATGCAATTTCCACTCTCTGTGTATAAAAACCAACCTCTGACAATCCCCTGTACTTCCCCACAAACATGGGAGATCTGTTCCGTCCTGTACCCATTTTCAGCTTGGGAAATTATCTCCGGCTGTCCACTCTCTCTACAACTTTACTGTACACTTTGATCATACCACCTCTTATCCTCATTCTTGTGGTTAGACCGCACTTGGAATATTGTGTTCAGTTCTGGTCACTTCTTTGTTGGAAGGATGAGGAAGCTTTAGAGAGGGTGCAGAGAAGATTTACCAGGACGCTGGCTGGATTAGAGAGCATGTCTTATGAAGATATATTGATCAAGCGAATGCTTTTATCTAAGGAGCAAAGACATTTGGTACCATCCTTGTAAATCTTCTCTGCACTCCCTCTAAAGCTTCTACATCCTTCCTATAAAGAAGTGAACAGAAATCAACACAATACTCTAAGTGTGGTCTAACCTGTGTTTTATAAGCTGCAACATTACCTTGTGGTTCTTGAACTCGATCCCCCGACTAATTCTGCCTTCAGGTTTGACTTTCCAAAGTGAATAATTCACACTTTTCTGAGTTGAACTCCATCTGCCATTTCTCAGCCTCTCCTGGAATAAATGCTTCTGCAATGCATCCAGTCTGTTCCCCATTCTGTCTGATTCCTTGTGGATTCTGATGTCAAGTAACTAACCAGTGAACTACTCCTCTCAGACCCAGATTAGCTCAGTGAACAATCTCTGTACAGAAAGAAATCCACGAACCATGATCTTCTTGGGATCCAATCACTTTGATTCTCCTTTCTCCACTTTCTTTGGAATCTGAAAGTAAAAAGTGTTTGATTATAAAATGGAAGGTGAGTGTGGAAAGTATCCCGGCTTCAAAGTGTATCCCTGTAATGTGTAACTATCTGTTCACACTCACACACGGCACTGCCACTGATCTGAGTACCTCCCCATGAGCTGCTCACCCATTGCCCAACCACCTCCCTGAGGGTGGGATTGGATCCAACTTTTTCCCAGGACACAGCGACCCGAATATGGTCTCTCTGTGGCGAGTGAGAGTTTTCCCTTGGAGGTGAGACAAGTGTCTATGGGTCCGGGTTGGTGTCCACCCAAACTTGTCAGCTTCAACTCATCTGAGACTCCCAGACCAAGGAACCTTTGTCGGCGATGATGTTGTCCCTCTCTTACACACTGCACCCTCCTGTCTGCTCAGATTCGGGAACAGGGCTCACAGTGTTGGGGTTTCCAGCCAAGGCCAATGGTTACCCACGGATTCCCAGGGTCATTAGTACAATCGTCAATGGATTGTTCACCAGAGAATGTTACAGCAAGAGATTGAAATCATAAATATTGATACCTCGAGCTTCAGAGTGACTATTTCTTTCTGTAGAATCTGGAAAAGAAGGGAAAGGATTTCAGTTCACCAATGACAGGGCATTCTCTATGTCCAATGTCAGTTCAGTTCTCAAACTCTCACTCTCATTTTTATGACTTTTCACTTTAAGCTGGTGATGAATTGTTCACAGATCATTGAACATATAACAGTCCAGTACAGTCCAGGAGCTTCGCCCATAATGTTGTGCTAACCCTTTAACCTTCTCCAATGTCAATCTTACCCTTTCTTCTCACATAGTCCTTCATTTCTTTCATCCATATGCCTTAGAGTCTCTTAAATGTCTCTCTAACATTACCCCTAGCAGCGTATTCCACACAATTACCAATCTCTGTGTATAAAAACGAATCTCAGACATAATACACTCAAAAAAGTTGCTGGTGAACGCAGCAGGCCAGGCAGCATCTCTAGGAAGAGGTGCAGTCGACGTTTCAGGCCGAGACCCTTCGTCAGGACCCCTAGCAAAGAATTCCACACAATTACCACTCTCTGTGTATAAAAACTAATCTCAGACATCCCCCTGTACTTCCCCTCAAACACGCAAGGTTTGCTCCCTCAATTTTCCATCTCCAGCTTGGGAAAATATCCCTGGCTGTCCACTCTCTCTACACCTTTACTGTACACTTTGATCATACCACCTCTTATCCTCATTCTTGTGGTTAGACTGCACTTGGAATATTGTGTTCAGTTCTGGTCACTTCATTGTTGGAAGGATGAGGAAGCTTTAGAGAGGGTGCAGAGAAGATTTACCAGGACGCTGGCTGGATTAGAGAGCATGTCTTATGAAGATATATTGATCAAGCGAATGCTTTTATCTAAGGAGCAAAGACATTTGGTACCATCCTTGTAAATCTTCTCTGCACTCCCTCTAAAGCTTCTACATCCTTCCTATAAAGAAGTGAACAGAAATCAACACAATACTCTAAGTGTGGTCTAACCTGTGTTTTATAAGCTGCAACATTACCTTGTGGTTCTTGAACTTGATCCTGTGACTAATTCTGCCTTCAGGTTTGACTTTCCAAAGTGAATAATTCACACTTTTCTGAGTTGAACTCCGTCTGCCATTTCTCAGCCTTCCCTGGAATAAATGCTTCTGCAATGTATCGAGTCTGTTCCCCATTCTACCTGATTCCTTGTGGATTCTGATGTCAAATAATTAACCAGTGAACTAATTCTCTCAGAACCAGATTAGCTCAGTCAACAATCTCCGTATAGAAAGAAATCCACGAACCATGATCTTCTTGGGATCCAATCACTTTGATTCTCCTTTCTCCACTTTCTTTGGAATCTGAAAGTAAAAAGTGTTTGATTATAAAATGGAAGGTGAGTGTGGAAAGTCTCCTAGCATCAAAGTGTATCCCTGTAATGTGGAACTATCTGTTTACACTCACACACGTCATTGCCACAGATCTGAGTACCTCCCCATGAGCTGCTAACCCATTGCCCAACACCCCACCTGAGGTTGGGATTGGATCCAACATTTTCCCAAGACACAGCGACCCGAAGATGGTCTCTCTGTGGTGAGTGAGAGTTTTCCCCTGGAGGTGAGACAGGTGTCTATGGATACAGGTTGGTGTCCACCCAAACTTGTCAGCTTCAGCTCATCTGAGCCTCCCATACCAAGGAACCTTTGTCGGGGATGATGTTGTCCCTCTCTCACACACTCCACCCTCCTGTCTGCTCAGATTCGGGAACAGGGCTCACAGTTTTGGGGTTTCCAGCCAAGGCCAATGGTTACCCACGGATTCCCAGGGTCATTAGTACAATCGTCAATGGATTGTTCACCAGAGAATGTTACAGCAAGAGATTGAAATCATAAATGTCAATACCTCGAGCTTCAGAGTGACTATTTCTTTCTGTAGAATCTGGAAAAGAAGGGAAAGAATTTCAGTTCACCAATGACGGGACATTCTCTACGGCCATTATCAGTTCAGTTCTCAAACATTCGCTCTCATTTTAATGACACTTCACTGTAAGCTGGTGATGTATAGTTGACAGATCACAGAACATAGAAAAGTACAGCACGGCTCAGGCCCTTCAGTCCACAATGTTGTGCTAACCCTTTCACCTACTCTAAGATCAATCTTACCCTTTCCTCTCACATCGTCCTTCATTTGTCTTTCAACTACGTGCCTCATAGTCTCTTAAATATCGCTAATATATCGCCAACTAGCATCAATCCTGGCAGAGCATTCCACGCAATTTCCACTCTCTGTGTATAAAAACCAACCTCTGACAATCCCCTGTACTTCCCCACAAACATGGGAGATCTGTCCGTCCTGTACCTATTTTCAGCTTGGGAAATTATCTCCGGCTGTCCACTCTATCTCTGGCTTCGGTGTACACCTCTATCCACCACCTTTAATCTCCTTCTTGCAGTTAGACCACCCTTGGAGTATTGTGTTCAGTTCTGGTCACTTTATTACTGGAAGGATGAGGAAGCTTTAGAGAGGGTGCAGAGAAGATTTACCAGGATGCTGGCTGGATTAGAGAGCATGTCTTATGAAGATATATTGATCAAGCGAATGCTTTTATCTAAGGAGCAAAGACATCTGAGTAGCATCCTTGTAAGTCTTCTCTGCACTCTCTCTAAAGCTTCTACATCCTTCCTATAAAGAAGTGAACAGAAATCAACACAATACTCTAAGTGTGGTGTAACCAGAGTTTTATAGGGCTGCAACATTACCTTGTGGTTCTTGAACTCGATCCCCCGACTAATTCTGCCTTCAGGTTTGACTTTTCAAAGTGAATAATTCACACTTTTCTGAGTTGAACTCCATCTGCCATTTCTCAGCCTCTCCTGGAATAAATGCTTCTGCAATGCATCCAGTCTGTTCCCCATTCTGTCTGATTCCTTGTGGATTCTGATGTCAAGTAACTAACCAGTGAACTACTCCTCTCAGACCCAGATTAGCTCAGTGAACAATCTCTGTACAGAAAGAAATCCACGAACCATGATCTTCTTGGGATCCAATCACTTTGATTCTCCTTTCTCCACTTTCTTTGGAATCTGAAAGTAAAAAGTGTTTGATTATAAAATGGAAGGTGAGTGTGGAAAGTATCCCGGCTTCAAAGTGTATCCCTGTAATGTGTAACTATCTGTTCACACTCATACACGGCACTGCCACTGATCTGAGTACCTCCCCATGAGCTGCTCACCCATTGCCCAACACCTCCCTGAGGGTGGGATTGGATCCAACTCTTTCCCAGGACACAGCGACCCGAATATGGTCTCTCTGTGGCGAGTGAGAGTTTTCCCTTGGAGGTGAAACAGGTGTCTATGGGATCGGGTTGGTGTCCACCCAAACTTGTCAGCTTCAACTCATCTGAGCCTCCCATACCAAGGAACCTTTGTCGGCGATGATGTTGTCCCTCTCTCACACACTGCACCCTCCTGTCTCCTCAGACTCAGGAACAGGGCTCACAGTGTTGGGGTTTCCAGCCAAGGCCAATGGTTACCCACGGATTCCCAGGGTCATTAGTACAATCGTCAATGGATTGTTCACCAGAGAATGTTACAGCAAGAGATTGAAATCATAAATGTTGATACCTCGAGCTTCAGAGTGACTGCTTCTTTCTGTAGAATCTGGAAAAGAAGGGAAAGAATTTCAGTTCACCAATGACGGGACATTCTCTATGGCCATTATCAGTTCAGTTCTCAAACCTTCGCTCTCATTTTAATGACACTTCACTGTAAGCTGGTGATGTATAGTTGACAGATCACAGAACATAGAAAAGTACAGCACGGCTCAGGCCCTTCAGTCCACAATGTTGTGCTAACCCTTTCACCTACTCTAAGATCAATCTTACCCTTTCCTCTCACATAGTCCTTCATTTGTCTTTCAACTATGTGCCTCAGTGTCTCTTAAATATCGTTAATATATCGCCAACTAGCATCAATCCTGGCAGAGCATTCCACGCAATTTCCACTCTCTGTGTATAAAAACCAACCTCTGACAATCCCCTGTACTTCCCCACAAACATGGGAGATCTGTTCCGTCCTGTACCCATTTTCAGCTTGGGAAATTATCTCCGGCTGTCCACTCTCTCTACACCTTTACTGTACACTTTGATCATACCACCTCTTATCCTAATTCTTGTGGTTAGACCGCACTTGGAATATTGTGTTCAGTTCTGGTCACTTCATTGTTGGAAGGATGAGGAAGCTTTAGAGAGGGTGCAGAGAAGATTTACCAGGACGCTGGCTGGATTAGAGAGCATGTCTTATGAAGATATATTGATCAAGCGAATGCTTTTATCTAAGGAGCAAAGACATTTGGTACCATCCTTGTAAATCTTCTCTGCACTCCCTCTAAAGCTTTTACATCCTTCCTATAAAGAAGTGAACAGAAATCAACACAATACTCTAAGTGTGGTCTAACCTGTGTTTTATAAGCTGCAACATTACCTTGTGGTTCTTGAACTCGATCCTGCGACTAATTCTGCCTTCAGGTTTGACTTTCCAAAGTGAATAATTCACACTTTTCTGAGTTGAACTCCGTCTGCCATTTCTCAGCCTCCCCTGGAATAAATGCTTCTGCAA
The DNA here is from genome assembly GCF_963921235.1 of Mobula hypostoma. Lineage (NCBI taxonomy): Eukaryota > Metazoa > Chordata > Chondrichthyes > Myliobatiformes > Myliobatidae > Mobula > Mobula hypostoma. The sequence continues at coordinate 105,582,298 of NC_086107.1, forward strand.
TGTATCGAGTCTGTTCCCCATTCTACCTGATTCCTTGTGGATTCTGATGTCAAATAATTAACCAGTGAACTAATTCTCTCTGAACCAGATTAGCTCAGTCAACAATCTCCGTATAGAAACAAATCCACGAACCATGATCTTCTTGGGATCCAATCACTTTGATTCTCCTTTCTTCACTTTCTTTAGAATCTGAAAGTAAAAAGTGTTTGATTATAAAATGGAAGGTGAGTGTGGAAAGTATCCCGGCTTCAAAGTGTATCCCTGTAATGTGTAACTATCTTTTCACACTCACACACGGCACTGCCACTGATCTGAGTACCTCCCCATGAGCTGCTCACCCATTGCCCAACACCTCCCTGAGGGTGGGATTGGATCCAACTTTTTCCCAGGACACAGCGACCCAAATATGGTCTCTCTGTGGCGAGTGAGAGTTTTCCCTTGGAGGTGAAACAGGTGTCTATGGGTCCGGGTTGGTGTCCACCCAAACTTGTCAGCTTCAACTCATCTGAGCCTCCCATACCAAGAAACCTTTGTCGGCGATGACGTTGTCCCTCTCTTACACACTCCACCCTCCTGTCTCCTCAGATTCAGGAACAGGGCTCACAGTGTTGGGGTTTCCAGCCAAGGCCAATGGTTACCTACGGATTCCCAGGGTCATTAGTACAATCGTCAATGGATTGTTCACCAGAGAATGTTACAGCAAGAGATTGAAATCATAAATATTGATACCTCGAGCTTCAGAGTGACTGCTTCTTTCTGTAGAATCTGGAAAAGAAGGGAAAGAATTTCAGTTCACCAATGACAGGGCATTGTCTATGGCCATCGTCAGTCCAGTTCTCAAACTCTCGCTCTCATTTTTATGACTTTTCACTTTAAGCTGGTGATGAATTGTTCACAGATCATTGAACATAGAACAGTCCAGTACAGTCCAGGAGCTTCGCCCATAATGTTGTGCTAACCCTTTAATCTTCTCCAATGTCAATCTTACCCTTTCTTCTCACATAGTCCTTCATTTCTTTCATCCATGTGCCTTAGAGTCTCTTAAATGTCACTCTAACATTACCCCTAGCAGCGCATTCCACACAATTACCAATCTCCGTGTATAAAAACGAATCTCATACATAATACACTCAAAAAAGTTGCTGGTGAACGCAGCAGGCCAGGCAGCATCTCTAGGAAGAGGTGCAGTCGACGTTTCAGGCCGAGACCCTTCGTCAGGACCCCTAGCAAAGCATTCCACACAATTACCACTCTCTGTGTATAAAAACTAATCTCAGACATCCCCCTGTACTTCCCCTCAAACACGCAAGGTTTGCTCCCTCAATTTTCCATCTCCAGCTTGGGAAAATATCCCTGGCTGTCCACTCTCTCTACACCTTTACTATACACTTTGATCATACCACCTCTTATCCTCATTCTTGTGGTTAGACCGCACTTGGAATATTGTGTTCAGTTCTGGTCACTTCATTGTTGGAAGGATGAGGAAGCTTTAGAGAGGGTGCAGAGAAGATTTACCAGGACGCTGGCTGGATTAGAGAGCATGTCTTATGAAGATATATTGATCAAGTGAATGCTTTTATCTAAGGAGCAAAGACATTTGGTACCATCCTTGTAAATCTTCTCTGCACTCCCTCTAAAGCTTCTACATCCTTCCTATAAAGAAGTGAACAGAAATCAACACAATACTCTAAGTGTGGTCTAACCTGTGTTTTATAAGCTGCAACATTACCTTGTGGTTCTTGAACTCGATCCTGCGACTAATTCTGCCTTCAGGTTTGACTTTCCAAAGTGAATAATTCACACTTTTCTGAGTTGAACTCCGTCTGCCATTTCTCAGCCTCCCCTGGAATAAATGCTTCTGCAATGTATCGAGTCTGTTCCCCATTCTACCTGATTCCTTGTGGATTCTGATGTCAAATAATTAACCAGTGAACTAATTCTCTCAGAACCAGATTAGCTCAGTCAACAATCTCCGTATAGAAACAAATCCACGAACCATGATCTTCTTGGGATCCAATCACTTTGATTCTCCTTTCTCCACTTTCTTTGGAATCTGAAAGTAAAAAGTGTTTGATTATAAAATGGAAGGTGAGTGTGGAAAGTCTCCTAACATCAAAGTGTATCCCTGTAATGTGGAACTATCTGTTTACACTCACACACGTCATTGCCACAGATCTGAGTACCTCCCCATGAGCTGCTAACCCATTGCCCAACACCCCACCTGAGGTTGGGATTGGATCCAACATTTTCCCAAGACACAGCGACCCGAAGATGGTGTCTCTGTGGTGAGTGAGAGTTTTCCCCTGGAGGTGAGACAAGTGTCTATGGGTCCAGGTTGGTGTCCACCCAAACTTGTCAGCTTCAACCCATCTGAGCCTCCCATACCAAGGAACCTTTGTCGGGGATGATGTTGTCCCTCTCTCACACACTCCACCCTCCTGTCTGCTCAGATTCAGGAACAGGGCTCACAGTTTTGGGGTTTCCAGCCAAGGCCAATGGTTACCCACGGATTCCCAGGGTCATTAGTTCAATCATCAATGGATTGTTCACCAGAGAATGTTACAGCAAGAGATTGAAATCATAAATGTCGATACCTCGAGCTTCAGAGTGACTATTTCTTTCTGTAGAATCTGGAAAAGAAGGGAAAGAATTTCAGTTCACCAATGACGGGACATTCTCTATGGCCATTATCAGTTCAGTTCTCAAACATTCGCTCTCATTTTAATGACACTTCACTGTAAGCCGGTGATGTATAGTTGACAGATCACAGAACATAGAAAAGTACAGCACGGTTCAGGCCCTTCAGTCCACAATGTTGTGCTAACCCTTTCACCTACTCTAAGATCAATCTTACCCTTTCCTCTCACATAGTACTTCATTTGTCTTTCAACTATGTGCCTCATAGTCTCTTAAATATCGCTAATATATCGCCAACTACCATCAATCCTGGCAGAGCATTCCACGCAATTTCCACTCTCTGTGTATAAAAACCAACCTCTGACAATCCCCTGTACTTCCCCACAAACATAGGAGATCTGTCCGTCCTGTACCCATTTTCAGCTTGGGAAATTATCTCCGGCTGTCCACTCTATCTCTGGCTTCGGTGTACACCTCTATCCACCACCTTTAATCTCCTTCTTGCAGTTAGACCACCCTTGGAGTATTGTGTTCAGTTCTGGTCACTTTATTACTGGAAGGATGAGGAAGCTTTAGAGAGGGTGCAGAGAAGATTTACCAGGATGCTGGCTGGATTAGAGAGCATGTCTTATGAAGATATATTGATCAAGCGAATGCTTTTATCTAAGGAGCAAAGACATCTGGGTAGCATCCTTGTAAGTCTTCTCTGCACTCTCTCTAAAGCTTCTACATCCTTCCTATAAAGAAGTGAACAGAAATCAACACAATACTCTAAGTGTGGTGTAACCAGAGTTTTATAGGGCTGCAACATTACCTTGTGGTTCTTGAACTCGATCCCCCGACTAATTCTGCCTTCAGGTTTGACTTTCCAAAGTGAATAATTCACACTTTTCTGAGTTGAACTCCATCTGCCATTTCTCAGCCTCTCCTGGAATAAATGCTTCTGCAATGCATCCAGTCTGTTCCCCATTCTGTCTGATTCCTTGTGGATTCTGATGTCAAGTAACTAACCAGTGAACTACTCCTCTCAGACACAGATTAGCGCAGTGAACAATCTCTGTACAGAAAGAAATCCACGAACCATGATCTTCTTGGGATCCAATCACTTTGATTCTCCTTTCTCCACTTTCTTTGGAATCTGAAAGTAAAAAGTGTTTGATTATAAAATGGAAGGTGAGTGTGGAAAGTATCCCGGCTTCAAAGTGTATCCCTGTAATATTTAACTATCTTTTCACACTCACACACGGCACTGCCACTGATCTGAGTACCTCCCCATGAGCTGCTCACCCATTGCCCAACACCTCCCTGAGGGTGGTATTGGATCCAACTTTTCCCCAGGAAACAGACACCCGAATATGGTCTCTCTGTGGCGAATGAGAGTTTTCCCTTGGAGGTGAAACAGGTGCCTATGGGTCCGGGTTGGTGTCCACCCAAACTTGTCAGCTTCAACTCATCTGAGCCTCTCATACCAAGGAACCTTTGTCGGCGATGATGTTGTCCCTCTCTCACACACTGCACCCTCCTGTCTCCTCAGACTCAGGAACAGGGCTCACAGTGTTGGGGTTTCCAGCCAAGGCCAATGGTTACCCACGGATTCCCAGGGTCATTAGTACAATCGTCAATGGATTGTTCACCAGAGAATGTTACAGCAAGAGATTGAAATCATAAATATTGATACCTCGAGCTTCAGAGTGACTGCTTCTTTCTGTAGAATCTGGAAAAGAAGGGAAGAATTTCAGTTCACCAATCACAGGGCATTGTCTATGGCCATCGTCAGTCCAGTTCTCAAACTCTCGCTCTCATTTTTATGACTTTTCACTTTAAGCTGGTGATGAATTGTTCACAGATCATTGAACACAGAACAGTCCAGAACAGTCCAGGAGCTTCAGCCCATAATGATGTGCTAACACTTTACCCTTCTCCAATGTCAATCTTACCCTTTCTTCTCAAATAGTCCTTCATTTCTTTCATCCATGTGCCTTAGACTCTCTTAAATGTCGGTCTAACATTACCCCTAGCAGCGCATTCCACACTATTACCACTCTGTGTATAAAAACGAATCTCAGACATCCCCCTGTACTTCCCCTCAAATACGCGAGGTTTGCTCCCTCAATTTTCCATTTCCAGCTTGGGAAAATATCCCTGGCTGTCCACTCTATCTACATCTTTACTGTACACTTTGATCATACCACCTCTTATCCTCATTCTTGTGGTTAGACCGCACTTGGAATATTGTGTTCAGTTCTGGTCACTTCATTGTTGGAAGGATGAGGAAGCTTTAGAGAGGGTGCGGAGAAGATTTACCAGGACGCTGGCTGGATTAGAGAGCATGTCTTATGAAGATATATTGATCAAGCGAATGCTTTTATCTAAGGAGCAAAGACATTTGGTACCATCCTTGTAAATCTTCTCTGCACTCCCTCTAAAGCTTCTACATCCTTCCTATAAAGAAGTGAACAGAAATCAACACAATACTCTAAGTGTGGTCTGACCTGAGTTTTATAAGCTGCAACATTACCTTGTGGTTCTTGAACTCGATCCTGCGACTAATTCTGCCTTCAGGTTTGACTTTCCAAGGTGAATAATTCACACTTTTCTGAGTTGAACTCCGTCTGCCATTTCTCAGCCTCCCCTGGAATAAATGCTTCTGCAATGTATCCAGTCTGTTCCCCATTCTATCTGATTCCTTGTGGATTCTGATGTCAAGTAACTAACCAGTGAACTACTCCTCTCAGACCCAGATTAGCTCAGTCAACAATCTCTGTATAGAAAGAAATCCACGAACCATCATCTTCTCGGTATCCAATCACTTTGATTCTCCTTTCTCCACTTTCTTTGGAATCTGAAAGTAAAAAGTGTTTGATTATAAAATGGAAGGTGAGAAAGTATCCCGGCTTCAAAGTGTATCCCTGTAACGTGTAACTATCTGTTTACACTCACACACGGCACTGCCACTGATCTGAGTACCTCCCCATAAGCTGCTCACCCATTGCCCAACACACCCGAGGTTGGGATTAGATCCAACTTTTTCCCAGGACACAGCGACCCGGATATCGTCACTCTGCGGCGAGTGAGAGTTTTCCCCTGGAGGTGAGACAGGTGTCTATGGATCCAGGTTGGTGTCCACCCAAACTTGTCAGCTTCAACTCAGCTGAGCCTCCCACACCAAGGAACCTTTGTCGGGGATGATGTTGTCCCTCTCTCACACACTCCACTCTCCTGTCTGCTCAGATTCAGGAACAAGGCTCAGAGTGTTGGGGTTTCCAGCTAAGGCCAATGGTTACCCACGGATTCCCAGGGTCATTAGTACAATCGTCAATGGATTGTTCACCAGAGAATGTTACAGCAAGAGATTGAAATCATAAATGTTGATACCTCGAGCTTCAGAGTGACTATTTCTTTCTGTAGAATCTGGAAAAGAAGGGAAAGAATTTCAGTTCACCAATCACAGGGCATTCTCTATGGACATTATCAGTTCAGCTCCAAAACATTCGGTCGCATTTTAATGACACTTCACTGTAAGCTGGTGATGTATAGTTGACAGATGACAGAACATAGAAAAGTACAGCACGGTCCAGGCCCTTCAGTCCACAATGTTGTGCTAACCCTTTCACCTACTCTAAGATCAATCTTACCCTTTCTACTACCATCAATCCTGCCAGAGCATTCCACGCAATTTCCACTCTCTGTGTATAAAAACCAACCTCTGACAATCCCCTGTACTTTCCCACAAACATGGGAGATCTGTTCCGTCCTGTATCCATTTTCAGCTTGGGAAATTATCTCCGGCTGTCCACTCAATCTATGCCTTTGGTGTACACCTCTATCACACCACCTCTTATCCTCATTCTTGTGGTTAGACCACGCTTGGAATATTGTGTTCAGTTCTGGTCACTTCATTGTTGGAAGGATGAGGAAGCTTTAGAGAGGGTGCAGAGAAGATTTACCCAGACGCTGGTTGGATTAGAGAGCATGTCTTATGAAGAGATATTGTTCAAGCGAATGCTTTTATCTAAGGAGCAAAGACATCTGGGTAGCATCCTTGTAAATCTTCTCTGCACTCCCTCTAAAGCTTCTACATCCTTCCTATAAAGAAGTGAACAGAAATCATACAATACTCTAAGTGTGGTCTAACCAGAGTTTTATAGAGCTGCATCATTAACTTGTGGTTCTTGAACTCGATCCTGCGACTAATTCTGCCTTCGGGTTTGACTTTCCAAAGTGAATAATTTACACTTTTCTAAGTTGAACTCCATCTGCCATTTCTCAGCCTCTCCTGGAATAAATGCTTCTGCAATGCATCCAGTCTGCTCCCCATTCTATCTGATTCCTTGTGGATTCTGATGTCAAGTAACTAACCAGTGAACTACACCTCTCAGACACAGATTATCTCAGTCAATAATCTCTGTATAGAAAGAAATCCACGAACCATCATCTTCTCGGGAACCAATCACTTTGATTCTCCTTTCTCCACTTTCTTTGGAAGCTGGAAGTTAAAAGTGTTTGATTATAAAATGGAAGGTGAGTGTGGAAACTCTCCCATCTTCAAAATGTATCCCTGTAACGTGCAGCTATCTGTTCACACTCACACACGTCACTGCCACTGATCTGAGTACCTCCCCATGATCTGCTCACCCATTGCCCAACACCGCACCTGAGGCTGGGATTAGATCCAACTTTCTCCCGGGACACAGCGACCTGAATATGATCTCCCTGTGGTGAGTGAGAGTTTTCCCCTGGAGGTGAGACAAGTGTCTATGGGTCCAGGTTGGTGTCCAACCAAACTCGTCAGCTTCAGCTCATCTGAGCCTTCCATACCAAGGAACCTTTGTCGGGGATGATGTTGTCCCTCTCTCACACACTCCACCCTCCTGTCTGCTCAGATTCAGGAACAGGGCTCACAGTGTTGGGGTTTCCAGCCAAGGCCAATGGTTACCCACGGATTCCCAGTGTCATTAGTACAATTGTCAATAGATTGTTCACCAGAGAGTGTGACAGCAAGAGATTGAAATCATAAATATTGTTACCTCGAGCTTCAGAGTGACTATTTCTTTCTGTAGAATCCGGAAAAGAAGGGAAAGAATTTCAGTTGACCAATGACAGGGCATTCTCTATGGCCATTATCAGTTCAGTTCTCAAACTCTCCCCCCATTTTAATGACACTTCACTTTTAGCTGGTGATGAATTGTTCACAGATCATTGAACATAGAACAGTCCAGTACAGTCCGGGTGCTTCAGGCCCTAACGTTGTGCTAACATTTTAACCTTCTCCAATGTCAACCTTACCCTTTCTTCTCATAGCCCGTTATTAATCTTTTGTCCATGTGCCTTACAATCTCTTAAATGTCCTTCTACCATCACCCCCGGCAGCGCATTCAACACAATTACCAGTCTCTGTGTATAAAACACTAACCTCAGACATCCCCCTGAACTTCCCCACAAACACGTCGGTTTTGCTCCCTCAATTTTCCATTTCCACCTTGGGCAAACATCCTTGGCTGTCTACTCTATCTATGTCTTTACTGTACACTTTGATCATACCACCTCTTATACCCCTTCTTGTGGTTAGAAAACACTTGGAAATTTGTGTTCAGATCTAGTCCCTTTATTATTGGAAGGATGAGGAAGCTTTAGAGAGGGTGCAGAGAAGAGTTACCCAGACGCTGGCTGGATTAGAGAGCATGTCTTATGAAGATATATTGACCAAGCAAATGCTTTTAACTAAGGAGTAAAGAGACACCTGGGTAGGATCCTCGTAAATCTTCACTGAGTTCTCTCTAAAGTTTCTACATACTTCCTATAAAAAAATGATTACAATACTCCTAGTGGGGTCTAACCAGAATTTTATAGAACTGCAACGTAACCTGGAACTTGATCCCCCGACTAATTCTGCCTTCAAGTTTGATCTTCCAAACTGCATCACTTCACACTTTCCTGAGTTAAACACCATCTCCCACTTCTCAGCCTCTCCTGGAATAAATGCTTCTGCTTTGTATCCAGTCTGTTCCCCATTCTACCTGATTCCTTGTGGATTCTGATGTCAAGCAATTAACCAGTGAACTACTCCTCTCAGACCCAGATTAGCTCAGTCAACAATCTCTGTATAGAAAGAAATCCACGAACCATAATCTTCTCGGGGATCAATCACTTTGATTTTCCTTTCTCCACTTTCTGTGGAATCTGAAAGTAAAAATTGTTTGATTATAAAATGGAAGGTGAGTGTGGAAATTCTCTCAGCTTCAAAGTGTATCTTTGTAACGTGTAGCTACCTGTTCACACTCACACACGTCACTGCCACTGACCTGAGTACTTCCCCATGATCTGCTCACCCATTGCCCAACACCCCACCTGAGGTTGGGATTAGATGCAACTTTCTCCCGGGACACAGCGACCTGAATATGATATCTCTGTGGTGAGTGAGAGTTTTCCCCTCAAGGTGAGACAAGTGTCTATCGGTCCGGGTTGGTGTCCACCCAAACTCGTCAGCTTCAGCTCATCTGAGCCTCCCACACCAAGGAACCTTTGTTGGGGATGATGTTGTCCCTCTCTCACACACTCCACCCTCCTGTCTGCTCAGATTCAGGAACAGGGCTCACAGTGTTGGGGTTTCCAGCCAAGGCCAATGGTTACCCACGGATTCCCAGGGTCATTAGTACAATCGTCAATGGATTGTTCACCAGAGAATGTGACAGCAAGAGATTGAAATCATAAATATTGTTACCTCGAGCTTCAGAGTGACTATTTCTTTCCGTAGAATCTGGAAAAGAAGAGAAAGAATTTCAGTTCAGCAATCACAGGGCATTCTCTGTGGCCATTATCAGTTCAGTTCTCAAACTCTCCCCCCATTTTAATGACACTTCACTTTTAGCTGGTGATGAATTGTTCACAGATCATTGAACATAGAACAGTCCAGTACAGTCCAGGTGCCTCAGGCCCTAACGTTGTGCTAACATTTTCACCTTCTCCAATGTCAATTTTACCCTTTCTTCTCATAGTCCATTATTAATCTTTTGTCCATGTGCCTTACAATCTCTTAAATGTCCTTCTACCATCACCCCTGGCAGCGCATTCAACACAATTGTCAGTCTCTGTGTATAAAAACCTAACCTCAGACATCCCCCTGTACTTCCCCACAAACACGTCGGTTTTGCTCCCTCAATTTTCCATTTCCACCTTGGGCAAACATCCTTGGCTGTCTACTCTATCTATGTCTTTACTGTACACTTTGATCATACCACCTCTTATACCCCTTCTTGTGGTTAGAAAACACTTGGAAATTTGTGTTCAGATCTAGTCCCTTTATTATTGGAAGGATGAGGAAGCTTTAGAGAGGGTGCAGAGAAGAGTTACCCAGACGCTGGCTGGATTAGAGAGCATGTCTTATGAAGATATATTGACCAAGCAAATGCTTTTAACTAAGGAGTAAAGAGACACCTGGGTAGGATCCTCGTAAATCTTCACTGCGCTCTCTCTAAAGTTTCTACATCCTTCCTATAAAAAAGTGATTACAATACTCCTAGTGGGGTCTAACCAGAATTTTATAGAACTGCAACATAACCTGGAACTTGATCCCCCGACTAATTCTGCCTTCAAGTTTGATCTTCCAAACTGCATCACTTCACACTTTTCTGAGTTAAACACCATCTCCCACTTCTCAGCCTCTCCTGGAATAAAGGCTTCTGCTTTGTATCCAGTCTGTTCCCCATTCTACCTGATTCCTTGTGGATTCTGATGTCAAGCAATTAACCAGTGAACTACTCCTCTCAGACCTAGATTAGCTCAGTCAACAATCTCTGTATAGAAAGAAATCCACGAACCATCATCTTCTCTGGGTCCAATCACTTTGATTCTCCTTTCTCCACTTTCTTTGGAATCTGAAAGTAAAAATTGTTTGATTATAAAATGGAAGGTGAGTGTGGAAATTCTCTCAGCTTCAAAGTGTATCTTTGTAACGTGTAGCTATCTGTTCACACTCACACACGTCACTGCCACTGATCTGAGTACTTCCCCATGATCTGCTCACCCATTGCCCAACACCCCACCTGAGGTTGGGATTAGATGCAACTTTCTCCCGGGACACAGCGACCTGAATATGATGTCTCTGTGGCGAGTGAGAGTTTTCCGCTGGAGGTGAGACAGGTGTCTATGGGTCCGGGTTGGTGTCCACCCAAACTCGTCAGCTTCAGCTCATCTGAGCCTCCCACACCAAGGAACCTTTGTCGGGGATGATGTTGTCCCTCTCTCACACACTCCACCCTCCTGTCTGCTCAGATTCAGGAACAGGGCTCACAGTGTTGGGGTTTCCAGCCAAGGCCAATAGTTACCCACGGATTTCCAGGGTCATTAGTGCAATCGTCAATGTATTGCTCACCAGAGAATGTTACAGCAAGAGATTGAATTCAGAAATGTTGATACCTCGAGCTTCAGAGTGACTATTTCTTTCTGTAGAATCTGGAAAAGAAGGGAAAGAATTTCAGTTCACCAATGACAGGGCATTCTCTATGGCCATTATCAGTTCAGTTCTCAAACTCTCACTCTCATTTTAATGACACATCACTTTAAGCTGGTGATGAATTGTTCACAGATCATTGAACATAGAACAGTCCAGTACAGTCCAGGAGCTTCAGCCCATAATGTTGTGCTAACCCTTTAACCTTCTCCAATGTCAATCTTACCCTTTCTTCTCACATAGTCCTTCATTTCTTTCATCCATGTGCCTTAGAGTTTCTTAAATGTCTCTCTAACATTACCCCTAGCAGCGCATTCCACACTATTACCACTCTCTGTGTATAAAAACGAATCTCAGACATAATATGCACAATTTCGTTTCTAAAAGGGTTTATCTAACGAATTAAATATTAAACACACAGCACATATTTTCCTTGCATGAATGTAGCGATAAGTCAATTATCAGGGGAAGACAGGGGAGCTTGAAGTAAGTGTTGAACGAACTTCCAGTAGAAGTGGTAGAGGCCGGTTCGATATTATGATTTAAAGAAAAATTGGATAGGTATATGGACAGGAAAGGAATGGAGGGTTATGGGCTGATTGCAGGTCAGTGGAACTAGATGAGAGATGAGAATAGCGTTTGGCACGGACTTGAAGGGCCGAGATGGCCTGTTTCCGTGCTGTACTTGTTATATGGTTATACGGTTATCCCCCTGTACTGCACCTCAAACACGCGAGTTTTCCTCCTTCAATTTTCCATTTCCACCTTGGGAAAATATCCTTGGCTGCCTACTCTATCTATGCCTTTACTGTACACTTTGATCATAGCACCTTTTATCCTCATTCTTGTGGTTAGACCGCACTTGGAAATTTGTGTTCAGTTCTGGTCACTTCATTGTTGGAAGGATGAGGAAGCTTTAGAGAGGGTGCAGAGAAGATTTACCAGGACGCTGGCTGGATTAGAGAGCATGTCTTATGAAGATATATTGATCAAGCGAATGCTTTTATCTAAGGAGCAAAGACATTTGGTACCATCCTTGTAAATTTTCTCTGCACTCCCTCTAAAGCTTTTACATCCTTCCTATAAAGAAGTGAACAGAAATCAACACAATACTCTAAGTGTGGTCTAACCTGTGTTTTATAAGCTGCAACATTACCTTGTGGTTCTTGAACTCGATCCTGCGACTAATTCTGCCTTCAGGTTTGACTTTCCAAAGTGAATAATTCACACTTTTCTGAGTTGAACTCCGTCTGCCATTTCTCAGCCTCCCCTGGAATAAATGCTTCTGCAATGTATCCAGTCTGTTCCCCATTCTACCTGATTCCTTGTGGATTCTGATGTCAAATAATTAACCAGTGAACTAATTCTCTCAGAACCAGATGAGCTCAGTCAACAATCTCCGTATAGAAACAAATCCACGAACCATGAACTTCTTGGGATCCAATCACTTTGATTCTCCTTTCTCCACTTTCTTTGGAATCTGAAAGTAAAAAGTGTTTGATTATAAAATGGAAGGTGAGTGTGGAAAGTCTCCCAGCTTCAAAGTGTATCCCTGTAACGTGTAACTATCTGTTTACACTCACACACGTCATTGCCACAGATCTGAGTACCTCCCCATGATCTGCTCACCGATTCCCCAACACCCTACCGGAGGTTGGGATTAGATCCATCTTTCTCCCGGGACACAGTGACCTGAATATGATCTCTCTGTGGCGAGTGAGAGTTTTCCGCTGGAGGTGAGACAGGTGTCTATGGGTCCAGGTTGGTGTCCACCCAAACTCGTCAGCTTCAACTCAGCTGAGTCTCCCAAACCAAGGAACCTTTGTCGGGGATGATGTTGTCCCTGTCTCACACACTCCACCCTCCCATCTGCTCAGATTCAGGAACAGGGCTCACAGTATTGGGGTTTCCAGCTAAGGCCAATGGTTACCCACGGATTCCCAGGGTCACTAGTACAATCGTCAATGGATTGTTCACCAGAGAATGTTACAGCAAGAGATTGAAATCATAAATGGTCGATACCTCGAGCTGCAGAGTGACTATTTCTTTCTGTAGAATCTGGAAAAGAAGGGAAAGAATTTCAGTTCAACAATGACAGGGCATTCTCTATGGCCATTATCAGTTCAGTTCTCAAACATTCGCTCTCATTTTAATGACACTTCACTGTTAGCTGATGATGTATAGTTGACAGATTACACAACATGGAAAAGTACAGCACGGTCCAGGCCCTTCAGCCCACAATGTTGTGCTAACCCTTTCACCTACTCCAAGATCAATCTTATCCTTTCCTCTCACATAGTCCTTCATTTGTCTTTCAACTATGTGCCTCAGAGTCTCTTAAATATCCCTAATATATCGCCAACTACCATCAATCCTGGCAGAGCATTCCACGCAATTTCCACTCTCTGTGTATAAAAACCAACCTTTGACAATCCCCTGCACTTCCCCACAAACATGAGAGATATGTTCCGTCCTGTATCCATTTTCACCTTGGGAAATTATCTCCGGCTGTCCACTTTATCTATGCCTTCGGTGTACAGCTCTATCACACCACCTTTAATCTCCTTCTTGTAGTTAGACCACACTTGGAGTATTGTGTTCAGTTCTGGTCACTTTATTACTGGAAGGATGAGGAAACTTTAGAGAGGGTCCAGAGAAGAATTACCAGCACGCTGGCTGGATTAGAGAGCAGTCTTCTGAAGATATATTGATCAAGCTCTGGCTTATATCTAAGGAGCAAAGAGACATCTCCGTAGGATCCTCGTAAATCTTCTCTGTACTCTCTCTAAAGCTTCTACATCCATCCTATAAAGAAGTGAACAGAAATGAACACAATACTCTAAGTGTGGTCTAACCAGAGGTGTTGTAGAGCTGCAACATTACCTTGTGGTTCTTGAACTCGATCCCCCGACTAATTCTGCCTTCACATTTGATCTTCCAAACTGAATCACTCCACACTTTTCTGAGTTGAACTCCATCTGCCATTTCTCAGCCTCTCCTGGAATAAATGCTTTTGCTTTGTATCCAGTCTGTTCCCTATTCTACCTGATTCCTTGTGGATTCTGATGTCAAGTAATTATCCACTGAACTAGTCCTCTCAGAACCAGATTAGCTCAGTCAACAATCTCTGTATAGAAAGAAATCCACGAACCATCATCTTCTCGGGATCCAATCACTTTGATTCTCCTTTCTCCACTTTCTTTGGAATCTGAAAGTGAAAAGTGTTTGATTATAAAATGGAAGGTGAGTGTGGAAAGTCTCCCAGCATCAAAGTGTATCCCTGTAATGTGGAACTATCTATTTACACTCACACACGTCATTGCCACTGATCTGAGTACCTCCCCATGATCTGCTCACCCATTGCCCAACACCCCACCTGAGGTTGGGATTAGATCCAACTTTCTCCCAGGACACAGTGACCTGAATATGGTCTCTCTGTGGTGAGTGAGAGTTTTCCCCTTGAGGTGAGAGAAGTATCTATGGGTCCGGGTTGGTGTCCACCCAAACTTGTCAGCTTCAACTCATCAGAGCCTCCCATACCAAGGAACCTTTTTCAGGGATGATGTTGTCCCTCTCTCACACACCCCACCCTCCTGTCTGCTCAGATTCAGGAACAGGGCTCACAGTGTTGGGGTTTCCAGCCAAGGCCAATGGTTACCCACGGATTCCCAGGGTCACTAGTACAATCGTCAATGGATTGTTCACCAGAGAATGTTACAGCAGAGATTAAAATCATAAATATCGATACCTCGAGCTTCAGAGTGACTATTTCTTTCTGTAGAATCTAAAAAAGAAGGGAAAGAATTTCAGTTCACCAATGACAGGGCATTTTCTATGGCCATTATCAGTTCAGTTCTCAAACGCTTGCTCTCATTTTAATGACATTTCACTTTAAGCTGGTGATGAATTGTTCACAGATCATTGAACATAGAACAGTGCAGTACAGTCCAGGAGCTTCGCCCATAATGTTGTGCTAACACTTTAACCTTCTCCAATGTCAATCTTACCCTTTCTTCTCACATAGTCCTTCATTTCTCTTTCAACAACCTCTGAACGCACTTTCAAGGTCTCTTCATCTTATTTGCAGAGTTTGCTGTTTTTTGGACTCCCCTACCATGGGGAAAAGGCCGTCACCCTCCACCCTACCAATGCACCTCGTACTTTCTGTAAGTCTTCCTTCATTCCCTACGTCCCAAGGAATAATCACTGGCCTGGCGAACCTCTCCCTATAACTCACACTATCTGATCCGAGCAACATCTTTGTAAAAGGAACTTTGGCACATTGATGAATGATTTAAAAGTCTCTCCTCCAGCCTCCTGTAACTCACTATCCCTCCCCTCCTGCATTTTCACCAATCCCAGGAGCCAGTGGTACCCTTATCCTTTCCAATACAATTTTCTTCCTCACCCTGATCTGTATCCAATTTATTTATTCCTGAGAGTCCTCCTTCTGAATTTTGTTTATCACAGTTCCCTTCACCATTCCCCTGATCCGGAATAAATCCGAGTGCTCTGTATAACGTTTTCCCTCCGCTCATCTGCCCGCTCCTGGATTCCTTACGGATTAGCTGGCGGGCAGGCACGCTCGCAAGCAGACAACTCCCCGTACGTTAGCGCGGTCAATAATCCCCACACAGAGTAATCCACGTACCGTCGTCTCCTCCGGACGCAAGCACTTTGACCTTCCTTTCGACGCTCTCATCGGAATCTGAAATATAAACCGGATTCCAATTGTGGAACGAAATTCAGTGTGAAGGGTTCGCAGAGGTTGTCGGCCTCTCA
This sequence comes from Mobula hypostoma, assembly GCF_963921235.1. Classification (NCBI taxonomy): domain Eukaryota; kingdom Metazoa; phylum Chordata; class Chondrichthyes; order Myliobatiformes; family Myliobatidae; genus Mobula; species Mobula hypostoma. The sequence continues at coordinate 105,598,166 of NC_086107.1, forward strand.
CGCGGCTATTTGCTTACACACTCTCAGTGTCTGCTGCCCAAAAGCCCAGGTTCGATGGTAAAGTACAGAAGCTGGTGTCAGCTGTATTAACCTTGAGCTTCTCGTCCATTCGATGAGACTGTCTAGCTCAGAACCACCTTCCTTCAATAATCTTGATCTACCTCAGCCTTGAAAATATTTAGTAATACCCTCAGAGAAAATTGTACTCTGAATAAAGGGGTGACACCTTATCTTGAGCTAATACCCCTCGTGATTACACCCTCTGCCCTGCCAAAAACACCAGGGGGAGATATCACGTGAGGTACACGCTTTGGTAGGAAGAATAAAAGTGCAGACTCTTTTCTAAACAGGGAGAGAATTCAGAAATCAGAGGTGCAAAGCGACTGTGAGTCCTAGTTCGGGATTCCCTCAGCTTGCAGGCTGAGTCGGCAGTAAAGGCAGCAAATACAATGTTAGCAGTCATATCAAGAGGACTGGAACATAAACAAGGATGTCCTGCTGTGGTTTTATTTAATGTTTATCAGACTGCATTTGGGACATTGTGAGTAATTTTAGGACCTGTAACTATTTACTCGGTTATTTATTTAGAGATAGAGTGTGGAGCAGGCCCTTTGAGCTCCAGCGCCCAGCAACCTAATTATTTAACCCGAACCTAATCACAGGACAATTTACAATGACCAATTAACATACTAACTTGTACATCTTTGGAGAAACCAAGAGGAAACCCACAAAGTCACTGGGTGAATGTACAAACTCCCTACAGGTGGCTTTGGAATTGAGCTTCAAACCCCGATGCCCCGAGCTGTAATAGCAATGCGCTAAGGGCTACGTTACCATGGCGATCATCCCCAAGGAAAGATCTTCTGGTCCTGGAGAAGGTCTAAGGAGAGATGTGCTGGTCCTGGAGAGGGTTTAAGGAAAGATGTTCTGGTCCTGGAGGGGGTTGAAGGAGAGATGTGCCAGTCCTGGAGATGGTCTAAGGAGAGATGTGCTGGTCCTGGAGAGGGTCTAAGGAGAGATGTGCTGGTCCTGGAGAGGGTTTGAGAAAGATGTTCTGGTCCTGGAGGGGGTTGAAGGAGAGATGTGCTGGTCCTGGAGGGGGTTTAAGAAAGATGTTCTGGTCCTGGAGGGGGTTGAAGGAGAGATATGCCAGTCCTGGAGATGGTCTAAGGAGAGATGTGCCGGTCCTGGAGAGGGTTTAAGGAAAGATGCGCTGGTCCTGGAGGGGGTCGAAGGAGAGATGTGTTGGTCCTGGAGAGGGTCCAGCGGGGTTTCACAAGAGTGATCCTGGCAATGAATGTCTGATATCTCTGGGCTTTCCCTCGGTGGAATTCAGCAGAGGGAGGGGGGTTCCTACTAAAACCTACCAGACACCGAAAGGCCTGGATAGAGTGGACGTGGAGAGAAGGAATATCAAGGATCCGAGGGCACAGCCTCAGAATAAAGGGATGTCCCTTTAAAGCTGGGATGAGGAGGAAGCGCTTCAGCTAGAGCATGGCGAATCTGTGAAACTTACTGACGGAGAGAGCAGTAGAAGCCAAATCATTGGATTATTTAAGCCAGAGGTTGATAGGTTTTCATGAAGTCTCCTTCTGGTAAAATGTTATTTTCCCTCCCCCCTGCTTCTATTCCCCACTGTCCTTTTACCTCTTCTCATCTGCTATCACTTCCGCCTCCCCCGCCCCAGGACTCCTCCTCCTTCCCTTTCTCCGATGGTCCACTCTCCTATCAGGTTCCTTCATCTCCAGACCCTCAGCTTTCCCACCCACCTGGCTTCACCTGTCAACTTCCAGCTAGCCTCCTTCCCCTTCCTGTCACCTTTTTATTCTGGCGTCTTCCCCCTTCCTTTGCAGTCCTGGTGAAGGGTCTCAGCCTGAAACGCTGACTGTTTATTCACTTCCATTGATCCTGCCTCACCTCCTGGGTTCCTCCAGCACTTTGTGTGTGTCGCTTTGATACGTTCTTGAGGTAAGTGGGTTAAATGCAATGGGGAAAAGGCAGGAGAATGAGGTTGATTAAAAAAAACCCATGACTGAATGGCGGAGCAGACTCAATGGGCTGGTGGTCTAACTTCTGCTCCAGTATTTTGTGGTCTTGTAGTCACAGCATCTGTCTTGTGGGCGCCACTGGAATTATATATTTCAATGGGATCCCCTGTATTAACTATAGTGAGTATAAACCCAAAGTAGTAAACCTATCTTCACACAGCAATCTCCACATCTCAGGAAATCAGTCTATTGAACCATCTCCAATAGACCCTCCCTTATGTAGACATCAGAGTAGTCCACAAGAGGTTGCATCCCAATAAGAGCATATCTTCCTCAATTTTTTTTTCACTCCAATACTCTTGCAACAAAGGCCACTAGTTCACCATTCATAGAGTACTCCAGCTCAGATGCAGGCCCTTTGGCCCATCTAGTCCATGCCAACCTGGTCTTCTGTCCTGTATGACTCCTTGACTTTACGTCTTTGCTTGGAGTAGATGGGCCATGATGCTTTTCATTGATGGGGCAGGCTTGAGGGGTGAGTGGCCTACGACAGTGGCTATTTCCATGTTTTCTTTGCCCGGATGGGGATGGATTTAACTTGGGTCAGGTGAGTTTGGGTCGGTTTAATATTATCCCTGAGCTTCCATTCTACACAGGGCGCATGCTGGTTGTGAGAGAGTCTGGGACCGAGGCCCAGCGGACAGAACGAGTCTGGTCGCCACACGCACGGATTCAGTAAAACCTCGAATTGTCCACTCACTGGAGTTGTTGTTGTTCTGGTTCTTCTCTCCGCTCTCACCCGAATCTGCATCAGAGACAACAGAGCAACCTTTGATCACTGAGGAATGTTTGTGAAATCTCCGCGTGCTGGAGCTGCTCCAGCCCCATCGGGTTCTCGTTAAACCAGGGGAGGGTGGCAATGTGTGAGAGGGGCTCTCTGCACACACCCCGTTCCCAGTTTTCCCGGGGCGTGCAGATTTGGGAACGGCTCTCAGATCCCGCTCCACCACCCTGGCACCAAGCAGTCCCAGAACCCAGGGCAGAAGCTGGACCAGACCCAGAGCGGACTGTCCCACTCTGCCCTGAGAGTCGACTGCAATCAATGGTCCAGCCACTCTGAACACAGTGCGATCAGTTCGTATACAGGGTCTTCCTTTGCTTGGTTGCACCCTCTCCAGACGCTGTCTGACCTGCTGAGTGTTTCATTCAATTTCTGTCTTTACTTCAAACCCTTTAATTCTCTAATCAAGTTCTTTAATTCCTCATGGTAGTGCTAGTGTGACGCTATTACAGTGTCGCCATTGGGAGTTCAATTCCGTCATCTATAAGGAGTTTGTACATCCTCCTTGTGGAATGCACAGATTTCCTCCAGGTGCTCCAGTTTCCTCCTGCAGTCCAAAGACGTTAGTGCATTTTGGTAAAAGGAACAATAGTGCAGACTATTATCTAAATGGGGAGAAGGTTCAAACATCAGAGGTGCAGAGGGACTTAGTGGTCCTTGTACGAGACTCCCAGAAGGTTAGTTTAAAGGTTGAGTCTGTGGTAAAGAAGACAAATGCAATGTTGGTATTTATTTCAAGGGGAATAGAATACAAAAGCAAGGAGATAATGCTGAGCCTTTATAAGACACTAGTCAGGCCGCACTTGGAGTATTGTCAACAGTTTTCGGCTCCTCATCTCAGGAAGGATGTGTTGTTATTGGACAGAGTCCAGGGGAGGTTCAAGGGGAACATTCTGGGAATGAAGGGGTTAACATATGAGGAGCGTTTGGCAGCTTTGGGCCTGTGCTCACTGGAATTGAGAAGAATGCGGGGGGGGGGATCTCATTGAAACCTACTGAACGTTGAAAGGACTAGATAGGGTGGATGTGGAGAGGATGCTTCCTATGGTGGGGGTGTCCAGAACTAGAGAGCACAGCCTCAAAACTGAGGGGTGACCCTTTAGAACGGAGATAAGGAGGAATTTTTTTTTTTAGCCAGAGAGTAGTAAATCTGTAGAATGCTCTGCTGCAGACTGTGGTGGAGGTCAAGTCTGTGCGTATACACCTAACAGCACTGTGGGTGTACCTACAACTCAGGGATTGCAACTAGGGATGGGCAATAAATGCTGGTTTAGCTGGCAATGCCCACATCCTGTAAATGAATTAAAAAATATATATATTTTAGGCAGAAGTTCCTGATCAGTCAGGGCATCAAAGGATATGGCGAGAAGGCAGGTGTATAGGGTTGAGCCAAATCTGGGATCAGCCATGATGGAATGGCAGAGCAGACTCAATGGGCTGAATGGCCTAATTCTGCTCCCATGTCTTATGGTTAGTTGGTCATTGTAAACTGTCCTGTGATTAGGCCAGGGTTAAATCGGAGGTTGCTGGGTTCCACGGCTCAAAGGGCCAGAAGGGCCTATTCTGCACTGAATTCCAATAAATAAATAAAAATAAGTCATCTTCTTTGTTATTTTTCTAACGCTCTCTTTGTTAGCCTCTCGCGCTGCTGTGAGCAAATCGTGGGCGTTACTCCTCAATCCCCCGTTGCCCTCCCAGCCACCTTTAAGCTGTGCTCAGGAAACTGTGTCCTCCTCATTTTCCTCATCCCTCACTCCGATCGCGAGGTGTTTCATATGACAAAGGCCCCAGTTCCTGTGGATGACCACAGCCAAAAATCCCCACACAGAGAGAAATCCACAAACCGTCATCTTCCCTGGATCCAGTCACTCGGATTTTCCGCTCGCCGCTCTCTTTGGAGTCTGAAATGGAAATCGGCTTCTGATTAGAAAATAGTAAATAGGCGTGAAAGGTTCACAGTATCAAAGTGTGTCCTTGTTACTGTTCATCACACTTACACTTTGCACTCCCCCTACCCCACGAGCTTTCCCATTACCCAATGGCCACTTATGGTGTGGGGTCAAGGTAGGGCTGTTCTCCTAGTCACAGTGTCTCCTGGGATGAATTTGCGCATTGGTCCTGGGTGTGAAGCAGGTACCCATGCGTCCAGGCCGGCGTCTATCTCTAACCTGCAGAGCTGCACACAGATCCAGCGTCTCCCCAACACTCCACCCTGCCAGCTCCTCAGGTACAGGAACAGGGAGCCCAGCACTGACCCAGCAAAGGCTCACAGCATTGGGTTTCCACGCAAGGTCAATGGATCCCAGCAGATTCCCAGTGACTTTAGTAGATTAGATTAGATTAGATTCAATTTTATTGTCATTGTGCCGAGTACAGATACAAAGCCAATGGAATGCAGTTAGCATCTAACCAGAAATGCAAAGAATAGTGTTATTTACAAAATAACTGCAAATAAAAAGTGCTACAGCACACAAATATAAAAGTACTGAGACAGTACAGTACGGATGCAATACTGCTTAGCGCTGTGATGTGAGGTTCAGCAGGGTCACAGCCTCAGGGAAGAAACTCTTCCTGTGTCTGCTGGTGTGGGAGCGGAGGCTCCTGTAGTGCCTACCGGATGGGAGGAAAGTAAAAAGTCCATGGTTAGGGTGAGATGCATCCTTGATAATGCTTTTCACCCTGCCCAGGCAGTGTTTATGGTAGATGTTCTCAATGGTGGGCAATTGGGTGCCGATAATCCGATAGTACAAACGGCAATGGGTTATTTACCAGTGAATGTGATAGGGAGACATTGTATATGTCCATACCTCGAGCTGCAGAGTGACTTTCTTTTTCTCCAGAATCTGGAAAAGCAGGAAAAGAATTTCAGTTCACCAGTCACAGGACATTCTCTGTGTCCCATCATCAGACGGGTTCTAACACTCTCCCTCCCGTTTTAATGACATTTCACTCTAACCCAATGACGTACTGTTCACAGATCAGAACTACCTTTAGTGTCTGGCCCACTCTCGTTCTCGGCAGAGTCTGAAACACAAGGAAGAGAAGTTCAACGTGGTCAGGTGACCAAACGGTTTTCCAAGATCACAGTCCCCCCTGTGAGCACCGACACACCCAGCACCAGTTCAGGTAGATTATTTGCATAGGAACACATTGGATTTACAGCACAGTACCTGGCCGAGTGACCCGGCGGGATTGAACCGGAGGTTATGCTCCACACCAGTATCCACTGAGCTTCCACTCCCTCCATTTATTTCACCCCAGAGTGTTTACCAGCTCCTCCCCCTTTGGGGTGGGAGTTTCATATTCTTTCAATTCTCTGCTTGAGGAAACCACTTCTTTAATCATTTTTTTCAGTCACTGGCAACATTACACTGATGCTCTTAGTCTGGTCTCAGAGACAGGGTTTAACATCCTTGCTACATTTCTCCAATTAGCACTTTTCATTACTTTCTGAATCAAACACTGTTTCTCCACTTTTCTGGAGTACGTCTCACTGGTCAATTCAATTCTTCATGACAGTTACAATCTTCCAGTCCTGTGATCTGTGTATCCCACCACAATGCCTTCTCTAGGGCCCACCTCTTCTCCAGGACCCACCACTGCACCTTTCCAGGCTCCAGGGCCTGGGCCTTCTCCAGGGCCTGGGATCCCCTCTGTAATAGCTAGACCAGCCCAGTACCCAGGGTCCTTGGTTTGCTTCTACCAATGCTTGGACCACTGCAACTCCTGCTCTCCTGAAATGACCTTATATTTAGTTTCCACTTTTTTCTATATTATCCAATATTGTGATTTTCAGCAAATTAAGAACAAATCTCCCAGGTCCCTTTGCTCTTTCCCCTATCCTGTTTAGGCATTTTCTTTCTCTGGAGCCTGCGGGCTCATTATTTACACCAACGATAACAGGTGCAGCCCCCCCGGTTACGAGCGCACCATTGACGCCCATACAGAGAGAATCACAAACCGTCATCTCCTCCGGATCTGAGCTCCTTAATTTTCCTTTCGCCGCTCTCTTTGGAATCTGAAATCAAAGGAAAATTCTGGTTATAAAGTGGGAAAACGGATGTGGAAGATTCAGGGTGTCAAAGTGCGTTGAACCCACACCATGGCGTTTGCTCACACTCACACACTTGTACACAACCCACTGGCCCGGGTGTCTCCCCAAGTGAGCTGCATTTCCATCACCCAAAAACTCTGCTCGGGGAGGGATTAGGGTCCTTCATCTCCCCGGGATACTGTGACTCAAACCCCAGTGTCTCAGGGGTGAGTGTAAGTCTTTTTTTCTTACGTCTAGTTAATTATTTTTAAGAGCAGGGGTTCTCAACTTGGGATCGATGGACTCCTCAGTCAATGGCAGGGGTGCATAGCATACCAAAGCTTGAGAATCCCTGAATTTAAAGGCATTGTGCAGAACAGGCTCCTCCAGCCCAATAAGCCACACCTCCCAGCAATCCCTCCAATTAATCCCAGCCCAATCACCGGACAATTTACAATGACCCATTAACCTACTAACCGGTATGTCTTTGGACTGTGGGAGGAAACTGGAGCACCCGGAGGAAACCCGTGGGCTCACCCGCTCACAGGAGGGATATACAAACTGCTTACAGAGCACGCCGGAATTGAGCTCCAAACTCTGACGCCCCAAGCCGTATAGCGTTGCGTTAATTGCCAGGGCATCCTGACACTGGGACAGGTATCTGTGGGTGCAGGTTAGTTTTCCCCCAAGTGGCCACCGGTTTCAACCCAGTTTCCTGAGGGTTTGGTGGCCAGGGATGAAGATGACCCTCTCCCGTACACTCTGCCCTCCTGACCCCTCAGGTACAGGAACAGAGAGACCAGCACTGACTCTGGGCTCACAGCTGTGGGCCTCCACCAAAGGCCAATGGATCCCAACAGACTCCCAGAATCATTAGTACAATCGTCAGTGGATTATTCACCAGAGAATGTGATAGGGAGACATTGAAATCATAAACATCAATACCTCAAGCTACAGAGTGACTCTCTTCTTCAGCAGAATATGGAGAAGAAGGAAAAGAATTTCAGTTTACCAAGCACAGGACATTCTGTGTCCCATTATTAGATCAGTTCTAAACCTGTCCCTTCCGTTTTAAAAAAATTTTCACTCTATCCTGGTGATGTATCATTCACAAATCAGGAGAACTACCTTGAGCCCACTCTCATTCTCGGCAGGGCCTAAGAGATTCAGTGTCCTGACCACACGGTCAGTTACCAGACGGGTATCTAAGATCCCGCTCCCCCTGTGATCGCAGACACACCTGTCACCAAGGCAAGTGACGTTGCCTCGTAGATTATCTGCACAGAAGCTCATTGAATTTACAGTGCAGGATCCGGCTGGGTCACTCAGTTGTACCAGGGTTTGTGCTTCACACCAATCTCCATCTCCCTCTGTCACCATATCCTTCAATTTATACCAGCTACCAGCTGTGGGAGGGAGTTGCACATCCCCACCCACTCTCTGCCTGGGGAACTCTCCTTCATTAAATCATGTAAGACCACTGACAATCCAGTCTTTGTTCTCAATCACGTGTGGTACAGTCTACCCCATAAACACCCTCTCAGTTTATCATGGGTTGTAGCTGGTCTTTCCCCTTCCTATTCACGTTTCCATTACATGTCAGTTTCTTGTTAGCCTCAGCATCCCTGTTATCATCCTTGATCCGAAATACGTTTATTATCAAAGTATGTATGAAGTACACAACCCTGAAATTTGTCGTCCCACAGACAGCCACGAAACAAAGAAAACCATGGAACCTGTTCGAGGAAAAACATCAAACCCCCAACGTGCAAAAAAAAAAGAACAAATCGCATAAGTGGGCAAAAAAAAAAGAAAGAAAAGCACAGATCTATTATAAAACAAACTATTAAAACAGTCCTGGCACACTCAGTTCAGTTTAATCTAGTGCTGTGTCGTTCATTAATGTTAGGCTGTAGAGCCAGTCCACCCCGATCAAAATTGCACAAAATAGCAACCAAAAAAAGGAGTGACCAGAAACCAGAAACACGTCATAATGTGAAGTACAGGGTCCAACGCACAAACCACATTGATTCAGCCTTGCCTAAGATCCAGGACTCTGTACCATCCTCCAGTGACATCAAGTGAGAGGCAGGAAGATCGTTCGAACATAGGGACCTTCCTCAGGGAGCAGTGGATGAGAGGGGGAGACAGAGAGAGATCAACACACGCAGACAACTTCCTTCGGCAGCAGTGAGTGAGCGGGAGAGAGAGAGAGAGGGAGACCAGACACACGCAGGTAAACGGCGCTGAACACCCACTCGCCTTCGGTTCTCGTCCTCGATGATTTCAACCTTCCTGGACACTTTAATTGGCGAGACCAGCGGGAAATGGAGTCGATCATGGGCTCGCGCGGTGCCTCCGGGCGGCATGCTTCGCTTGAAACCTCACCAAACCACCCCCTTGGAGACAGCAAAGTGCCAGATCACTCAATCCAAAAAGCACACCGCCAAGATGTAGATCACAGGCTCCGAAAGTAGCAGAACCACATTTGAAAGAAAAAGAAGGGAAGGAAGTGAAAGAAATAGTTTCGTGAACCATCTGGAGGATGTCGCCCTTGGTCGTGTTGCTCACTGGCACCATCTTCCCGGATGGAGCACTGTGGTACCCGTCTGGTTTCCTATGCATTCTCTGTGACAGAGAGACGAGCTCTGTTATAGAGCCATCGAGACACGTAGCACAGTGACAGATGCTTTGACCTACTGAGGTAGCACCAACCATCACTGGGCCCAACATCTGGTACAGGTGCAGTTCAACTCCAGAAATAATTCTCCTTGATGATCTTCCCATTCACAGAGAAACTTCTCCATTCCAACACTTTAGTCTCAATCCAGCGGATTTTCTGTACTGTAGACGCAAGAAATTGCAGAACCTAGAACAGCACACAAAATGTTGGAGGACCTCTGTGGGTCAAACAACATTGATGAAGAGATATTGATTGTCGGCATTTGGGGTTGAGACCCTTCATCTGGACTGAAAGGATAGTGGGGAGAAAGCCAGTATAGAAAGGAGAAGTGAAGAGTTGGAAGCAGGTGAAAGGTGGATCCAGGTGAGGGTCTATGATGAGCAGATGGGGGAGATGATGGATGGAAGAGACAAAGCACTGAAGATGATGGAGTTTGACAGGAGATGAAAGTGGAATGTCCCTTTATATTTGGGTCTGTTTAAAGCGGGGTGGCAGGGTGGAGATATATCTCTACCAAAGAAGGTGCAAGGTGATCCTTCCCTCCGCTAGCCTTCAGTTCACCCTTGGGCAAGGTGTAGCACCTTCTTAGCCCCCCCGATCAGGGTCAGGTGAAACCATGGGAGCAGGTGGTAGATGGTCATATGAGCAGCTGGTTCATATCACAAGTCCTGGTTACGTGACCACCGACGCCAGGCAGACAATCTCTGAAGACTATTGATAATGGCTGGAGTTTCCCGTCTTGTGAAGACACCATCCAGAAGAAGGCAATGGCAAACCACTTCTGTAGAAAAATTTGTCAAGAACAATTTGCCAGGATGTTTAAAGCAAAGGTTGATAGGTTCTTGATTAGAAAGACCATTGAAAGTCCTGGGGAGAAGGCGGGAGAATGAGGTACAGAGGGAAAATAAATCAGCCATGACAGAATGGCGAAGCTGACTTAATGGGCCATATGACTTAATTTTGCTCTTATCTCTTATGGTCTTAAAGTCTTTATACCTTACTCCCCTTTCTCATCCTATCAGATTATACTCCACCTTTTATACGCACATCTTTCAGCCCAGATCAGGGGTTCCCAACCTTTTTTATGCCATGGACCAATACCATTAACCGAGGGGTCTGTGGACCCTATGTTGGGAACCTCTGGTCTGGATGAAGGGTCTTGACCAGAAACATCAACTGTCCATTTCCCTTCCTTGATTTTCAAATGGTTGAATTTAATATCAGAGAATGTACAAACGTTTGTATATACAACCTGAAATTCTTACTCTTCACAGACATCCACAGAACAAGAAACCCCCAAAGAATGAATGACGGCAATATCAGAACCTCAAAGCCCCCCTCCCCCTCGAAGTTATTCCAATTAATACCCCAGATCACTTAATAGACTTTTGTTTAGATTATACACAATACAGTTATATAATAAAGTAGGTATGGGCACGTGGCCAAATGGTTAAGGCATTGGACTAGCGACCTGAAGGTTCTGAGTTCGAGTGCCAGCCGAGGCAACGTGTTGTGTCCTTGAGCAAGGCACTTAATCACACATTGCTCTGCGACGACACCGGTGCCAAGCTGTATCGGCCCTTGCCCTTCCCTTGGACAACATTGGTGTCATGGAGAGGGGAGACTTGCAGCATGGGCAACTGCTGGTCTTCCATACAACCTTGCCCAGGCGTAGTGAAGACTTTCCAGGCGCAGATCCATGGTCTTGCAAGACTAACGGATGCCTTAATAATAATAAAGTAGCCTTAATAATAATAAAGTATTAAAAATAATAAAATAATAAGTGAACGTGATATGTTTCGGGGGATTGAGGGGAGAAGAATCCGGTAAGTTTAAAAGGGCACAAGAGAAAGAGGTGTTTAATTCATTGTGCTTTAAGGGAATCTCTCCCGTCACAGATGCCATTGCTCATCCCACCTGCAGCCAGCCTTTTACGCCCCTCAATCCTCATCCTAATCTGTCCTGAAGGTATTTGCCACTCACACCCACAGGCTGTTTCATATGATAACAGACACACTCCCATATAATCCCCGCACAGAGAGATCTACAAACCATCATCAGCTAGCGATACGGCCACTTTGATTTTCATCTCACCGCTCTCTTTGGAATCTGAAATGAGAAGGTTATAACCAGCGTGGACGTGTTAAACTGTGTCAGTGTGATGCATGGATCTTTGATCAAGCTCACACAGCCACACCAATTGGGTACTGCTCCTCTATCATGTAATGAGTTCTTCAGGCCCCTGTAGGGCACCAGAGAGCGTTGGGCTCTGAGGTTTCTAGAGCACCTGAATTGGTTAATTGTTGTTTAATAACAGTCATTAATCATTTAGAGTTCCTTGTGTTTTCCTCTGTAATGTGTTCTCCTGGTGCTTTCTATTTAAGCTTGAGTTTATTTTGATAGGCTCATGGATTCCATGTTAGTTGTATTATTTAAGCGTAAGCCTGATTAGAAGGCAATGGCAAGCCACTTCTGTAGAAAACTTGCTAAGATCAAGCAAGGGCATGGAAAGACCGTGATTGTACATGTCATACGCCATGGCGCACAATGAATGCACGACTATGAATGGTGATTGATCTCGCAAGGTTACCAATTGGTCAACGTCCATAACTGCTAGTCAATTCTGTATGAAAATGCCATTTCTCTGTTCAGACTTCAGGACAGTGTGGAGACAGGGCTGTTCTACTCGTGCACATTAGATTAGATGCGATTGAGGAATGTGTGTGTGTGTGTGTTTGTTTCTAGAGTTCAGTTAATGAGCCTTCCACCAGGACGTTGGGACAGTTGCAAATGGATCCAGGCTGTCAGAGTCACAGAGAGCGATAGATTCAAGGACTCATTGAGTACTACAGTACAAAACCAGGCCTTTCAGCCCATCTAGTCTATGCTGAACTATTATTCTACCTAGTCCTGTAGACCTGCATCTGCACTGTAGTCCTCATTACCCTTCCCATCCATGTACCCGTCTCAGATGTTACAATCGAACCCACATCCACCACTTCCGCTGGCAGCTCACTCCACGCTCTCCCCACCCTCTGAGTGAAGCTCCCCCCTCATGTTCCCCTTAAACATTTCATCGTGCACCCTTAACCTATGACCTCTAATTCTAGTCTCACTCAACCTCGGTGGAAAAGGCCCGCTCGCATTTACCCTGTTCATACCCCTAATGATTTGTACACCCTTATACAAAATGTAAAGTTTGTGAGAAGATCTGCTAGAGGCATTAAAGCCGTGAAGGATATTAGCACTGTAGACAGGCAAAAACGGCTCCCATTTATGGAGGGATCAAGAACTAAGAATACGAATTGAAGAGAGATTGGCAAAAGAAACAAAAATGTTATTTTGCCTAATTCCATTTATCCACGTCCATGCCATAGACCACCATAACCCCTGCATTCCTTTACCATAGACCACCATAACCCCTGCATCCCTTTACCCACCCAAACTTCTCTTAGCAGTTGCAAATGAAGCTGCATCCACCAGTGTGAAAATAGGATAGAGAATGGAATCAGGCCTTTCAGCCCACAGCGTCTGTGCTGACCATCAAAGTACATTTATTATCAAAGAATGTATAAATTATACAACCTTGAGATTTGCCTGCTTCCAGACAGTCACAAAGCAAGAAGCCCAAAAGGACCCAATTAAAAAGAGACCAACACCCAATAAGCAGAGAAAGAGGGAAAAAAAACACAAATCATGCAAACAATAAAAGCAAGCAACACTCAGTCTACAGTAATGCTACATGAATCACATCTTTATTCTAAACTTCCGCTGCCCTGATTTTATCACGATCCACACGCTAGGGACCAATTAACGCTCCAACTCGTACATCTCGGGGATTTCCGAGTGAACGGGAGCTTCTAGAGGAAACCCATATTTGAACAGACTTTATTCTCTGGCGTGTAGGAGACTGGGGAGAGATTTGAGAGAGGTATACAAAATGATGAGGGGTATAGGTAGGTGAAATGCAAGGTGGCTTTTTCCTCTGAGGTTGGGTGAGATTAGAACTAGAGGTCATAGGTTAAGGGTGAACGGTGAAGGGTTTAAAGAGAACATGAGGGGAATCTTCTTTGCCAGTGCGAGCTGCCTGTGCAAACAGTGGATGAGAGTTCAATTTCAACATTTAAGGGAAATTTGGACAGGTACATGGATGGGAAGGGTATGGAGGACTATGGTCCAGGTGCAGGTCAATGGGACTAGGCAGATTAGATGGGCCAAAGGGCCTGTTTCTGTACTGTGGTGCGATGTGAACTCTACAGCTCACGGGGAGACTACGGGGACTCCATGTGGACACCAGTCAAGGTCAGCATTGAACTGTGGACACCAGCGCTGAGCGGCAGTGGGTCTACAGACCGACCCACTGTGCTGCCCGGTGTTTACCGTCTCAAACTAGAACAACTCCAGCACCCTTGAAGGTCCTAACAGATTCCTGGCATCATTAGCACAATAGTTCACTGGTGAATATTACAGGGACGCATTGAAGTCATAAATATCAATACCTCGAGCTGCAGAGAGACTCTCTTTTTCTGCAGATTCTCGAAAAAAAAGGGAAAGTATTTCAGTTCGGTAGTCACAAGAAATTCTTAACCAGTTCTCAGAGTAGTTAAAAACTTGCCCTCCCATTTTAATGACATTTCACTCTATCTAGGGGATGTTCTGGTCACAGATTGGAAGTACTGTACCTTTGTTATCCGGCCCACTCTCATTCTCTGTAGAGTCTGAAACACAAGGAAGAGTGTTTCAGTTTCCTGATCGCACGGTCAGTTACCCGAACGGTTTTTCAAGATCACTCTCCCCCAGCACCTGGGTAAGTGATGTTGCCAGGTAGATTATTTGCACAGAAGAACACAATCTACAGCACAGGATCTGGCCGAGTGACCCGGCTGGGCTGTACCAGAGTTTGTGCTTCACACCAACCTCCCCTGGACCTCCATCTCCTGCTGCCACCACATCGTGTGATCTACTTCACACCCTAGTGTATAACAACTTTCTCATATCCTTCCCCTGTGAAATGGAGTTGCACATCAACCCTCCCCCAGCCCCCGGCCTGCGGAAATCTCCTACATTAGATCAGACTAGATCAGTGGCCATATTACATTGCCAGTCCAGTCTTTGATCTCAAACACATGTTGTACTGTCTACCCCACAAACACCCCCTCCTTTTGAGCCCAGATTGGTTCTGGACACTCGTTGGCAAGTATAGGTATCCGCAACAGGTCATTTCTTTTTTGTTTGTTGCCATGTTTGTATTGCAGGCCTTGATGACCGTTGTGGTACCTCGTCTGGGGTCTCAGTACTCAGGTTTAAAGTTCAAGGTTCGAGTTTATTTATCACACGTACATTGAAACGTACAGTGGAACGTGTCGTTTTGCGTTGGCAACCAGCACACTCAAGGCTGTGCTGGGGGCAGCCCGCAAGTGGCCCCCACACATTTCTGGCGCCAACACAGCATGCCTGCAACGCTCGGCAGAATTACGCAGAGCACCGCGTAGAAAGCACCAGAACAACAGCAGGGCAAGGCCCACTCCTGCCTCCCACCCACCCGTGTGCATACACGGTCACCTAACCCCAGGGCAGGCTATCTTTGTTGGCTTCCAACCTTCAGCGGAATTGCACTGGGACTCAGGCCCACAAACGTCAAGCCTCGACTTCCCCAGTGGATAGGGAAATCATCTCTGCCATCTATTTTGTACTTATTTTAAAAATACAGCACAGAACAGGCCCTTCTGGCCCAATGAGCTATACCTATTTAACACTAGACTAAGCACAGGACACTTAAACAACACACACAAACTGCTGGTGAACGCAGCAGGCCAGGCAGCATCTATAGGAAGAGGTACAGTTGACATTTCGGGCCAAGACCCTTCGTCAAGACTATCTGAAGGAAGAGGTAGTAAGAGATTTGAAAAAGGGAGGGGTTGGGGGAGTTCCAAAATGATAGGAGAAGACAGGAAGGGGAGGGATAGAGCTGAGAGCTGGAAAGTGGATTGGCAAAAGGGATACGAGGCTGGAGGAGGGAGGGGATCATCGGACGGGGGGCCTAGGGAGAAAGTGGTGGGGGGGAAGCCCAGAGGATGGGCAAGAAGTTATAGTGAGAGGGGCAGAGGGAGAAAAAAGAGAGAGAAAAAGGGGAAAGGGAAGGAAGGAAGGAAGGAAGGGGTATGAAGGGGAGGTGGGACATTAGCGGAAGTTTGAGAAGTCAATGTTCATGCCATCAGGTTGGAGGCTACCCAGACGGAATATAAGGTGTTGTTCCTCCAACCTGAGTGTGGCTTCATCTTTACAGTAGAGGAGGCCGTGGATAGACATGTCAGAATGGGAATGGGACGTGGAATTAAAATGTGCGGCCACTGGGAGATCCTGCTTTCTCTGGCGGACAGAGTGTAGGTGTTCAGCGAAACGGTCTCCCAGGACACTTAACAATGACCCAATAACCTACTAACAAGAGAAAGTCTGCAGATGCTGGAAATCCAAAGCAACACACACGCAAAATGCTGGAGGAACTCAGCAGGCCAGGCAGCGTCTATGGAAAAGAGTAAACAGTCGACGTTTCAGGCCGAGACCCTTCATCAGGACTGGTGAAGAAAGAGAGAAGTCAGAATGGGAAGATGGGGAGAGGGGAGGTAGAAGGTGATAGGTGAATCCAGTAGAGGGGGGAGGTTCGGGCCGGCTGGTGGCGCAATGATATCAGTGCCGAACCCGGGAGCGGAGGTTCCTGGGTTCAAAACCAGTCGGGTCCGCTCCCGAGTATGCTTTCCATCCGTGCCGGGTTGCGTGTCGAGATCGCAACTCGACCTCGTAAAATAAAGAGAAAATACTCCGAAAATGTCTGCGTGAGGAGCGGCACCCCACACAGTCTCTCTCTCGCTCCACGCCTTGTAAAGGCCATGAGAAGGACATCATCACGGATGCACGTGTGGACACGCAGACGCGCACGCATGCACTCACCAAAGAAAAAGGAGAGGGGGGAGGTGGAGTAAAGAGCTGTGGAGTTGATTAGTGGAAGAGATAAAGGGCTGGAGAAGGGGGAGTCTGATAGGAGAGGCCAGAAGGCCCGGGAAGGGAAAGGGGAGGTGATGGGCAGGTATGAGATAAGGTGAGAGAGGGAAATGGGAATGGGGAATGGTGACGGCGGCGGCGGAGGGGCCATTACCGGAAATTCAGTCTACCGGAGTAACCTGCTAACCCTGTGGGAGGAAACCGGTGCATCCGGAGGAAGCCAACACAGTCATGGGGAAGAGCGCACAATCTCTTTATGCACCTCACCGGAGTTAAACTCCGAACTGACGCCCCAAGCTGTAACTGCATTGCGCTGACCGCTACGCTTCGGTGGCTTCATAGTGTCACAGAGCGTCACACAGCATAGTGATAGACCCCTTGGCCCACTGAGTTAGCACTGACCCAACATCCGGTACACGTTCCCTGTGACAACTCCGCTCTGTAATCCTCTACATAATTTCCATTGATGGTCCTCCCATTTACCCCAGCAAAATTCCTGTAACTGGTACGTAGGTGGTAGCAATCCAGCGGAATTTCCATACTATTGGATGTTACTTTACTCTAGCACACTTAACGGAATTTTGTTAGGATCTGAGGCAGCAGAACAATAAAAACTTCCTGTGAATCTGGTATGTTCAGAGGGATTGTAGGAAACAGAAGAGGAATAGTTTAATAAAGGTTCCACTTTAAAACAGAATCTAGGGGGAGACAGGGGCATCTTATTAGGCTGTCTGAGATGGTTAGAGTGATAGAGAAGTACAGCAAAGAAACCGGCTCTTCAGCCCATCTAGACCATGCCAAACCATTTAAACTGCCTACTCCCATCGACCTGCACCGCCACCATAGCCCTCCATACCCCTACCATCAACGTACCTATCCAAACTGCTCTTAAACATTGAAATCAAGCTCGAATGGACCACTCGTGCTGGCAGCTTGTTCCACACTCTCACGAACCTCTGAGTGAAAAAGTTTCCCCTCATGTTGCCCTTAAACTTTCACCTTTCACCCTTAACCCATGACCTCTAGTTGTAGTTCCTCCCAACATCAGTGGAAAAAGCCTGCTTGCATTTACCCTATCTATACCCCTCATAATTTTGTATACCTCTATCAAATCCCCTCTCAGTCTTCTACACTCCTAGGAATACAGTCCCAGTCTATTTAATCTTTCCTTATAACTCAGGTCCTCCAGACTCGGCAACATCCTTTTAAATTTTCTCTGCACTCGTTCAACCTTGTTTACAGTTTTCCTGAGGGTAGGTGGCCAATTCTGCACACAATACATCAAATTAGGCCTCACCAATGTCTTATACAACTTCATAACATCCCATCTCTTGTACTCAATACTTTGACTTATTGAATTGTGAATCAGTCCCATCACAGATTACATTGCCTGTGATGTTCTTTATTCCCTTCGTTCTTCATGCTGATCTATCCCCAAAGGCGTTTGCTATTTACACCCACGCGGGGTTTGATTTGATAATGCACAGAGCTTCCATATAATCCCCACACAGAGAAATCCACAAACCATCATCCTCTCGGGATCCAATCACTTTGATTTTCCTCTCGCCGCTCTCCTTGGAATCTGAAACGAAAAGGCGATTTCCGGCTATAACATAAGATTGAGTGTGGAAGGTTCCCAGTGTTAAACTGCGTCAGTGTGACTTTTGAATTTCTGATCAAACTCACACAGCTACACCAATCTGGGTACTGCTCCTCTATCATGTAATGAGTTCTTCAGGCCTCTATGGGGCGCCAGAGAGCATTGGGCTTCACGGTGTTTGGAGCACCAGAATTGGCTAATTGTTGTTTGATGAAAGTCTTTAAATGTTTTTCTCCCATGACTCATTCTTTGTAATGCGGTCTCCTGGTACCTTTTGTTTTACTTGTTAAGTTTATTTTGATAGGCTCGGGGATTCTGTGTTACTTGTATTACGAAAGTGGATGCCTGATTACCGCCGATCACGGGGTCCTAGTTTTGAGAATGTTACTTCTTGTGGTGTCGCTCAGCCGAGCCACCGATGTGCATTTGGAATTATTGTGAATAAACTCTGGTCGCCCTCTCTACATCAGAGTCTATCTTTCCTCCGCACCTGGGTTCTGATCCAGTGCGCATCATGACATATCACCCAGATATCTGATGAGAGTGGGATTGGGGTCCAGCTGAGGAAGGTGCGATGAGGCAAGGATTAAGACAGACCAGGCAAGGATGTGGAAAAGAATCCAGTAAGTTTAAAAGGGCACAAGATAGAGAGGCGTTTAATTCATTATGTTTTAATGGACAGGGAATCTCTCCCATCACAGATGCTCATCCCACCTCAGCCAACCTTCTTACACCCCTCAATCCTCATCCTAATCTGTCCTGAAGGTATTTGCCTGTTTCCTGAGGGACTGGAGTCTGGGGATGAGAATGTCCCTCTCCCGCACACTCCACCCTTCTGGCTCCTCAGGTACAGGAACAGGGAGCCCAGCAATGACTCTGGGCTCATGGCGTTGGGTTTCCACCCAAGGCTAATGGATCCCAACCAGTTCCCAATTGTCAATCACCAATCAATGAATTATTCACCAATGAACGTGATAGGGAGACATGACGGATTTCCGGCTTTGTTGGTTATTTTCCTGGTTCGTACGCCACACAAAATTGGCTTTTGCTTAGATGTTACGAAGTGCAGTATTCTTAGTTTTCTGGTGAAATTGTTTCAAGATTTTGTGCTGATGATTTTTATCTTGTTATGCTAACTTGTTCTGACAAACTCCTTCTGCAAACCCCACTGCTCACCCCACCTGTGGGCTCCTCATCCCCCTCAATCCTCACCCTGATCCATCACTCACACCCATGGGTGTCTCATAGACATCGGACCTCGGTCCCAAATGTTAGAGCAGAAAATAATCTCCACAAACCATCATCTTCTCGGGATCCAATCACTTTGATTTTCCTCTCGCCGCTCTCTTTGGAATCTGAAATAAAAAAAAGGTGGTTTCCAGTTATAAAGTGGGAAAGAGTGTGCAAAGTTCGCAGTACTAAAGTACATTTGTGTTTGATCACTCAGTTACACTCACATCTAGGCCCCTTCCCATCTACTGTTTGCCTGTCGCCCAAGTGCTGAAAGAGAATTAGGTGACCTAATTGAAACCTATTGAATGTTGCAAGGCCTTGATAGATTGGGTGTAGAGAGGATGTTTCCTATGGTAGGAGAATCTAGGACCAGAGGACACAGCCTCAGAATAGAGGGGTGTCCTCTTAGAACGGAAGTGAGAAGGAATTTCTTTAGCCAAATGGTGAGTATGTGGGATTCATTGCCACAGGTACCAGTGGAGGCCAGGTCATTGTGTATATTTAAGGCAGACATTGGTAGATTTTCGATGAGTCAGGGGACGGAGGGATATGGGGAGAAGGCAGGAGACTGGGTCCGAGAAGAAAAATGGATCAGCCATGATGAAGCAGACTCGATGGGCCAAACGGCCTAATTCTGCTCCTATATCTAATGGTGCTATGGAGATGGGACTAAAGTGAGGCCTTTCACCAGGAGAATGAGAGAAGTGAAAGAGAGTCCTTGTTGGTGTCACAGAGGGAGTCAGAATAAAAACAAATCCATCAGCACAATGAGTTCCCACAACCTATCAATCACCTGTTGTATTAATCCTAGTTTATTCTCCCGAAGTTCTCATCATATCCCTCTCCCACCAGATTATACCACTCACTATGGCAAGTTTATACTGGTTAATTAACTCACAATTCCATACATCTTTGACATTTGGGTAGGAAACCACATGGTCACAGGGAGCGCAGGCAGACTCTACACAGACGACAGCCAGACTGAACCCTGGTCTCCGGAGACGTGAAGCAGCTGCCCTACGAGATGCTCCACTGTGCTGACCATTGTTTTGTCGTCCCAAACCCTCGGAGATACACACACACACTTGTCCTGTTTCCTGAGGGACTGGAGTCTGGGGATGAGAATGTCCCTCTCCCGCACACTCCACCCTTCCGGCTCCTCAGGTACAGGAACAGGGAGCCCAGCAATGACTCTGGGCTCATGGCGTTGGGTTTCCACCCAAGGCTAATGGATCCCAACCAATTCCCAATTGTCAATCACCAATCAATGAATTATTCACCAATGAACGTGATAGGGAGACATGACGGATTTCCGGCTTTGTTGGTTATTTTCCTGGTTAGTACGCCACACAAAATTGGCTTTTGCTTAGATGTTACGAAGTGCAGTATTCTTAGTTTTCTGGTGAAATTGTTTCAAGATTTTGTGCTGATGATTTTTATCTTGTTATGCTAACTTGTTCTGACAAACTCCTTCTGCAAACCCCACTGCTCACCCCACCTGTGGGCTCCTCATCCCCCTCAATCCTCACCCTGATCCATCACTCACACCCATGGGTGTGTCATAGACATCGGACCTCGGTCCCAAATGTTAGAGCAGAAAATAATCTCCACAAACCATCATCTTCTCGGGATCCGATCACTTTGATTTTCCTCTCGCCGCTCTCTTTGGAATCTGAAATAAAAAAAAGGTGGTTTCCAGTTATAAAGTGGGAAAGAGTGTGCAAAGTTCGCAGTACTAAAGTACATTTGTGTTTGATCACTCAGTTACACTCACATCTAGGTCCCTTCCCATCTATTGTTTGCCTATCGCCCAAGTGCTGAAAGAGAATTAGGTGACCTAATTGAAACCTATTGAATGTTGCAAGGCCTTGATAGATTGGGTGCAGAGAGGATGTTTCCTATGGTGGGAGAGTCTAGGACCAGAGGACACAGCCTCAGAATAGAGGGGTGTCCTCTTAGAACAGAAGTGAGAAGGAATTTCTTTAGCCAAATGGTGAATCTGTGGAATTCATTGCCACAGGCGCCAGTGGAGGCCAGGTCATTGGGTATATTTAAGGCAGACATTGGTAGATTTTCGATGAGTCAGGGGACGGAGGGATATGGGGAGAAGGCAGGAGACTGGGTCTGAGAAGAAAAATGGATCAGCCATGATGAAGCAGACTCGATGGGCCAAACGGCCTAATTCTGCTCCTATATCTAATGGTGCTATGGAGATGGGACTAAAGCGAGGCCTTTCACCAGGAGAATGAGAGAAGTGAAAGAGAGTCCTTGTTGGTGTCACAGAGGGAGTCAGAATAAAAACAAATCCATCAGCACAATGAGTTCCCACAACCCATCAATCACCTGCTTGTATTAATCCTAGTTTATTCTCCCGAAGTTCTCATCATATCCCTCTCCCACCAGATTCTACCACACACTATGGCAAGTTTATACTGGTTAATTAACTCACAATTCCATACATCTTTGAGATTTGGGTAGGAAACCACATGGTCACAGGGAGTGCAGGCAGATTCTACACAGTCGACAGCCAGACTGAACCCTGGTCTCCGGAGACGTGAAGCAGCTGCCCTACGAGATGCTCCGCTGTGCTGACCATTGTTTTGTCGTCCCAAACCCTTGGAGATACACACACACACTTGTCCTGTTTCCTGAGGGACTGGAGTCTGGGGATGAGAATGTCCCTCTCCCGCACACTCCACCCTTCCGGCTCCTCAGGTACAGGAACAGGGAGCCCAGCAATGACTCTGGGCTCATGGCGTTGGGTTTCCAACCAAGGCTAATGGATCCCAACCAGTTCCCAATTGTCAATCATCAATCAATGAATTATTCACCAATGAACGTGATAGGGAGACATGACGGATTTCCGGCTTTGTTGGTTATTTTCCTGGTTAATACGCCACACAAAATTGGCTTTTGCTTAGATGTTACGAAGTGCAGTATTCTTAATTTTCTGGTGAAATTGTTTCAAGATTTTGTGCTGATGATTTTTATCTTGTTATGCTAACTTGTTCTGACAAACTCCTTCTGCAAACCCCACTGCTCACCCCACCTGTGGGCTCCTCATCCCCCTCAATCCTCACCCTGATCCATCACTCACACCCATGGGTGTCTCATAGATATCGGACATCGGTCCCAAATGTTAGAGCAGAAAATAATCTCCACAAACCATCATCTTCTCGGGATCCAATCACTTTGATTTTCCTCTCGCCGCTCTCTTTGGAATCTGAAATAAAAAAAAGGTGGTTTCCAGTTATAAAGTGGGAAAGAGTGTGCAAAGTTCGCAGTACTAAAGTACATTTGTGTTTGATCACTCAGTTACACTCACATCTAGGCCCCTTCCCATCTACTGTTTGCCTGTCGCCCAAGTGCTGAAAGAGAATTAGGTGACCTAATTGAAACCTATTGAATGTTGCAAGGCCTTGATAGATTGGGTGTAGAGAGGATGTTTCCTATGGTGGGAGAATCTAGGACCAGAGGACACAGCCTCAGAATAGAGGGGTGTCCTCTTAGAACGGAAGTGAGAAGGAATTTCTTTAGCCAAATGGTGAATCTGTGGAATTCATTGCCACAGGCGCCAGTGGAGGCCAGGTCATTGGGTATATTTAAGGCAGACATTGGTAGATTTTCGATGAGTCAGGGGACGGAGGGATATGGGGAGAAGGCAGGAGACTGGGTCCGAGAAGAAAAATGGATCAGCCATGATGACATAGTGGAGCAGACTCGATGGGCCAAACGGCCTAATTCTGCTCCTATATCTAATGGTGCTATGGAGATGGGACTAAAGTGTGGCCTTTCACCAGGAGAATGAGAGAAGTGAAAGAGAGTCCTTGTTGGTGTCACAGAGGGAGTCAGAATAAAAACAAATCCATCAGCACAATGAGTTCCCACAACCTATCAATCACCTGGTTGTATTAATCCTAGTTTATTCTCCCGAAGTTCTCATCATATCCCTCTCCCACCAGATTCTACCACTCACTATGGCAAGTTTATACAGGTTAATTAACTCACAATTCCATACATCTTTGAGATTTGGGTAGGAAACCACATGGTCACAGGGAGCGCAGGCAGACTCTACACAGACGACAGCCAGACTGAACCCTGGTCTCCGGAGACGTGAAGCAGCTGCCCTACGAGATGCTCCGCTGTGCTGATCATTGTTTTGTCGTCCCAAACCCTCGGAGATACACACACACACTTGTCCTGTTTCCTGAGGGACTGGAGTCTGGGGATGAGAATGTCCCTCTCCCGCACACTCCACCCTCCTGGCTCCTCAGGTACAGGAACAGGGAGCCCAGCAATGACTCTGGGCTCATGGCGTTGGGTTTCCACCCAAGGCTAATGGATCCCAACCAGTTCCCAATTGTCAATCACCAATCAATGAATTATTCACCAATGAACGTGATAGGGAGACATGACGGATTTCCGGCTTTGTTGGTTATTTTCCTGGTTAGTACGCCACACAAAATTGGCTTTTGCTTAGATGTTACGAAGTGCAGTATTCTTAGTTTTCCGGTGAAATTGTTTCAAGATTTTGTGCTGATGATTTTTATCTTGTTATGCTAACTTGTTCTGACAAACTCCTTCTGCAAACCCCACTGCTCACCCCACCTGTGGGCTCCTCATCCCCCTCAATCCTCACCCTGATCCATCACTCACACCCATGGGTGTCTCATAGATATCGGACCTCGGTCCCAAATGTTAGAGCAGAAAATAATCTCCACAAACCATCATCTTCTCGGGATCCGATCACTTTGATTTTCCTCTCGCCGCTCTCTTTGGAATCTGAAATAAAAAAAAGGTGGTTTCCAGTTATAAAGTGGGAAAGAGTGTGCAAAGTTCGCAGTACTAAAGTACATTTGTGTTTGATCACTCAGTTACACTCACATCTCGGTCCCTTCCCATCTACTGTTTGCCTATCGCCCAAGTGCTGAAAGAGAATTAGGTGACCTAATTGAAACCTATTGAATGTTGCAAGGCCTCGATAGATTGGGTGTAGAGAGGATGTTTCCTATGGTGGGAGAATCTAGGACCAGAGGACACAGCCTCAGAATAGAGGGGTGTCCTCTTAGAACGGAAGTGAGAAGGAATTTCTTTAGCCAAATGGTGAATCTGTGGAATTCATTGCCACAGGCACCAGTGGAGGCCAGGTCATTGGGTATATTTAAGGCAGACATTGGTAGATTTTCGATGAGTCAGGGGACGGAGGGATATGGGGAGAAGGCAGGAGACTGGGTCTGAGAAGAAAAATGGAGCAGCCATGATGAAGCAGACTCGATGGGCCAAATGGCCTAATTCTGCTCCTATACCTAATGGTGCTATGGAGATGGGACTAAAGTGTGGCCTTTCACCAGGAGAATGAGAGAAGTGAAAGAGAGTCCTTGTTGGTGTCACAGAGGGAGTCAGAATAAAAACAAATCCATCAGCACAATGAGTTCCCACAACCCATCAATCACCTGGTTGTATTAATCCTAGTTTATTCTCCTGAAGTTCTCATCATATCCCTCTCCCACCAGATTCTACCACACACTATGGCAAGTTTCTACTGGTTAATTAACTCACAATTCCATACATCTTTGAGATTTGGGTAGGAAACCACATGGTCACAGGGAGCGCAGGCAGATTCTACACAGTCGACAGCCAGACTGAACCCTGGTCTCCGGAGACGTGAAGCAGCTGCCCTACGAGATGCTCCGCTGTGCTGACCATTGTTTTGTCATCCCAAACCCTCGGAGATACACACACACACTTGTCCTGTTTCCTGAGGGACTGGAGTCTGGGGATGAGAATGTCCCTCTCCCGCACACTCCACCCTTCCGGCTCCTCAGGTACAGGAACAGGGAGCCCAGCAATGACTCTGGGCTCATGGCGTTGGGTTTCCACCCAAGGCTAATGGATCCCAACCAATTCCCAATTGTCAATCACCAATCAATGAATTATTCACCAATGAACGTGATAGGGAGACATGACGGATTTCCGGCTTTGTTGGTTATTTTCCTGGTTAGTACGCCACACAAAATTGGCTTTTGCTTAGATGTTACGAAGTGCAGTATTCTTAATTTTCCGGTGAAATTGTTTTAAGATTTTGTGCTGATGATTTTTATCTTGTTATGCTAACTTATTCTGACAAACTCCTTCTGCAAACCCCACTGCTCACCCCACCTGTGGGCTCCTCATCCCCGTCAACCCTCACCCTGATCCATCTCTCACACCCATGGGTGTCTCATATGATATCGGACCTCGGTCCCAAATGTTAGAGCAGAAAATAATCTCCACAAACCATCATCTTCTCGGGATCCGATCACTTTGATTTTCCTCTCGCCGCTCTCTTTGGAATCTGAAATGAAAAAAAGGTGGTTGCCAGTTATAAAGTGGGAAAGAGTGTGCAAAGTTCGCAGTACTAAAGTACATTTGTGTTTGATCACTCAGTTACACTCACATCTAGGTCCCTTCCCATCTACTGTTTGCCTATCGCCCAAGTGCTGAAAGAGAATTAGGTGACCTAATTGAAACCTATTGAATGTTGCAAGGCCTTGATAGATTGGGTGTAGAGAGGATGTTTCCTATGGTGGGAGAATCTAGGACCAGAGGACACAGCCTCAGAATAGAGGGGTGTCCTCTTAGAACGGAAGTGAGAAGGAATTTCTTTAGCCAAATGGTGAATCTGTGGAATTCATTGCCACAGGTGCCAGTGGAGGCCAGGTCATTGGGTATATTTAAGGCAGACATTGGTAGATTTTCGATGAGTCAGGGGACGGAGGGATATGGGGAGAAGGCAGGAGACTGGGTCTGAGAAGAAAAATGGATCAGCCATGATGAAGCAGACTCGATGGGCTAAACGGCCTAATTCTGCTCCTATACCTAATGGTGCTATGGAGATGGGACTAAAGTGTGGCCTTTCACCAGCAGAATGAGAGAAGTGAAAGAGAGTCCTTGTTGGTGTCACAGAGGGAGTCAGAATAAAAACAAATCCATCAGCACAATGAGTTCCCACAACCCATCAATCACCTGGTTGTATTAATCCTAGTTTATTCTCCTGAAGTTCTCATCATATCCCTCTCCCACCAGATTCTACCACACACTATGGCAAGTTTCTACTGGTTAATTAACTCACAATTCCATACATCTTTGAGATTTGGGTAGGAAACCACATGGTCACAGGGAGCGCAGGCAGACTCTACACAGACGACAGCCAGACTGAACCCTGGTCTCTGGAGACGTGAAGCAGTTGCCCTACGAGATGCTCCGCTGTGCTGACCATTGTTTCGTCGTCCCAAACCCTCGGAGATACACACACACACTTGTCCTGTTTCCTGAGGGACTGGAGTCTGGGGATGAGAATGTCCCTCTCCCGCACACTCCACCCTCCCGGCTCCTCAGATACAGCATTGACTCTGGGCTCACAACCTTGGGTTTCCAGACAAGCCCAGTGGATCACAGCAGACTGTCAGATTCATTGGTACAATTGTCAATAGGCTAATCACCAGAAAGTGTGATAGGGACATAGTGAAATCATAAATATCAATACCTCGAGCTGCGGAGCGACTCCCCTTTTCTCCAGAATCTGGAAAGAAGGAAAAGAATTTTGGTTTATCCATCAGAATACATCCTCTGTTTCTCATTGTCAGAATGGTTTAAACCACTTCCTCCTAGTTTAATGACATTTTACTCTATCTTGTTGATGTAGCATTCACAGATTAGAAGAACTACCTTTAGTATCTGGCCCACCCTCAGTTATGGCACAGTCTGATACACAGGGAGGGCAGTCTGAGCTTTCTCACCACACAGGCAGTTTCTCGAATGTGCTCTCTGGCCTGCTGTCTCTCCCCTGACTCCCCAGGTGTTCAATATGAAACAAGCAGCTTGTTAATCCTCATACACCCAGCATTCCTACACCAACCCGGTCCGCGATCTCTAATCCATGCGTGTTTGGAACGTGCGAGGAGCCTGGAGTACCCGGAGGAAACCCACGGGGCCACGAGGAGAAATTCTTTACAGACAGCAGCAGAATTGAACCCGGGTTGCGGGCGCTGTTTCGGTGTTACGGTACTGAGCTGCCGGCCTCCAGTTTGGAGCAAATATCCACAGTTCGTTCAGTCTTTCTTGGCAGTTTCAATCTTCAATTAGTTTCAAATCAAGAACCCGACCCGAGTACTTGAACCAACCTGCACAATCCCTAAACCACCACCTCAATATAGATTCAAAAGGTTCAGATATTTAAGAGCATAAGACAAAGGAGCAGAAGTTGGCCATTCGGCCCATCGAGTGTGCTCCGCCATTTTATCATGAGCTGATCCATTCTCCCATTTAGTCCCACTCCTCTGCCTTCTCACCATAACCTTTGATGACCTGGCTACTCAGATACCTATCAATATCTGCCTTAAATACAGCCTATGACTTGGCCTCCACTACCACCCATGGCAACAAATTCCATAGATTCACCACCCTCTGACTAAAAAAATTTCTTCGCATTTCTGTTCTGAATGGGCGCCCTTCAACCCTTAAGTCATGCCCTCTCGTACTAGACTCCCCCATCATGGGAAAAACTTTGCCACATCCACTCTGTCCATGCCTTTCAACATTCGAAATGTTTCTATGAGGTCTCCCCTCATTCTTCTAAATTCCAGGGAATACAGTCCAAGAGCGGACAAACGTTCCTCATATGTTAACCCTCTCATTCCTGGAATCATTCTAGTGAATCTTCTCTGTACCCTTTCCAACGTCAGCACATCCTTTCTTAAATAAGGAGACCAAAACTGCCCACAGTACTCCAAGTGAGGTCTCACCAGCGCCTTATAGAGCCTCAACATCACATCCCTGCTCCTATACTCTATTCCTCTAGAAATGAATGCCAACATTGCATTCGCCTTCTTCACCACTGACTCAACCTGGAGGTTAACTTTAAGGGTATCCTGTACGAGGACTCCCAAGTCCCGTTGCATCTCTGAACTTTGAATTCTTTCCCTATTTAAATAATAGTCTGCCCGTTTATTTTTTCCGCCAAAGTGCATAACCATACACTTTCCAACATTGTACTTCATTTGCCACTACTCTGCCCATTCTTCCAATCTATCCAAGTCTCTCTGCAGACTCTCCGTTTCCTTAGCACTACCGGCCCCTCCACCTATCTTCGTATCGTCAGCAAACTTAGCCACAAAGCCATCTGTTCCATGATCAAAGTGTGTCTGCAGTAGACAACCCTGAGATTTGTCTTCCCCACAGACAGCCACGAAACAAAAACCATGGAAACCATTCAAAGAAAAACATCAACCCCCCCCCACACAATAAAAAAAAACAAATCACGCAAATGACAAAGAAGAAAGAAAAACGAGCGACAAACAAACACAAAATTGAAAGAGTTCAGGCATATTCAGTTCAGCTCAGTGTTCATTAACTGCAGGCCACCCCGATTCAAAATCACCCAAAGTAGCAACAAAGAAAAGGAGTGACCAGAAACATATCACAACTCAAACCACGTGTACATCACTATGACCACTTTGACCATTTTGTACTACATGTTCCAATTGTGTTCTTTTTCTATAATTTCTCATTTTGATTTATATTTTTTCTGGAGTATCTGATGTTGTTTTTGCACCTATACATACATGTACTTATGCACATCACAATAAATGTGACTTTGGCTTTGGTTTTGGTGTCTTCTCCATTGTTGTCTTTAATAGAGGACATTTCCACAGACATCTTCCATCTTTCCTGACGCCTGCAACCTCTCCTGTCCTGATTTTATCCCTGGACACCACTGGCGCACTGTCTCCAGGACCTCAGTCTCCTCGCACTTGTAGAGAGAGCAGTTCTGACCCCGGGCGTCCAGGTCTGCACTCACCAATGTCTAAATACACATTCACCCGAACATTCATGTTCTTCTGAAATAGTTTTCCCTTGTTTATTCTTTTTATGATAATTCCTGGCTACTTTGAATGAGATGTAACTCTGTCTTACCTAAACTCTGGTCTCCCCAACGCCCTTTTCCCAGGCCAGTAATGGCCATGTAAGATGGTGGAAAGTTTAGGGGAGACGTCAGAGACAGTTTCACGTACGGAGAGTGATAGGTGTGTGGAATGAACTCCTGGGGGTGGGGGTAAGGGCTGATACAAGAGGGACATTTACAAGAATCTTAGACAGGCACGTGTAAGGAAAATGGAGGGTTATGGGCTGCATGCCGGCTGCTGGTGTAATGGTATCTGCATCGGACTTCGAGTCGAGTTGTCCCAGGTTCGAATCCGGCCGGCTCCTTTCACGCTTTCCGTCCGTGCTGGGTTGAGCATCGAGCTAGCAACTTGGGCTCGTAAAACAGACAAAAATGCTAAAGAAACATTAAGGTTGCCGCCTAATGAGCCACAAGGCATGGAAAGGAACGATAATAATGGGCTGTGGAGTTGGTCAGTACAACATTGTGGGCTGAAGGGCCTAGACTGTGCCGTATATAATATGTTCTATTTCTATTTACCCTCCTAGTTTCACGGGAGGTTGTCACCTCCTTTCCTCCCCAACAGAGTGAATCTCCTCATCCAAAGATATTTGCAATTTACTGCCTTGGGGTGCATAGTATAGTATAGCATAGGCATCCGTTGGTCTCATGAGACCATGGATTTGCGCCTTGGAAGGTTTCCAGGGTGCAGGCCTGGGCAAGGTTGTATGGAAGACCAGCAGTTGCCCATGCTGCAAGTCTCCCCTCTCCACGCCACCGATGTTGTCCAAGGGAAGGGCATTAGGACCCATACAGCTTGGCACCAGTGTCGTCGCAGAGCAATGTGTGATTAAGTGCCTTGCTCAAGGACACAACACGCTGCCTCAGCCAAGGCTCGAACTAACGACCTTCAGATCACTAGACGAACGCCTTAACCACTTGGCCACGCGCCAACACTGAGGTGACTAACACGATAATGGACCCAGCTCCCCGGACAGCAGTGCAGAGTGGGCTGGAGTAATTGTTTCTGTTGAATAACCGGTCTGTTCACTGTCCCACTGCCAGATCCCTGACTCCACACAGATCTGATATGAAATAAGTAGCTTTTTAACCCTCACAGTGCCAGCTCCCCCACACCAGCTCAGTCAATAATCCCCACACAGAGAGATCCACAAACCGTCATCTTCTCTGGATCCAATCACTTTGATTTTCATCTCGCTGCTCTCTTTGGAGTCTGAAAGCAAAACCAGTTTTTGATTATAAAATATGTTATGTTTTGTATCTTCAAAACATTAAACTAATTCTAAGAAAACATGGGAGCCTGAAGAACAAACATGAAAAAAATCTGCAGATGCTGGAAATCCAAAGCAATGCACATAAAATGCTGGAGGAACTCAGCAAGTCAGGCAGGATCTACAGAAAACAGTTAACAGTCGATGTTTCGGACTAAGACTCATTATCAGGACTGGAAAGGAAGGGGAGAAGGCGGAATAAGAAGATTGGGAGAGTGGAGGAAGAAGTACAAGGTGGCAGGTGATAGAGGGGAAGCAGAAAGGGGGAAGGGTTGAAGTGAAGATCTGGGACGTTGATTGGTGAAGGGGCTGGAGAAGGGGGAAACTATTCAGAGGGGACAGAAGACCATGGAAGGAAGGGAAGGGGGAGGAGCACTAGAGGGAAGTGATGGGCAGGTAAGGAGATAAGCTGAGACAGGGCACAGGAATGGGGAATGGTGAAGGACAGACGGGGGGGGGGGTGGTGGTGGGGAGCAATTTCTGGAAGTTTGAGTAATCGATTACCCAGACGGAACCTGAGTGTGGCCTCATCATGGCAGCAGATTAGGCCATGGACTGACATGTCAGAATGGGAATGGGAAGCAGAATTGAAATGGTTACCCACCAGGAAGTCCGAAGAATGTGGGTATAACTTTGTATTTTACTTGAAGCGAGGAGTGCATGTATCACGAGGTAGAGTGATAACGTATGCAATTAACATATTTTTACATATAACCTGTAATTAATTATTTAAACAAACTATATATATGTATCTCTATCTATACATATACACACAAGATTTCTCAAATATTATTGAAATATTAAAAACACAACAAAATGGAAATTGATTGGGGGAGTTTCATCATCATCAACACCAACACCATCATCATCATCATCATCATCACCATCAACATCATCATCATCATCATCATCACCATCAACATCATCATCATCACCATCAACATCATCATCAGGTGCCGTGCCCAGTTTGAGCTTTGACTGCCATGGCCCACACACTCCTGTTCCGGGTCAAGTGGATCAATTCATTGGTATTCATTTCCAGTTCTCTGGCTGCTGTCTCCATCATCATTTGTCTTTGCCTTCCTCTTGCTTTCTTCCCGTCAATCTTTCCCATAATTACCGTGCATTCTAACTCCTCTTTCCTATAGGGGGAGTTTCACAGTATCAAAAAGCTTCCATACAGTTCCCTCTATGTGTTAATTGTGTGGTGTGAGTTGGTGAAGTTCAAAGGTGTCAACAACACAAAAAACTTGTCCTAGTCCAACCATGTAGATCCAACGGCCAAGAAAGCATACTAACACCTCCAGTTCTTCAACAATCGATGGAAATTCAACATGAACCTGTTGACCCTCACCAATTTTTATAGGTACCCCATAGAAAACATCCACTCCAGATCCATCTCAGCTTGGTATGACATCCGCTGAATTGATAATTCACCAGAGAATCTGATAGGGAGACATTAAAATTATAACTATCCGTACCTCGAGCTGCAGAGTGACTCCCTTTTGCAGTAGAGTCTGGAAAAGAAGGAAAAGGATTTTAACATATCCATTTCAAGACATTTTTTCCCTGCTGTCAGAATAGTTTAAATCTGTCCCTCTCATTTTTTCAACAATTAATGTATCCTGGTGATGAATCGTTCACAGATCAGGAGACCTACCCTTAGAATCTGGCCCACTCTCATTCTCGGTCGAGACTGAAATGCAACGAAGATCATTTTAGCTTCTTGAGCACATGGTCAGTTACCAAAAAAAAGGGTTTTCATCTCCTGGTGTGAAAATCACTGCGCCCACAAAGGGCAATTTTCTTCTTCATTCCCCGTTGCATCACAGGCAGTCTTACAGTGATGACCTTGGTCTCAGAAACAAGCCCTGACATCTTTGTCAGGTCGACCCTATCAACACCTCTCATTATCTAATGATAAGTGCAGTGGACTCTTTCCTGGAGGAGTTTCCTACTGATTATCCAATCTCTCCTAACAGGTACAGCCTCCCAGTCCTGGTATCACCCCTGAATACCACTTTGCGTCCTCTCCAGGGCCTCGGCCTCATTGTGGTGGAGAGTTCCAGCTCCGGGCCCAATGTCTGGGACAGCACTCTCCAATGTCATCACATTTTCAGCAGAACATCTCCATGATCCTGAAATAACTTGAAAATGCTCCTTCCTGACCCTTCTGCTAATTACCCAGGTTATGAATACCCAACTTGAGGGGAGCCCTCCCATAACATGATTAAATTCAGAAGTCCAATGTGTGTACATTAAGTTCTTATCTACAGGTAGAAGAATTAGTTTCCTGTCTCTCTGTAATTTTCATAACAGTGTTCTTTCTTATTCATCTGATATGCTCTGGATTCAATTCATGGGGCAGTATAGTTATTATATAATGAGATTTTGGTGTATTTTCTGACTTGAGGACAAAAATTGATTTCTGGATTTGTGTAAAAACAGGACCCATTGGTTACCCAAGTACCTAGATGCTTTGATTGAGTTATAATTATGTCTCCCCCGATCTCCATTCTCTCCTGACCCATTTACCCTACTACTTTCACAAGAGACTGTCATCTCCTTTTCTCCCCACCAGAGTGAGTCTCCTCATCCCCATTTGGATCTTTATCAATGTTATTGCCATTCACTGGGCCTTGGGGTAATTAACAGGCCCAGTTCCTGTACAGCAGTGCAGACTGCACTGGGGAAGCTGCTCCTGTTGTATATCCAGTCTGTTTGGAGTACTGGGAGCAGTTTTGGGCCCCTTATCTAAGAATGGATGTGCTGGCGTCGGAGAGGGTCCAGAGGAGGTTCACAAAAATTATCCTGGGAATGAAAGGGTTAATGTACGAGGAGAATTTGATGGCTCTGGGCCTGTACTCGCTGGAGTTTAGGAGAATGGGGGTGGGGAGGGGAGACCCTTATCGAAACCTACCAAATATTGAAAGACCGAGGCAAAGTGGATGTGCAGAGGATGTTTTCAATAGCGGGAGAGCCTGAGACCAGAGGGCACAGCCTTAGAATAGAGGGGTGTCAACATAGAACAGAGATGAGGTGGAACTTCTTTAGCCAGTGGGTAGTGATTCCATGGAATTCATTGCCACACACGTCTGTGGAGACCAGGTCACTGGCTATGTTTAAAATGGAGGTTGATAGGTTCTTGATTAGTCAGGGCGTCAAAGGTTATGGGGAGAAGGCAGGAGAATGGGGTTGAGAGGGATAGTAAGTCAGCCATGATTGAAAAGCAGAGCACTTGATGGACCGAATGGCCTAACTCTGCTTCTGTGTCTTATGGTGTTCTGTCCACACCGGCTTGATGTGAAAGAAATAGCTTTTTAACCCTCACAGTGAAAGCCCCCCCCCACCCCCCACACCAGCTCAGTCAATAATCCCCACACAGAAAGATCCACAAACCGTCATCCTCTCTGGATGCGATCACTTTGACTTTCCGTTCGCCGCTCTCTTTGGAGTCTGAAAGAAAGTAGTGTTTTATTATAAAATGGAAGACGAGCGTCTAAAGTTCCCAGCTTCCAAGTGCAAACATGTAACGTGTAACTATCTGTCCACCTGATCTGAAGGTCGCTAGTTCGAGCCTCAGCTGTGGGCAGCGTGTTTGTGCCCCTGAGCAAGGCACTTAACCACACATTGCTCTAGTGTCTGTGCAAGGAGTGGCGCCCCACACAGACTTCCAATCTGCGCCTTGTAAGGCATGAAAATGCCTGACGCAGGCCTCTCATGGTCTGAGTCGACGTTCCCTCCCTCCCCATCTGTCCATCCTAACGCACTGCACGCACCCCCCCCCGATCTGGATGCCTCCCCATGAGCTGATCGCCCTTTGCCCAAAGCCCCAGCTGAGGCTGGGATTAGGGTCTGACCTTTACCCCGGGACACTGCAGCCTGAAATCCAGTGTCTCTGGGGTGAGTGGGAGTCTCCTGCCTCTGGGTCCAGGTTGGCGCCCACCCACACCTGCCAGTTTCAACCCAGTCGCGCCACACACATGTCCTCTGTTCCGAAGCGCTGGTGTCCGGGGATGAGGGCGTCCCTCTCCCATCCACTCTGGCCTCCCAGCTCCTCGGATGCAGGAACAGGGTATGACGAGAGACATAGGTGGGTATGGTTAAGACCCAAGTGCTGGAGTATCTGAGACTAGAATCGAGGCATGATCCAAGATGGAAACGAGGACAGGGTTCTAAACTAGACTCTAGACTAGAATCCAAAGAAAAGCTGACGAATGAGCACTAAACCTCAGATCAGGTGCCCTCTAAATATTAAAATCTTGGCTTCAGTTAGCAGGGTGGGCCTGAGTCTTTAAATGTTATCCATATTCTGGAGAGTCAGAGCACCTAAACCCTGAAAGGCAGCATGGTCGGGTACATATCGTACACAGAGTGCCCAGCACTGGCTCTGAGCTCACAGTTTCTGGACTCCAGCCAAGGCCACTGGATCCCAACAGATTCCCAGAGTCATCAGTGGATTATTCACCAGAGAATGTGATAGGGTGACATTGAAATCATAAACATCAATACCTCGAGCTGCCGAGTGACTCTCTTTTTCAGCAGAATCTGGAAGAGGCAGATAAAGAAATCAATTCACGAATCACAAGGCTTTCTATTTCCCATCCATTGCACTCTTTTAAACTCCACCCGTTCCGCTTTTACGACATATCCCAGTGACGTATTGTTGACAGGTCAGCAGACATACCTTTAGTGTCTGGCCCACTCTCATTCTCGGTAGAGTCTGAAACATAAAGGGAGAGAATTTCAGTTTCCCGAGCACACCGTCAGCTACTCAAACATTTCTCAGAGTCCCATTCCCCCTGTGGACACCGAGACATTGCACTCTTTGAGGAAACTTCCCCCTCCTTCCCTGTGGGATCTCAGGATCATTGAGGATCTTACAGTAATGTTCCTGGTCCTGGTGTGAAACGCAAGCTCTGACTTCATCAGGCCGACCCCTCGTTAACGACACCTCTCGTGAAGCAATGTTTACGCTTCGTCTCTTTACAAAAGGGAATTTCCAGACTGTTCCTTCTTCCGGATAGTTTCAACCTCCCAATCATCCCCATGCATCACTGATTCACCTTCTCCAGGGCCTCAGATCCGTGATTTTTGCACGGACCCCTTGGTGAATGGTAGGGGGTCCATGGCATTAAAAAAAGGCTGGGAGCCCCTTTGCGAGAGAGAGCAGCTCTCTGCCCTACGTCCGTGCTTGCAAACCCAGTTCAATCCAGGCTAATCAACTTTCAGTCAGATAACTGATTAAAGATTATGATTATTGTTTTTAATCATAAGATAATTGTTTATTATCCTAGTAATAGGGTGCTACAGTAGCATGGTGGTCCTCCAGGTTTGGGGGTTCAGCTCAGGGATGACAACCCTGACTGGTGAAACAAAACTGTTACGGCAACAGCAATGAAGAATCCTTCTACATCTGAGTGTGACGGTATTCCTGAGTCTCCACCCGGGACTTGCAAGAGGGACAGTAGTAAAAATTGAGAGGGAGCCACTGACACGATGAAGGAAGGCCTGAACACCGTCAGAGACAGAGGACCTTCATTGCTGCCCGAAACACCAGCGGCGTAACGGGCAGACAGAGGGTAGCGTGGTGGTTTGCATGACACTGTTACAGGTTGGGATGTTCCAGAGGTCAGAGTTCAATTACAGCGCTATCTGTAAGGAATTTGCAAGTTCTCCTCATGACTGCGTGGGTTTCCCCCGGGTGCTCCGGTTTCCTCCCACAGTCCAAAGACCTACCAGTTAGTAGATTAATAGGTCTTTGTAAATAGCCTCCTGATTAGACTAGGGTTAAAA
The DNA here is from genome assembly GCF_963921235.1 of Mobula hypostoma. Lineage (NCBI taxonomy): Eukaryota > Metazoa > Chordata > Chondrichthyes > Myliobatiformes > Myliobatidae > Mobula > Mobula hypostoma. The sequence continues at coordinate 105,634,553 of NC_086107.1, forward strand.
AGACGGGTTGCTGGGGGGTGCGGCTGCTTTGCGCTGTATCTCTAAATAAATTATTTATGATTAAAAATAAACTGTTAACTTTAATCCTAACAGTTAAAGAAGCCTGGACATGCTATTATAGAACTGATAACTGCTATCACACATGGTAACAGTTCCAGGCATATTTATTTTTATTTGCACGATTTATTTTTATACTGAATTGACTCATTCTGGTTAATTTACACTTCCTTCCTGGATTTTCCCAATCCTTCAATCCAACTGCCTCAAGGCTAACCCTGCTGGTTTTCCATTTCACCATCCCGTTTCCCGGAGCATCCGTGTTCTTCTGAAATGATTTGTATTGGTTATCCCTTTATTTTCTGCTTATTATTACAGCTAATTATTGTTACAGTTTCTTTTTCTTTCTATTATCATGTACTGCTTTGTACTGCTGCCGCAAAGTTAACAATTTCACAACCTATGCCGGTGATATTAAACCTGATTCTATCACCTGTCTACTTCGAATGAGTTATGATCGCATCTCTCCACTTCTCTGTTTTCCCCCAACGCCATTTGCCGTCCTGTTTTCTCAAGAGCCCGTCTCCTCCTTTTCTCCCCACCAGAGTCTGTCTCCTTATTCCCATCGGGATCTTTATTGAAATTATTTGCCATTCACTGCCCTAGGGTAGTGTCAAGATCATGACAAGCTTGGTTTTACCATAAAACCAGGGCGAACCAAAAGGGTCAGACCAGTTACGCTCACAGATCTCGATTTTGCAGATGACGTAGTCCTGCTCTCTGACCAGATGGAGGAAGCACGGCAGCTACTGACAAAAGTGGAACTAGAATGCAATAAAGTTGGACTTCACCTAAACGCTAAAAGGACAGAGTACATGGCGTTTAACTGCGACGAAGGTACTCTCAAGACCGTAGAGAATGATGCCATTAAGAAAGTCTTTGATTACAAGTACCTCGGGTCAAGAATGATGAGTTCGGAGAAGGATATAAAGATACGGAAGGCGCTAGCGCGGAGGGCTATGAACGACATGAAGGAAATCTGGAAGTCGAACCTGATCAGAGGGCTTAAAAAGAGGATTTTCGTAGCAGTCATAAAGTCCATTCTCACGTACGGATGCGAGACGTGGACACTCACCAAGACGATGCAAAAGTCTCTAGATGGTTGATATACACAAACGCTCTGGATGGCTCTTGACGTGAGTTGGCAACAGCACATGATGAACATCGAGCTCTATAACAACCTACCGATGCTCACCACTAAAATCGAGGCGACTAGCAGGGCACTGTCTACGCCACCCCGAGCTACCTGCCAGCCTAGTCATCATATGGGAGCCCAAGCACGGGAGGATGAACCCTGGGCGCCCTCCCAAGACTATGGTCAACACGCTCCTAGAAGACAGCGGCGCGGCTAATGTAGATGAACTGAACACACTGATGAGGGAGAGGGAGAAGTGGAGAGTCCGTCATCGTGCCCGACGCCGGCCCCCTAGGCCTGAGTCGATGTAGTAGTAGCCCTAGGGTGATTGATATGATAATGGAGCCAGCTCCTGTATGGTAGCGTAGTCTGCCCTGGGGCAAATGTTTGGATTTTATTTATTTAGCGATATCGTGCAAGGACAGGCTGTTCCGGCCCTTTGAGACGCACCACGCGGCTACCCACCGATTCAACCCTAGCCAAATCACAGGACAATTTACAATGAACAATTAACCTACGAACCGTAGTCTTTGGACTGTGGGAGGAAACCGGAGTACCCGGAGGAAACCTGCGTGCGCACGGGAAGGAACAGATAAACTTGCTTGCAGAGGATGCTGGAATTGAACGCCGACCACAGGCGCCCTGAGCTGTAATAGCTTCGCGCTAACCGCCTCGCTACCGTTTCTGTTCTATATCCAGCCTGTTCACTGCTCCGCTGCCTGCCCCCGGCTCCACGCGGATTTGACGTGAAATACGCAGCTTTTTAACCCTCACAGTGCCAGCTCCCCTCCACACCAGCTCAGTCAATAATCCCCACACAAACCGTCGTCTTCTCTGGATCCGATCACTCTGATTTTCTGCTCGCCACCCTCTTTGGAACCTGAAAGCAAAACCAGTATTTGATCATAAAATGTGAAGAGTGTGTGGAAAGTTCAGTTTTAAAGTGCGTCTGTGTTCCCAGTCATATTCAAACGCTGTGTCCCTACTGATCTGACTCAGAGCGGGTGGGATTGTCCAGCTTTTTACCAGGTTACTACTAACTGAACCCCAGAGTCTCTGGGTCGAGTGGGTCTCCTACGCATTGATCTGAGATGCCTGGCTGCCGAGTTGGTGTCCTCCCAATGCATTAAGTTTTCCAGTCAACTCACAGACACGAGAAAGTCTGCAGAAGCTGGAAGCCCAAAGCAACAAGCACCTACAAAATGCTGGAGAAACTCAGCAGGTCAGGTAGCATCAATGGAAAAGAGTAGACTGGCAACGATTCGGGCCGAGACCCTTCTCGATAAGTTTCAAGGACCTTTTGGGAACTAGAATCAGGTCGGTTTGGAGGAGGACAAATCCCGACTCCAGCTCGTGGAAGGGAGTACAGGAATTAGATGCTGATACCCTGGGATTTCTGAATAGCCGATAGCGGATTATCAGATTTACTGTATGTAGAATGAACAGGAATAAACGTGTGCTGATATTTAAGTTTCATTCAAGTCTCCTTCCTGTCGGTCACCATAAACCAAAGGGGGATCTGGCCTTAGTTTTTGTATCCTCAAGGTTATTATAGCTGGGGATGGTAATGGGGGCAATCTCCCATTGCCTATTAAATCCTCCCAATGGCTTGCGCCTCAAATAGTCTCTGACAACCAAGTCCAGCTCCTGGCCTTTGCATGTGGCTTAGCAGAACAGTTTCTACTGACTGGAGAAGGGGCAAAGGCAGGTTTCTGGTGCCTTAAAGCCAATCACTTCCAGCAGTTGGGGAACATCAGCCGTGGTTGTAAGCTCATCTAGGAGAAGGAAAAACTCTGATCTGAAAGCCCTGCTGCCTTGAGGTTATATCCACTGATGGGGGAGGCTTCAGGAGTAAACACCGAGGAAAAATCCAAAGTTGGAGTCCCTAAGGCCATCCTACGTTGAGTTCAACACCGACTGGCAACTCCTGCGACGCCGCTGGTTATTAACTGTATCAGTCCCTGCCGTTCCTTTGGATTCATCAGCTGCGTGGAGAGGGGGAGCTTGCCGCATGGGCCCTGGCTTGCGTAGACAGCTGGGATGCAACATCCATGGTTAACCCTGATTAACAGAGGACCTACACAGAGGCATTGGTGGCAAGTGTAGGGTGGTTCTGCCGAGCCTGTATAAAACTCTAGGATGGCAGCTTCTGGCCAACGTCAGACACTTCACCTTAGCAAGACCATGTAGGACTTGTGGAGGGTACAGGAACAAGGATCTGGAATGGTTCCTGGGACAAAGGGTAAAGGTAGAAGGTCAGCCCGGAGAGAATGGGGTTGCTCTCCTTGGGGAGGCATTGGATAGAACATACCTAGATCATAACACTTTCTTTGGGGCAAACTGAAGGAAGCTGATCCTGGTAGCGGAAGATCTAAAGAGCAGGGGACACAGCTTCAAAATGGTGTGCAAAGATAGAAGGCATGTTTGTGGACCTCTGTTTGTACAGATCGTAGTTTTGATCTGAACGTGTCTGTCAATTAGTGCCCCGAACGAGGGATTGGGTTTGGGAACTGAGATAGAATAACATGCAGAGCTGTGGGTAACGGGATGGGGGTTGCTCTGTTAGAGCTGGCACAGACCTGATTGGCCAATTCTATGATTCTATGTTCTTACATGTTGGCGCGTGGCCAAGTGGTTAAGGTGTCAGTCCAGTGATCTGAAGGTCGCTAGTTCGAGCCTCAGCTGAGGCAGCGTGTTGTGTCCTTGAGCAAGGCACTTAACCGCACATTGCCCTGCGACGACACCGGTGCCAAGCTGTATCGGCCCTAATGCCCTTCCCTTGGACAACATCGGTGGCGTGGAGAGGGGAGACTTGCAGCATGGGCAACTGCTGGTCTTCCATACAACCTTGCCCAGGCCTGTGCCCTGGAGACCTTCCAAGACACAAATCCACAGTCTCATGAGACTAATGGATGCCTATATACGTTCTTATATATCATTCTTACTTGTATTTTGTACATCTTCTTCGCTATTACATTGCTCAACCATTCAGTGTGGGAGTGAACGTCACAGTCTATTTTTCACCTGGGTTGCTGCTTTGCATTGTGAATCTCTTTCCTAAATCTCATTCAATTTTTAGTTTTGCAAGAGCCCATGGCCTCCAGCTACCTCCCTACCTCCCCTACCCCTCAGTTCCTTCAGCACTGGGGGGTTCTTCCCTCGACCGGGCCTCCCCTAAACCAATTCCTTCTGCTTTGTATCTGGCCTTCCAGTCCCCGTTCTGTTGCTGGTATCCATGGATCGGATATCACGTACATAAAGAGCTTGTTAATCCCCACTGACCCAGTCTATCCCATCGGTGGTGGGGAAACTGCTAGAGTCAGTTATCAAAGATGTGATAACAGCACATTTGGAAAGCGGTGAAATCTTCGGACAAAGTCAGCATGGATTTGTGAAAGGAAAATCATCTCTGACGAATCTCATAGAATTTTTTGAGGATGTAACTAGTAGAGTGGATAGGGGAGAACCAGTGGATGTGGTATATTTGGATTTTCAAAAGGCTTTTGACAAGGTCCCACACAGGAGATTAGTGTGCAAACTTAAAGCACACGGTACTGGGGGTAAGGTATTGGTGTGGGTGGAGAATTGGTTGGCAGACAGGAAGCAAAGAGTGGGAATAAACGGGACCTTTTCAGAATGGCAGGCAGTGACTAGTGGGGTACCGCAAGGCTCAGTGCTGGGACCCCAGTTGCTTACAATATATATTAATGACTTGGATGAGGGAATTAAATGCAGCATCTCCAAGTTTGCGGATGACACGAAGCTGGGCGGCAGTGTTAGCTGTGAGGAGGATGCTAAGAGGATGTAGGGTGACTTGGATAGGTTAGGTGAGTGGGCAAATTCATGGCAGATGCAATTTAATGTGGATAAATGTGAAGTTATCCACTTTGGTGGCAAAAACAGGAAAACAGATTATTATCTGAATAACACACATCAAAGTTGCTGGTGAACGCAGCAGGCCAGGCAGCATCTGTAGGAAGAGGTGCGGTCAACGTTTCAGGCCGAGACCCTTCGTCAGGACTAACTGAAGGAAGAGTGAGTAAGGGATTTGAAAGTTGGAGGGGGAGGGGGAGATCCAAAATGATAGGAGAAGACAGGAGGGGGAGGGATGGAGCCAAGAGCTGGACAGGTGATAGGCAAAAGGGGATACAAGAGGATCATGGGACAGGAGGTCCAGGAAGAAAGACAAGGGGGGGGACCCAGAGGATGGGCAAGAGGTATATTCAGAGGGACAGAGGGAGAAAAAGGAGAGTGAGAGAAAGAATGCGTGCATAAAAATAAGTAACAGATGGGGTACGAGGGGGAGGTGGGGCCTTAGCGGAAGTTAGAGAAGTCGATGTTCATACCATCAGGTTGGAGGCTACCCAGACGGAATATAAGGTGTTGTTCCTCCAACCTGAGTGTGGCTTCATCTTTACAGTAGAGGAGGCCGTGGATAGACATGTCAGAATGGGAATGGGATGTGGAATTAAAATGTGTGGCCACTGGGAGATCCTGCTTTCTCTGGCGGACAGAGCGTAGATGTTCAGCAAAGCGGTCTCCCAGTCTGCGTCGGGTCTCGCCAATATATAAAAGGCCACATCGGGAGCACCGGACGCAGTATATCACCCCAGTCGACTCACAGGTGAAGTGTTGCCTCACCTGGAAGGACTGTCTGGGGCCCTGAATGGTGGTAAGGGAGGAAGTGTAAGGGCATGTGTAGCACTTGTTCCGCTTACACGGATAAGTGCCAGGAGGGAGATCAGTGGGGAGGGATGGGGGGGACGAATGGACAAGGGAGTTGAGTAGGGAGCGATCCCTGCAGAATGCAGAGCGAGGTGGGGAGGGAAAGATGTGCTTAGTGGTGGGATCCCGTTGGAGGTGGCGGAAGTTACGGAGAATAATATGTTGGACCCGGAGGCTGGTGGGGTGGTAGGTCTGTTATTTGGGTGGGGTGGGGTACATCACACAGCATCCACACAAACTAATTACCCAGTTTGGCGGGACCGAGGGCTGTTTCCCGAGACGGCAGCGAGCTGAGCGACCTTGAGGCTTGCCGGGGAGGGGGCGGGGGGCTACACATGAATTATGGAAGGAATCTATTATGAATTATCAAAGAGCTTGACCAACATAGGGGCTGGTCAACCACCTCACCAGGGAGAGGACATCAACCCCAATTGCTCCTCTATAATAGACTCCCAGACTGCGCAATCCCCAGAACTGGGGCAGTCCATCAGCTAACTCCCCATACCTAAGCGTCTCGTGGTGGACTGTGGTCCAAATTGTTATTTCTCTTGTAATTTGATCTTCTTTATGCTTGTTTACATGCTTATAATCAGCTGTTTGTCTGTAAACATTCAGTCGATTTTCAATCATCTGCAGCATAGCTGGCTCTGTGCTTTCTTTCTTCCTCTGTGAGCCTTAATCGAGACTGTCTTTGTTGTCTCACCAGCAATTCTTATCAGAGAAGATTTCCTTATAAGACCATAAAACATAGCAGCAGAATTAGGCCATTTGGCCCACCAAGTCTGCTCTGCCATTTCATCATGGCTGATCCAATTTTCCTCTCAGCCTCAGTCTCCTTCCTTCTCCCCTTATCCCTTCATGCCCTGACCAGTCAAGAATCTATCAACCTCTGCCTTAAATATACATCAAGACTTGGCTTCCACAGTCGCCTGTGGCAAAGAATTCCACAGATTCACCACTCTCTGGTTAAAGGAACTCCTCCTCATCCCCGTTCTAAAAGGACACCCTTCTACTCTGAGGCTGTGTCCTCTGGTCTTGGACTCCTCCACTATAGGAAACATCCTTTCCACATCCACTCTATCGGCCACCTTGAACCGGTTTTCAGTATAAAGAGAGGCCACGAGGCAGGTTCTCAGTTAGAGTGAGCTAGTTACGGTTAGAGTTAGTTCCCAGTTGCTGTGGTTCACTGATATTCCTTTAGTGAAATGTTTGTAACCACATGACTTGACTTCCAAAGAGCCATCTGGGCGATATCATCTCCAAATCCAACACTAGCTTAGGGTGGGATTAGAGTCATAGAGCTATACAGTACTGGAAAGGGTCTTTTGCTCATGATATCAATGGTGATCTTTGTGCCTTTATTTGAGAGGGCCTCTGATGGCTGGGGTCTACCATGGTTATTGCGTTCCAGCAAGCCAGGGCAAGTGCAATATAAAGAACAAGCTGTTTATTTATTTATTGTGATATAGCGCAGAATAGACCCTTCCTCCCCTCGAGCCGTGCTGCCCGGAAATCCCCGATTTAACCCTGGCCTAATCATGGGACAATTTACAATGACCAATCAACCTACCAACCGGTACGTCCTTGGACTGTGGGAGGAAACCGGGGCGCCCACGTGGTCACGGGGAGAACGTACAAACTCCTTACAGGCAGTGGCGGGAATTGAACCCTGGGCGCTGGCACTGTAAAGCGTTGTGCTGACCACTGCACTACCGTGCCTATATGCTACTGCCCATGCAGAAGGCTCCCCCCCTCCACGCAGCTGATCAATCCAAAGGAACGGCAGAGACCGATACAGTTTGGTACCGGTGGCGTCGCAGGAGTTGCCAGTCAGCGTTGATCTCAATGTAGGACTGCCTTAGAGACTCCAGCTCTGGATTTTTCCCTCGGCGTTTACCCTCGGAGCCTTCCCCATGAGTGGGTATAGCCGCAGGGCAGTGAAGGTTTGAAATCAGAGTTTTCCTTCTCCGAGATGAGCTGCCAACCACAGGTGACGAGACCCATCTGTCTGAAGTGACCGGTTTTAAGGTGCCAGTAAGCCGCCTTTGCCCCTTCTCCTGTCAGTAGAAATGGTTCCGCCGGGCTTAGTAGCTAAGCCACGCGTGAAGTCCAGGAGCTGGACTTGGTTGTCAGAGGCTGTTTGAGTTGTACGCCATTGGGAGCATTTAATAGGTGGTGGGCGCATATCCCCACTACCTCCCCTGGCAATGACAACCTTGAGGAACTTGCCTATGTGCTGTGAGGAATATATCCTTCTGATCCTTGTGTCTAAATGCCTCTTGTGCATTATAGTTGTATCTGATTCCACCACAGCCCCGGCAGCATGTCCCAGAGATCAGTGACTCTGTTAAGAAGCCATCCTCCCTCAGGTCCACATAAGCCCCTCTCCGCTCAACTCCACCCTATGCCTGAGACACAAGAGGTTGCAGGTGCTGGAATCGGGAGCAATGGACAACCTGCTGGAGGGATTCAACGGGTCGAGCAGCGCCTATCGGGGCAGGGGGAGAGGAATTGTCGACGTTTCAGGCTGAAACTCTGCATCAGGACTGGGCTGCCATCAGGCTCGACCCTCTGAGCTCCTCCAGCAGATTGTTAAACCTACGTGCGCTTGTTTCTCATATATCACTGGAAAGAGATTCTGATGTTCTACCCCCTCTGTTCCTCAACCTGTACTCTTTCATCTTAGCTTTATCAAAACATACCAGAGGCCACAGCCTCAGAAGGTGTCCTTTTAGAACAGAGGTGAACAGGAATTCCTTTAGCCAGAGAGCGGTGAATCTGTGGAATTCATTGCCACAGGTGGCTGTGGAGGTCAAGTCATTGGATATAATAGTTAAGGCAGAGGTTGATAGGTTCTTGACTGGTCAAGGTATGAAGGGATACGGGGAGAAGACAGGAGATTGGGGCTGAGAAGGAAAATGAATGAGCCACGATGAAATGGCGGAGCAGACTCGATGGGCCAAATGGCCTCATTCTGCCCCTATATTTTATGGTCTTATGGTCTAATACAGAGAAATGTGTCATTTGTGTCAACGCCCAACACGATCCGGATCTGCGCCCTGGGCAGCCTGCAAGTGACACCAACATAGCATGCCCACAACTCAGTACCCCTAACCCATATGTCTCTGGAATGTGGAGGAAACCAGAGCACCTGGAGGAAACCCTCTCGGTCAAGGGAAAAGGTACAGACTCCTTACAGCGGCAAGAATTGAAACCCAATCGCCAATGGCTGGAACTGTAGTCACGTTACACTAACCAATTCTTTACCTTGCCAGCCTTAAAATACCACTTAGCCGCCTTTTCACCGAGTAAAATAATCCAAACCTATCCGAAACTCTTTCCACTCTAGAGAACATTCTGCTAAACCCTCTCTATACCCTCTATACCCTATATCAAGCAGGAAGATTGGACAATGTGATCAATGAAATGGAAAGACTAAAGATTATCATGGGAATTAGCGAAGTTTGTTGGATAGGTGCTTGAACATGTCAGATTAGAAATAATACACTAGTTCACTCTTGTGGAACATCCTATCCTAATGGAGTAGGAATTCTTATGGATGAAAACATGGCAAAAAGTGTCTTAGAATATTGGGCAAAATCAGAAAGAATGCTCCTTGTTAGATTCAGAGGACAACTATTTGATTTAGCAATTATACAGGTATATGCACCAACAACAGATGGAACAAATGAAGATATAGATAAATTCTATGAAGAGCTTGAACAAGCAAAGAATGGATGCAAATCTCAAGATACTGTTACTGTCATGGGAGATCTAAATGCTAAAGTTGGACAAGGTGCTGATGGAAATAAAAATAGGAAAATTTGGACTAGGGAAAAGAAATGAAAGAGGTGAGAAATGGGTAGAATGGTGCAAGATGAATAATCAGGTCATTATGAATACCTACTTTAAAAACCATCCAAGACGCTTGTGGACCTAGAAAAGTCCAGGTGATGACACTAGAAATCAAATTGACTTTATTACTATAAACTAAAGATTTAGAAACTCAGTGACTCAATGCAAAACATATCCAGCTGCAGACTGTAATAGTGACCATAACCCAGTAGTATGTCATGTAAGAGTAAAACTTTAAAAACTAAAGAAGCAAAAACCCGAACAATCCCTTGACTACTTGCAATTAAGTAAAGAAGAAAACTTAAGACAAAAATTTACAATTGAGGTAAGGAATAGATTTCAAAGTCTAGAAATAGAATCTGTTGAAGATGATAGCAATCCTGTAGAAATGAAATTTAACTCTCTAAAGGATGCCTTGGTAGAATCAGCAAAGTCAGTGATTCCTAAAAGAAAAATGCACAAAGAATAAATGGATGACAGATGAAATCAAAAATCTAATGGAAGAAAGCAAATCCTATAGAATGTAAGTCCTTAGATAAAAAAGTTAAAAGCTTAGGTCAAAAAGCCAAAGAAGAATGGTTAAACCAGGAATGTAAGCAAACAGAAAGAATCCCTATTACTGATCCAAAAAGGTTACATCAACAAATCAAGAATATCACTGGTAAAAAGCTCCTCTGTTCTTCAGGTGGATGTTTGAAAGCAAAGGACAGTACCATTATCATGAAAAAAGATGAGATTATGAACATACGGACAGAGTATATTCAGGAATTGTCTGAAGACGATCGAGGCAAAAAACCAGAAATTAAGAAAAGCATTGAAAGTCCGAGTATTTTAAAATCTGAAGTTCGTAATGCAATAAATAAGATGAAGAAAGGAAAGGCAGCAGGTCCTGATAAATTAGTAATAGAACAAATTATTGCCCTTGAAGATTATGGAATTGAAAAACTTACTGATTTAATCAATGACATTTATGAGACTGGAATAATACCAGAAGAGATGAAAAAAAAAATCAGTAGAAGTAGAATGTGAATTACATAGGACCATAAGTTTAATGCGTCATATCACCAAGATACTTCTAAGAATTTTGATGACAAGAGCTAAAAGTAAGATACAAGCTGAAATAGGTAAAGAACAATGTGGCTTTGTGAAAGACAAAGGTACAAGAACGCAATATTGATGTTAAGGATACTATCAGAACGAGCTATTCAAGTGCAAAAAGATTTGTTTGTTTGTTTTATCGACTACACAAAAGCATTTGATAAAGTGAAGCACAATAAGTTATTTGAAATATTACAGAAAACTCTAGATCTGGATTCGAAAGACCTCCGCCTAATCAGAAATCTGTACTGGGAACAAACTACCGCTGTAAGAATAGATGGAGAAGTGAGTCAGTTTATGAAAATCAAGAGAGGCGTTAGACAATGGTGTGTTTTCTCCCCTGATTTATTTAATGCGTACAGTGAAACAATATTACAAAAAGTAAGAGACATCTTGGGAATCAAAGTTGGCGGTGAAAACATCAATGATTTCAGATATGCAGATGACACTGTGTTAATTGCAAGTACGGAGGAAGAACTACAAAACTTAATTGATATAATTGTTGAAGAAAGTGCAAAAATGAGTCTATCTATCAATTGCAAAAAGACAAAATGCATGGTGATATCCAAAAAGAAGGAGAATCCTATCTGCAGGCTGAGAATAAATGGGGAAGACATAAAACAAGTAAAGAACTTTTGCTACTTAGGAGGCTGGGTGACATCAGATGGCAGGTGTGACTTGGACATCAAAAGAAGAATAGGGATGGCAAAAGACACCTTTACGAGAATGAAGAGTATACTGACCAATACTAAACTAGGCATGACAACCCGCCTCAGAGTACTGAAATGTTACGTTTATCCAGTTATGTTATATGGCTCAGAATGTTGGACAATATCTAGTAATACGAGGAAACGAATTGTAGCAGCAGAAATGTGGTTTTTGAGGAGGATGCAAAGAACATCATGGACGAAACGAATATCTAACAAGGATGTCATGAACAGAGCAAACACAAAAAGAGAAATAATGTATGAGATCATGAAAAGGCAATGTAACTTCATTGGACATGCGATTAGGAAAGAGGAGTTAGAATGAATGGTAATTATGGGAAAGATTGAAGGGAAGAAAGCAAGAGGAAGACAAAGACAAATGATGATGAAGACAGCAGCCAGAGAACTGGAAATGAATACCAATGAATTGATCCACTTGACCCGAAACAGGAGTGTGTGGGCCATGGCAGTCAAAGCTCAAACTGGGCACGGCACCTGATGATGATGATGATGATGATAATACTCTCTGCACAAAGAGACTTCGAAATTTTAAATAAATTATTCAATGATATATTTCGAGGAGGGGAGGAGAGAAATGATCACATGACCAAAAGCAAGGTGACTGATTGGATGAGGGTGTTACCAAGCTCCAACGGGAGGAGGAGGCTTGGGGGAACTGCGTCACTGAGCTGAACAGTCTCACCCCAGAGAGATAGACAGATTGCACAGTCTCAGCTCAGTCAGGCTCAGGGTTCAGATGTACGAGCAAAAAAAACATAAAAAATGGGATCAGGAAAAGGCCATCCGGCCCATCGAGCCTGCTCTGCTATTTAATAAGATCATGGCTGATCTGGCAGTGGACTCAGCTCCAGCTACCTGGCTTTTCCCCAGAGCCCCTTAATTCCCCTGCTATGGAAGTATCTACCCAACTGTGTCTTCAATATGTTAGATAAGGTAGCCGCTACTCCTTCCTTGGGCAGAGAATTCCACAGTTTCAACAGTCTGTAGGAAAAGCAGTTTCTCCTCATCTCTCTCCTGAATCTATTCCCTTGAATCTTGAGATTATGTTCCCAAGTTCTAGTCTGACTTATTAGTTGATACAGCTTTCCTGCCTCTATTGTATCTACCCCTTTCAAAATGTTTGTATAAGAACTCTTCTCATTCTTCAGAACTCCAGCAAGTGTAGTCCCAGGCAACTCAATCTCTCCTCAGAGGTTAACCCCCTCACCTCCGTAATCAACCTCGCGGTTCTCCACTAAACCACTTCCACAGCCAGTATATCTTTTCTCTAGTAAGGAGACCAGAGATGCACGCAGTACTCCAGGTGTGTCCTCACCAGTACCCCTGTACAGTTGCGGCATAAATCTCTCTGCTCTTAAGTTCGACCGCTCCAGCATTGAAAACCAGCTTCAAATGGTATGCTGGATATTCATGTGGACGGGTCAGATTCTTTCTTATCAGGAGGGTCCTAGCCTGTCCATAAAGTGAACCCCGCCTCGCCTATCACAGGGCAGAAATAGGCATCCTGCTGGGGCGAAGATATCAGCCTATTCTCTACACCTGAATGCTACCCAGCCCCAACCAACTCTGGAGATCAGTGAATTCAAACAGAGTTGAAAGCACGGTTCATCACTTCAACCTTGATGCTGCCAGTGAACTAGAAAGCAGACAAGGTGCACGAGCCAAGGCTCGTCATTAAGGAGATGCTCTGCTGCTCCGCAGGTTCCAACCTGTGGCATTCCGGCTTTCTGGGATCACCCTCCTATTTTCCAGCACCCCCCGCAACCCCCGCTGCTACTCAATATAACACCAGCACGACAAGGACCCATCTGGTATCAAAACTGTATGATATTGTTGGAGGAACACGGCAACTAACATAGACTATAGAACAATACAGCCCTTCGGCCAACAATGTTGTGCCAAAATTTTAATCTGCTCTTGAGATCAATCTAGCCCTTCCTTCCTACATATCATCCATGTGCCCATCTAAGCGTTTCGTTAATGTCCTAATGTATCTGCCTTTACCACTGCCCCTGGCAGGGTGTCCCATACACCCACCACTCCCTGTGTAAACATCATCTGCGTAACACCCCAGACCTCCGTCTCCCGGGGGTCCGACATTGAGGAAGGGGGGTGCACTGAACAGTGCAACGGTAAGTGGATACATTGACCATCACTGGGACCCTCCTCAGAGGGGTGGGGGGGGGGGAATGAGAGCAGAACATTACTTTCGGGAGGGAGGGGAGTGACCAGAAGCTTCACGTTGTAGCTTTATCAGTTGCGGTAGATGAACAGCGAAATGCAACACAGGATTTATTAGGAACCTGCTGCCTCACTGGCTGGGTCACTGCCAACTCAGTTAGCAGTGCCAGGAGATACTGGAGCATCTTGCACAAGGGCAGGTGAAAGGCATGCCAGTAAGGACTTGCACTCTCTCTTGACTATGTCTCTGTCTCTCTCTTTTGCCAACCTGTCTATTTATCTGTCTGTCTCCCTCTCCTACCTCCATCTGTCCTTCTCTCTCTCTCTGCTCATCTCACTTGTCACCATCTGCTCTTCTCTCTCTCTTTGCCTTTCAGTCTGTTTGGCTCTGTCTCTCTGTATCTTATCCTCCCCTCTGCCTCCGTGTAACAACGCAGAAAAGGAAGCTGCAACATGGACAAAATGCAGACAGAAAGATATTAGATCTGTCAGTCTCTATTCGTCTCTTACTTCCTCTTGCCCTGTCCAATTCTACCTCCCTCTCTCTTTTACTCAGTCTCTCTGTCTATCTCTGTCTTGTACTGTCTGACTCTCTATCACTATTCCTCATTTACTCTCCCTCTGTATATACTGTATTCAGTGGCCACTTTATAAGTACCTCTTGTACCTAACAGAGTGGCCTCTGAGTGTATGTTTGTGGTCGTCTGCTGCTGTAGCCCGTCCACTTCAAGGTTCAATGTGTTGTTCATTCAGAGATGCTCTTCTGCACACCGCTGTTGCTATTTGAGTTACTGTCACCTTCCCATCAGCTTGAACCAGTCTGGCCATTCTCCTCTGACCTCTCTCGTTAACAAGGCATTTTCACCAACAGAACTGCCCTTCACTGGATATTTTTTTGTAGTTTTTCTCACCATTTTCTGTAAGCTCTAGAGACTGCTGTGCGTGAAAATCCCAGGAGATCAGCAGTTTCTGAGATACTCAAACCACCCCATCTGGCACCGACAATCATTCCACAGTCAAAGTCACTTCCCCATTCTGATGTTTGGTCTGAACAACAACCGAACCTCTTGACCTTGTCTGCATGCTTTTATGCATTGAGTTGCTACCAAATGATTGACTGATAAGATATTTGCATTTGTGAGCAGGTGTACAGGAGTACCTAATAAAGTGGCTACTCAGTGTGTCAGGAAAATGTTTTTGGAAATTGTGTGTGTGTGTGTGTGTGTGTGTGTGTGTGTTTAGATTTGCAAACTGACTCCTTCCACTTGTTCAGGTCCAGCACTACACCAGCCTTCCAAACCCAGCGAGAAAAGCCCTGTAAGTGGCAGAATGGGACTTTTCTGCTCGCTGTTACAGGGAACGAATAGACTGATCAAGGAATCTTCTAATTACATTTAAATTGCAAACATACCAACCTCCAGTAGCAATTAGTCCTCAGTTATTGGCAGTAATAGCAAAAATATTCAGATAGAAATCTTAAATCAGAATAGAATCGCAACAGGACACCGTGAAAGTTGAAGGAAGTAATGATACTGACCGTCTCTTTCATTAGAGTTTCTGAAGATCACTGCAAAAGACAGAGAAATACCGTGTCACAATGACGCTTCCAGTGAGATCGATCGATAACGACCAGTATCAACAGACCAATTTACCATGGAGGGATTTTCAGAATCTTTCTGACTGTTTCTGGGTTTTTCTTGCCTTGTTTTTCCTCACCCTCTGCCCCATTATTTGAACGTGAGAGGAGAACGGGGAGGTCTCCGCGTCCGTGCAGTGATGCTGGTGCCTTGCAGCATCTCCAGCACATCTGCAGTACCCACTGACTCGGGCTTCCTGCAACCATACGCTCCTGCCCTATTGCCTTTGGCTGGCGATCCATCCGATCTTGCTGTGGGTAAGATCGAGGATGGCACCCCCTCCCCGGAACCTTCTACAGACGCCCCTCCGACTGGGTAACGTTTGGGAAGAAATTCGAGGAGGTTTAAACCTCTCCCCATGCCAGAGATCCTCACACTCCCTCCCCTCCCCAAGGGCTGCGGTGAAAATATGTGGCAGAGGTTTCCGGGTTCCAGTGACGGATCACGGGGTCGCTGCGAGGGTCGGTTGGGTTGCCGCAGCCTTGTGTAGTCGTAAGGTCGCCGAATCAACGCAGGGTCATCGTCAGGTAGTTACAAGGACTCACAACCATTGCAGGGATGGTGTAAGATCCCAATGTCACCGCAGGTGGTCACAAGGTCACGCCTGGGGTTTGCCGTAAGGCGTCTCCACCCCAGGCGGACCCGCAGGACGGCCGGGGTGCCGTGAGGGAGGGCAGGGGAAATGCGCCGCAGCCCCACGAGAACGGAGCGCAGGTTGCTGCTGCAGCGGGCAGGGTGGGGAGCGCCAGGCTGCGAGAGAACTCTGCCCGCTCTGCCCGCTCATCTTAAACCCGTCTTTGCAAATGCGCAGCTGGGATTTTTTTCCCCCTGAGAGTGCGAGGAAGCCAGGATGAATTAAGCGAATGATCCTACATCACGAAATGACTGCGCACTGAAAATCTTCCTTGGATTTTGCGTCTCCCAGGTAGGGGTAAGGTGCGAGTTAAATCCTTCCATGCTACAGATCTTTAATGCGGTGCTAACCGGACCAGGTTAACTCCTCTGCTCCGAGGAGACAGCCTACCTCCGCAGTAGGTATGGACCACCAGTCCGAGGAGAGCGAACAACAGCAGGCTTCTCATTTCCGCGCGTCCTTGCAGCAGGGAGGATGCCGTGAGCCGGAGACCGGGAATGCAATGATCTGCAAGGGCAGACCTGGCTTTTTATGTCGTTCCTTCTGACTGTCGGAGTGAGTCATGTGATGCTGTGGCTTCTACCATCTGCCCACAGGATGGACCAGAGGTGACCACAGCTTCCAAAACCGACCCCCCGCCCCCCACCTCCACCTGCCCGGTGATTCACAATCCTGACAGGACAAGCCATCGCGGGTCACAATGTATAGGGGGAGAGTGTGTGTGTGTGTGTGTGTTTGTGTGTACGTGGTGATGCAGACAAGTTATTCCACCTCCCTGAGCTAATTCCGGGTAGATGTGGCCACGCTAGGTTTGCAGTCTATTTACATTCTCAAATGAAGTGCATCTTTTTTTTTTCCCGAATCTGGACATTGTTCCAGCCGGGGATTCCAAAGGGATGCAATAATTTCACGGCTCTGACCCGCGGCTCTCCACGCCATGCCTGCTCTCTGCAGCCCAGCTCCTCGGTCGAAGAAATCGAGAATCACCCCCCCACCATCCAAAACCTCCACACTGATCTTCCCACCTCACCCACCCAAACTCTGGAACCCTGCGGCCCTCATTCACTCACACTGTTCAACTCAAGTTTTTTGTCTTTTAACTATATGAATGTATACCGTCAAACGAGACAACGTTCCTCCAGACCAGGGTGTAAAGCGCAGTAGTACGCATAACACACAATAACTTATGATAAAATCTACAGTTGAATTATGCATAAATAAAGTGCATAAATTTAATATATATTATAAAAATACAGAACACATTATCTGGTGACATTTCAAATGTGATGTGGCAGGGAGATTGGAAGCCTAATGGCCTGAGGGCAGAAATTGTTTCCCATCCTGACCATTCTTGTCTTTATGCATCGGAGTCTCCTGCCTCCCTTTCGTCCGTTCCGTTCTGCCCAGTACTGTTCCGCCATCATCTGTCCAGCCCCACACCTCTCACCTCCCACCCCGCCACTCAGCGCGTGCTGTTAACCACCCACCCACCACCACCCAGTCCAATGTTGGTTGCAACTCCGCACCCCCAGTATGTCGCGTCCTGTCACACATCAGCCCCCCGCCATTGACACTTCTTTATATTGATCATTCACCCCTCCCCGTCATTCCCTCACTGACTAATTCATCTCTCCCTCCACCCACTCAACCTCATTCCTCTCCCGCCACGGTCCTGCCACCCCCCTCTGCCCACCTCAGCACCCACCAACCAAGGGTCTCGCTCTTCCTCCCTTCACCTGTCTTCCATCCCTCCAACCCTCCACCCCTCCACCCCTCACACAGTTGCCTCCTCCCCCCATGCTGACATCGGTACGTCTAGTCATAGTCATACTTCATTGATCCCAGGGGAAATATGGTTTTCATTACAGTTGCACCATAAATAATAAATAGTAATAAAACCATAAAGAGTTAAATATTAATATGTAAATTATGCCAGGAAATAAGTTCAGGACCAGCCTATTGGCTCAGGGTGTCTGACCCTCCAAGGGAGGAGTTGTAAAGTTTGATGGCCACAGGCAGGAATGACTTCCTATGACGCTCTGTGTTGCATCTCGGTGGAATGAGTCTCTGGCTGAATGTACTCCTGTGCCCACCCAGTACATTAGGTAGTGGATGGGAGACATTGTCCAAGATGGCATGCAACTTGGACAGCATCCTCTTCAGACACCACCGTCAGAGAGTCCAGTTCCTTCCCCACAACATCACTGGCCTTACGAATGAGTTTGTTGATTCTGTTGGTGTCTACTACCCTCAGCCTGCTACCCCAGCACACAACAGCAAACATGATAGCAGTAGCCGCCACAGACTCGTAGAACATCCTCAGCATCGTCCGGCAGATGTTAAAGGACCTCAGTCTCCTCAGGAAATAGAGACGGCTCTGACCCTTCTTGTAGACAGCCTCAGTGTTCTTTGACCAGTCCAGTTTATTGTCAATTTGTATCCCCAGGTATTTGTAATCCTCCACCATGTCCACACTGACCCCCTGGATGGAAACAGGGGTCACCGGTACTTTAGCTCTCCTCAGGTCTACCACCAGCTCCTTAGTCTTTTTCACATTGAGCTGCAGATAATTCTGCTCACACCATGTGACAAATCATTCAGACACATCTGCATTCTTCCGCTCTGCTCCCCACAACCACATTCACCTATTTGGTCCCGCCCTATCAGAAGTATTTTCTTTTTCCTACCCGCTCCCTCCCCACCCTCTCTGCTACTGCAAACCAGCTTGCTTTCTCCCTTCCAGTTCCCATGAAGGGCCTCGTACCTGAAAATCAATCCTGTCTCTCTCTCCACAGACGCTACCTGGCCTGCCGAGTATTTGGAGGAGGGACATTTTCTGTTTTACTTCAGACCGGTGGCGGGGGGGGAGGGGTGGAACTGTGTATCTGTGGGCTATTCAACTGCATGCTCCTGACCTGTTAGGCCCTCACCGTTCAAAAGCAGAATCAGGGTCAGGTTTAATATCACTGGCATATGTCGTGAAATTTGTTGTTTGTGGCAGCAGTACATAGTAATAATAACTGTGAATTACAGTAAGTACTTCTGTTATCTCTCTCTCTCTCTCTCTATATATATATATATTTTTTTTTAAATTTAAAAAAATTTAGAAGCCTAAATTCTGGGGAAGTCCAGAACGAGGGGTCACAGTTTGAGGACCGAGATGAGGAAAAACTTCACACAGAGAGTGGTGAATCTGTGCAATTCTCTGCCACAGGAAACAGTTGAGGCCAGTTCATTGGCTATATTTAAGAGGGAGTTAGATATGGCCCTTGTGGCTAAAGGGATCGGGCGGGGGGGGGGTATGGAGAGAAGGCAGGTACAGGGTTCTGAGTTGGGTGATCAGCCATGATCATACTGAATGGCAGTGCAAGCTCGAAGGGCCGAATGGCCTACTCCTGCACCTATTTTCTATGTTTTTATCTATGTTTAGTCTTTCTATGGCTTTAATAAAATGGTTGACCTTCAGAATAACTTGCTAGGTCATATCAGGAGGCAGTTAAGAGTCAACCACATTCATTTGGGTATGGAGTCAGTGGCCATTTTATTAGGTACTACCTGCACAGCTGCTCATTAATGCAAATATCGAATCAGCCAAGCATATAACAGCAACTTAAAGCATGAACGCATACAGACATGACCAATTCTTCCCCATTCTGATGTTTGATGCGAATGGTATGCTGGCATTCATAGCAAGAGTACAGGAGCAGGGAGGTACTACTGCAGTTGTACAAGGCCTTGGTGAGACCACACCTGGAGTATTGTGTGCAGTTTTGGTCCCCTAATCTGAGGAAAGACATTCTTGCCGTAGAGGGAGTACAAAGAAGGTTCACCAGATTGATTCCTGGGATGGCAGGACTTTCATATGATGAAAGACTGGATCAACTAGGCTTATACTCGTTGGAATTTAGAAGATTGAGGGGGGATCTTATTGAAACGTATAAAATCCTAAAGGGATTGGACAGCTAGATGCAGGAAGATTGTTCCCGATGTTGGGGAAGTCCAGAATGAGGGGTCACAGTTTGAAGATAAAGGGGAAGCCTTTTAGGACCGAGATGAGGAAAAACTTCTTCACACAGAGAGTGGTGAATCTGTGGAATTCTCTGCCACAGGAAACAGTTGAGGCCAGTTCACTGGCTATATTTAAGAGGGAGTTAGATATGGCCCTTGTGGCTAAAGGGATCAGGAGGTATGGGGAGAAGGCAGGTAGAGGGTTCTGAGTTGGATGCTCAGCCATGATCGTACTGAATGGCGGTGCAGGCTCGAAGGGCCGAATGGCCTACTCCTGCACCTATTTTCCATGTTTCTAGATAAGTAGTGCAATAAAAGTAGTGAGGTAGTGTTCATGGGTTCAATGTCCATTCAGAACTCGGATGGTGGAGGGGAAGAAGTTGTTCCTGAATCGTTGAGTGTGTGCCTTCAGGCTTCTGTACCTCCTTCCCGATGGTAGCAATGAGCAGAGGGCCTGTCCTGGGTGATGAGGGTCTTTAATGACAGATGCCACCTTTTTGAGGCCTTGCCCCTTGAGGATGTCCTTGCTGGTGGTTACCACACAGCTCCAATGAAGCACGGGACCCAACACAGATCCCCATATTTCAGAATCCTTGGGCCGAGCTCCTTTCCAGGGATACGAGGCCATAATCCGAGCTGACCGCTGTGCTGAGGGAATGCTGCACTGTCCCACATGATGCAGCCAACGTGCCAGGAAAGTTCTTTTCTGCCTTTAACGTTGAAGGTAGAGGCCTTTTGGCCCATGATGTAGTGCTAGCCTATACAAAATACATCACGCTCAATCTAACCCTTCCCCTCCATTTTTCTTTCAGCCATATGCCTATCAAAGGGTGCCTACAATGTCAGATTTAGATCCAGATTTGTTTATGAAACATACAGTGAAATGCATCAATTCAGTATTTCACTGGTTGAATTTAACATCAGAGAACGTATGCGATATACAACCTGAAATTCTTACTCTTTGCAGACATCCACGAAACAAGAACACCATAGAATGACTGATAGAGACATTAGAGCACCAGAGCCCCCTACCCCTCCCACCCACAAGCAACAGCAGAAGAATTGACCCTCCCCCCCACTTGCGTGAGCAGAAGCACCAACCAACCCCCATCATGCAAAGAAGAGCAAAAGCCCACCCACCCCACAAAGAGACCTTGAGCTAGAGTCCATCAAAAAAACAGCAGTCCACAACCCAGCACTTACGTATCTCAGGCAGGCTCTCTGTCTCTCCATCAGGGATGTGCTGGGGAGGGGGGCAGCCGGCAAGTGTTGCCGCACATTCGGGCCCCAGCATAGCACACTGACCACGTTCGGCGAAACGACACAGAACATGCCGAGCAACAAATCAACTACCGCAAAAGGTGTCCCGTTCCTCCCTTCCACTCACTTACCTACCCGGTTAGGCACACACAGTTCCTCTAACCCAGGGGTCCCCAACCTTTTTTGCACTGCGGACCAGTTTAATATTGACAATATTCTTGCGGATTGGCCAACCAGTTGGGGGGGGGGGCGGGGGTAGGGTTGCCAATGGACAAGAGTAGCAGTCAAATACGTTGTGTTTACCCCGAGAAAAACTACCATGACCTTGGAGCCTTACTCGAGCACCTGTGTGCGCATGCATGTACGTGCCCATTTTCTCCTACAAATCATTTTTGGCAATTCTGTTCAGTGAAACTACATACTTCTCAGCCCGCTGCCATTTGCAAGCTCGAGGAGTTGATCTTCTTCCCGCGCTGACATGGATGACGCGTGCGTAATGACCTCGCGTGCGTTCAAGCTCAACAGTGGGCGTGACAGGGAATGAGGAAAGTGCAGCTGACTCATATCGCCAAATCATATCGTTTCCTCGCGGCCCGGTAGCGCATGCTTTGCGGCCCAGTGGTTGGGGACCGTTGCTCTAACCTCTGGACTGGCGGAGTGGTGGATTCGCGGATATTGTCCTTAATGTATCGGCCACTACCACCATCTTCGGCAGTGCATTCCACGCACTTCCCACTCTCTGTGTAAAACTCCTACCTCTGACGTCTCCTCTAAACTTTTCTCCACTTGCCTTAAGAGGATGTCCTCTGGTATTAGCCCTGGAAGAATGGCTGTCCACTCCTTCTCTGCCTCTTAAGCATCTTATAATCTTATCTTCAAAGCTCTTCCACGAGTTCTTTCGAATGTTGAAATGCCTAGACAGAGCAGATGTGGAAAGGATGTTTCCCATAGTGGAGGAGTCTAGGACAAAAGGGCACAGCCTCAGGATAGAGGGTCGTCCATTTAAGACGGAGGTGCGGAGAAATTTCTTTAGCCAGAGGGTGGTGAATTTGTGGAATTTATTACCGCAGGCATCTGCGGAGGTCAGGTTGTCGGTTGTGCTTAAGGCAGAACTTGATAGGTTCTTGATTGGACACGGCATCAAGGGTTACGGGGAGAAGGCTGGGGAGTGGGGCTGAGGAGGGGAGAAAAAGATCAGGCATGATTGAATGGCGGAGCAGAATTGATGGGCCAAATGGCCTAATTTTGCTCCTACATCTAATGGTTTTCTTTGTCTCCCTGAACCCTACGACCATCAGGCTGCTGAACTGACATGGATAGCTTCACTCGCCTCATCTCTGAACTGATTCTATGACACAAAGACTCATTTTCAAGGACTGGTGCACTTGGTATTTTTTAAAACTCATATAATTTGTCTTCTTTTGCACATCCCTTGTTTTCCAGTCTGAGTATAGTTTTTTTTTTGTAAAATTCTGTTGTATTTCATTTTTCCTGTAAATAACCTGCAAGAAAATGAATCCCAAGGTAACACATTCGTACTTAGATAATACATTCACTTTGAACTTGAACTTTGAGCTAAACGATGCAAGATATCCATAATTGGGGGCAGAGGTTAGGAGACGCAGAGGATCAAGTTTGCTCCCTTGTCAGTCTTTGGTTATGAATAGTTCTTCATAAATTCTGTTGCATTTCTTTACTGTCTTGTAAATGCCCGCAAGAAAATAAACGTCAAGGTCGTATATGGTGACGACAATAACTTTACTTTGACTTTGATTGTCCGTGAACACTACCTCACAACTTTTAAAAATTTATTTCTGTTTTTTTGCACTATCATTAACTTAATTTAACTATTTAATATACAAATATATACGTACTGTAATTTAGTTTTTTTCTATTTTTATCATGTATTGCACAGTACTGCTGCTGGAAAGTTAACAGATTTCACCGCATATGCCGGTGATCTTAAACCTGATTCTGATTATCTACAGCACTGTCGGGGTTCCTTCCCCCCAGGGTCGCGGTGCTGCTGAAGGAGTATTGTACAGCCCGGTGTGACCCCCTCTAGCAGAGAAACCAAGGCTTCACCAACAGTTTCACGCGGATGTAAACGATACCACCGCACTGCTTCAGGGAGAAACTTGGGACCTCATCCCTTTAGGTCTACAACGGCCACCCGGAATAGATCATTTAGTCACTGGGACAGTGCTGTTTGTGGAGCTGGCTGCTAACTCACCACAACAGAGATGACATTTTTAAAACGCACGGCATTCTGAAGGGGCTGAAAAAGGCAGCAGTGGTCAGCAGAATGCTTTTCAGTACCGGTGGCCCGGGTTCAATTCCCAGAGCTGCCTGTAAGGAGCTTGTCCGTTCTTCCCGTGACCGCGTGGGTTTCTGCCCCAGTCCAACGTCGTGCTGGTTGGTAGGTTAATTGGTCGTTGTAAACTATCCCGCAATTAGGCTTGGACTAAAACCGGGGATTGTTGGGCGGTACGGCTCAACACATATGGGCCGGCTGGTGGTGTAGTGGTATCAGCACTGGACTTCAAGGCAGGAGGTCCTGAGTTCAAACCCAGCCGGGTCCCAACCTGGGTAGCAGTGGTACCTGCACGGAAGAGAGGCCTGGCGATCCACTTCCGTATCGTGCCATGGAAACCCTATGGACCCTATGGTCCATGAGGTGCTCGACTAAACGACTGAACAACACAATGGCTCAAAGGGACAGGAGGGCCTATTCTGTGCTGTATCTCAATCAATAAATAATCTAGGGCAACACGTACAAAAAGCTGAAGAAACTCGGCAGGACAGGCAGCATCTATGGAGGGGGATAAACAGTTGATGTTTCAGGCTGAGACCCTTCACCAGGACTGGAAAGGAAGAGGACTGAGGCAAAAATGAAGTGCTCCTTTTAGAACCCCTTGTACTTTTTTACTGCACGTACAGTGTAATTGTCAATTTTAAAATCAGATTGTGTGTCAGCTCCACTTCATGGGGTTGAATATCAGGCAGAGAAACAAACTTCCCCATTCTGGTTCCTGACCCCTTCCTTTCCAGTCTCTAGTGAGTGTGTGTGTGTGTGTGTGTGTGTGTGTGTGTGTGTGAGTGTGTGTGTGCGTGCGGGTGTGAGTGAGAGTGTAACAGCGAGAGAGTGTGTGTGTGTGTGTGTGTCAGAGTGTGAGAGAGTGTGTGTGTGAGAGAGTGTAAGAGTGTGAGAGAGAGAGAGTGTGTGAGAGTGTGTGTGAAAGTGTGAGTGTGTGTCAGAGTGTGTGTGAAAGTGTGAGAGTGAGTGTGTGTGTGTGTGTGAGTGAGAGTGTAAGAGTGTGTGTGAGAGCGCGTGTGTGTGAGTGTAAGAGTGTGAGAGAGAGAATGTGTGTGAAAGTGTGAGTGTGAAAGTGTGAGAGTGAGTGTGTGTGTGCGTGCGTGAGTTAGAGTGTAAGAGTGTGTGTGTGTGAAAAACATATTTTGAACAACCTGGAAGTGTTGCCCACAATGTGCACCACAGCATTAGTCATTGGCCTACGGGAGCTGGCACAGGAAGCCTCTATTTCGAGTGGACCAAAGGCAGGATTGAGCCATTTGACTGGGTAAATATCACTCCTTCCGACGTGCGACCAATTGCAGACAGACATTAACAATTGGCCAGCTCCCTTGGGGCTGCTGTGTGGGCTTCTGGATGTGGTGTCGGGTAGAGCAGTTAGTAATGCAGCCTGAATTTATAATGGGCCTGTCAACTATGCGACGTGTGGAAAGTCTCCTATGTATACATCGGCTGGAGGTTTTATTTATACACAAGGTGGTAGAGGGCAGGCAGTATGCCCAATCTTGCATCATTGTGCTAGTTACTGACATGGTATCTGAAACCTATTCTATTCCTGCTGGTGGGGATTGGTCCTGTCTATCAGCGTGCTCTTCCATCCTCCCCGCGACTCCCAACCTTCCCTCTACCCCTCATCCCCCTCCATTCCTCTGATCCCTCATCCTCCCCTAACCCCGCTCTCCCTGAATATCCCCACCCTCCTCTCCCTCCTGAGACCTCCCACTCTTTACCCTCCTCTGACCCCAGCCCCAACCCTTGCCGTGTCTTCACCATCCCCTCTGACCTTCCCCCCTCTGGGGCAAAACGTTCTGTCCTTAGCAAGGGCCTCACTTCTGTCCCCCTCCGTCCACACCTCAGTGAGTTCCGTGCCCGCCATGACGCTGAACTCTTCTTCCATCGCCTACGTCTCCGAGCCTACTTCTTTGGCAAGGATTCCCCTTCCCCTACTGATGACCCCTTCTCCTGTCTTCAACCCTCCTCCTCCTCCTGGACACCCCGCCCGGGCCTTCTATCTACACTCGATCTTTTCATTTCCAACTGTTGCCAAGACATCAACCGTCTCAACTTCACCACTCCACTCTCCTGTTCCAACCTCACTCCCTCGGAACGCACTGCCCTCCACTCTCTCAGCACTAATCCCAACCTCACCATCAAACTCGCTGACAAAGGTGGTGCTGTAGTAGTCTGGCGGACGGACCGCTACCTCACTGAGGCCAAACGGCAGCTCTCTGACACCTCCTCTTACTTACCCCTGGAACAGGACCCCACCAAACAACGTCAAACCATTGTCTCCCGCACCATCACCACCCTTGTCAACTCCGGAGATCTTCCATCCTCAGCCGCTAAACTCATAATTCCCACACCCCGTACTGCTCGGTTTTACCTCCTCCCCAAGATCCACAAGCCTGACTGTCCCGGTAGACCCATAGTTTCTGCCTGCTGCTGTCCCACCGAACTTATATCTGCCTACCTGGACTCCATTTTGTCCCTCCCCACCTACATCCGAGATGCATCCCATGCCCTCCACCTCTTCAATAACTTCCAGTTCCCTGGTCCCGACTGCTTCATCTTCACTATGGATGTCCAATCCTTATATACTTCCATTTCCCATCAAGAAGGCCTCAAAGCCCTCCGCTACTTTCTGGACAATAGACCTCACCAGTTCCCCACCACCACTACCCTCCTCCAGTTGTTGGAGCTGGTACTCACACTTAATAACTTCTCTTTTGGCTCTTCCCACTTTCTTCAGACCAAGGGTGTAGCTATGGGAACTCGCATGGGCCCCAGCTACGCCTGCCTCTTCGTTGGTTATGTGGAACAGTCTATGCTCCAAACCTATACTGGTACTGCTCCCCAACTTTTCCTTCGCTACATTGACAACTACATTGGTGCTGCTTCCTGCACCCATGCTGAGCTCGTCAATTTCATCGACTTTGCTTCTAACTTCCAAGTTCCACCCAGCCCTCAAATTCACTTGGTCCATCTCGGACACTTCTCTCCCTTTTCTCAATCTCTCGGTCTCCATCTCTGGAGACAGACTGTCCACTGACATCTTCTATAAGCCCACTGACTCTCATAATTACCTCGAGTATACCTCTTCCCACCCTGCCACATGCAAAAGTGCTATTCTCTATTCCCAGTTCCTCCATCACCACTGTATCTGCTCCCAGAATGAGGCTTTCCGTTCCAGGACATCTCAAATGTCCTCTTTCTTTAAGGATCGTGGTTTCCCTTCTGCTGTCATCAATGATGCCCTCACCCGCATCTCCTCTATTTCCCACACTTTGGCTCTCACCCCATCCTCCCGCAACCACAACAGGGACAGAGTTCCCCTTGTCCTCACCTACCTCCCCACCAGCCTCCGGATCCAGCACATTATCCTCCACAACTTCCGCCACCTTCAACAGGACCCCACCACTAAGCACATCTTTCCCTCTCCACCCCTCTCCGCCTTCTGCAGGGATTGTTACCTCCGTGACTCTCTTATCCACATGTCCCTCCCCACAGATCATCCACCCGGCACTTATCCCTGTAAGCGTAAGTGCTACACCTGTCCCTACACCTCCTCTCTTGCCGCCATTCAGGGCCCTAAGCAGTCCTTCCAGGTGAGGCAACACTTCACTTGTGAGTCTGTTGGGGTCATCTATTGCATCCGGTGCTCCCGGTGCGGCCTCCTCTACATCAGTGAAACCCGACGCAGATTGGGGGACCGCTTCGTCGAGCACCTCCACTCCGTCCGCCACAACAGACAGGATCTCCCGGTAGCCACCCACTTCAACTCTGCTTCCCACTCCCATTCAGATATGTCCATACATGCCCTCCTCTACTGCCATGATGAGGCTAAACTCAGGTTGGAGGAGCAACACCTCATATACCGTCTAGGTAGTCTCCAGCCCCTTGGCATGAACATTGAATTCTCCAACTTCCAGTAATTCCCTCTCCCTCCCTTCCCCCATCCCAGTTTCATTCTGCCCCTCCCCCAGCTACCTATCACCTCCCTCATGGTTCCGCCTCCTTCTACTACCCATTGTGTTTTCCCCTATTCCTTCTTCACCTTTCCTGCCTATCACCTCCCTTCCTCCCCTCCCCCACTCCTTTATCTTTCCCCTTACTAGTTTTTCACCTGGAACCTACCAGCCTTCTCCTTCCCACCCTCCTCCCACCTTCTTTATAGGGCCTCTGCCCCTTCCCTCTTCAGTCCTGATGAAGGGTTCCGGCCCGAAACGTTGACTGTTCGTTTCCATGGATGCTGCCCGACCTACTGAGTTCCTCCAGCGTGTTGTGAGTGTTGCTTTAGTTTTTAATCCTGATCCACCCACACGGAGAGATGCTCTGATACAGTGACCAGTACTGACAGACTAAAAGCTGAATGCTTCTGTGGAAGTCCCAATGAGATGGTATGGGTGGAATAACTCGGCCTGAGCTCAGCTTTGCCCTTGTTCTTAGCTGCTCAGGGCTCCAGCCAGAGCTTGACTGGTTAGATCGGACTTGCCAACAGCCAGATCAATGCTCAGGGCTGGATTTCCCATAACAATGAGCAATTTACTGACAGAATCCCTGTGGGAGGGCTCTCAGGCAGTGGCCCAAAGTTATCCAGCCAATAACCCAGAAATACCCAGAGTCATCATCTCAGAATCTCACTGGTTGTATTCTGACAGGCTGCATCACTGTCTGGTATGGAGAGGCTACTGCACAGGACCGAAAGAAGCTGCAGAAGGTTGTAAATCTAGTCAGCTCCATCTTGGGCACTAGCCTACAAAGTACCCAGGACATCTTTAGGGAGCAGTGTCTCAGAAAGGCAGTGTTCATTATTAAGGACCTCCAGCACCCAGGACATGCCCTTTTCTCACTGTTACCATCAGGTAGGAGATACAGAAGCCTGAAGGCACACACTCAGCGATTCAGGAACAGCTTCTTCCCCTCCGCCATCCGATTCCTAAATGGACATTGAAGCTTTGGACACTACCTCACTTTTTAATATACAGTATTTCTGTTTTTGCACATTAAAAAAAATCTATTCAATATACATAATTGATTTATTTGTTTGTTTATTATGTTTTATTTTATTTATTATTTTTTTCTCTCTCTGCTATATTATGTATTGCTTTGAACTGCTGCTGCTAAGTTAACAAATTTCATGTCACATGCTGGTGATAATAAACTTGATTCTGATTCTGATTTCATACTGAACCACCCTTTCTAATAATTTTCTTCATGTCTACCTGTGTTCCAACTATTTTTGGTTCAACACTGTTGAACCAGAAATGGTTAAATTAAATATTATGCAGTAGAGGAGTTGGGATTAGATTAGTTTTATTTGTCATACGTACATCGAAACATACAGTGGAATGCGTTGTTTTGCCGAACACAATCCGAGGACGTGCTGGGGACAGCCAGCAAGTGTCACCACACCTCTGGCGCCAACGTATCATGTATGAAACCTACTAGCCCATATGTCTTGGGAATGTGGGGTCCAGTTTAAGATGCCCAGTGACTACTTAGAGGTGGCAAAATACAAAACAAAGAAAACTTATTAATAACTCTTCATTAATAGCGATCACCGCGAATAATGGAGAGGCGTGCAGAGGCCAGGCTAGGGAAGTGGAGGGGGCAGAGGCGAAGGCGAGGAACAGTGGAAGGAAGTGGAGGAGGGAGCGAGGAAGGTCCCGATGTCTGATTGACATGCGCTGGGCTGGTCGGGCGTGGGCCAAATTGTGGTGGCGAGGTCCAGGCCCCAGAACGGTCTGGGAGCAAGGAACAACCCAGTGTTTGGATGATTTAAGCGCTTGGCCAGATTGAAGAGGCCGGAGTGTTGGGACGGGAGGCGAGGGGCGATCTGGTTCTACTCAGCTCTGCGCTGTAATAATTCCTGGCTTTGCATCTGTGTTCCTGCGACGTTTACTCAGTCCTGCGATGAACTGAGGCTGCGGTCTGCCCTGGCTGCACTGACGCCTGGCTTCGTGCCTTTCACTAAACTTCAGTTCTGAATTCCACTTGCTTGCTTTTATTGCCTGCACGATTTCTTTCCCTCTTCGCGCGTTGGGTGTTTGATGGTCTTTTTTAATGGGCTCTTTTGGGGTTGCTCTGTTTCGTGGTTTGTCTGTGAGGCAACAAATCTCAAGGTTGTGTAATGCATCCATACTTTGAAAATAATGTACTTTGAACTTTGAAACCAGAGCACCCCGGAGGAACTCATGGGGTCTCAGAGTGAGTGTGCAAACTTCTTAATGACAGTGGTGGGAATCGAACCCTGTTCGCTGATACTGTTAATCATCAGCTGTCACACTACGTTGCTGCCTTCACGTTACGGCTGTACAAGTCAGTGGTGAGACCACACTTGGAGTAATATGTGTAGTTCTGGTTGTCCAGTCATAGGAAGGATGTCTTTATGCTGGACAAGATACAATAAAGCTTACCAGGACTGGATTGAATCATCAGGAGAGGCTGGATGGGCGGGAAATTTTATCCCTGGAGTGCAGAAGGCCGAGGGGTGACCTTACAGAGGTTTAGAGAATCATGATGGGGTGTAGATACAGTGAATTCTCACTGTCTTTTTCCCAGAAGAGTTCAAAACTAAGGTGAGAGAGAAAAGATCTAAAAGGGGACCTTAGGGAGGAGGAGAAGATGGCGGCGCGATGCAGCGCACGTGGCCTCTTTGGTGATGAATATCTGTTATCTGTCAAGTAGGGTGCCGTGCACAGTTCTGATTTGATGGAGACAGACGTGAGAGTACGGAGGAACATCTGGTGAAACTTCTGAAATGCCTGTTTCGCTGCCGCCGCTACTGTGTGATCCAAAATCTCCGGAGGGGAAGGCCGCGAGTCCTCGGCTTTGCCTGTTGCTCGGCAGCCGGGGCTGGGGCCGAAGCGCTCGGCAGAGATGGTGCTTGGTGTCGGAGGCTCGAAGTTTTCGGACGACTCAGAGTCGGACTGTGGTTGGGTGCTTCCAGGGTGCTGCATCAGCAAGTTTGCGGTGCTGGAAGCTCATGGCAGGGAGAGTTTCTCCCTTCTACCGTCTGCGTGAGATGTTGGGGCTATCGGGACTTTGAGACTTTTTTTTACCGTGCCCATGGTCTGCTCTTTATCAAATTACAGTATTGCTTTGCACTGTTGTAACTCTATGTTATAATTATGTGGTTTTTATCAGTTTTAGTCTTGGTCTGTCCTGTGTTTCTGTGATATCATACTGGGGGAACATTATATCTTTTTTTTAATGCATGCATTTCTAAATGACAATAAACGAGGACTGAGTGTCCTCATAATCGTAATAGGGTCAGGTTTCTCTTCTCGTAGAGGCTGGTGGGTAGATGGAATGAGCTGCTAGAGGAAGTGGTAGAGGTGGGTACAATTACTTGCTGGAATTTAGAAGAAAGGGGGGGGGGATCTCATTGAAACCTATCAGATATTGAAAGGCCTCGACAGAGTGGATGTGAAGAAGATGTTTCCTTCAGCCGGGCAAGTCTAGGACTGGAGGGAACAGCCTCAAAATAGAGGCATGGCCATTTAGAACAGAGATGAGGAGGAACTTCTTAACCAGAAGCGTGGCAAATTTATGGAACTCACTGCCGCAGGTGGCTATGGAGGCCAGGTCATTGGGTGCATTAAGGGGGAGGTTGATAGGTTCTTGATTAGTCAGGGTGTGAAAGGTTACAGGGAGAATGGGGTTAAGGGAATAATGGATCAGCCATGATGAAATGGCGGAGCAGACTCCATAATCCCAATGGCCTAATCTACTCCTATGTTTTGTAGTCTTATTGCCTAATTACATCATTTAACATACATTTGGACAGGTACACGGATAGGAAAGGTTTTGCGGGATGAAGGCCAAACGCAGGCAAATAGGACTAGCTGAGGTAGACAACTTGGTCAGCATGGATGGGGTGGGCAGAAGGGCCTGTTTCTATGCTATATAACTCTCTGACTCGATTGACAAAATTCTGCTGCGATTATTTGAAATTCCACAGATTTAGGAACTGATCGTAGGAAAATCTCAAAGCTGGAGAAAGCCATTCAGCCCATCAACCCAACTCCTTCCTCACCCTCAATCTCATCAACACATCTTCAGAGGGAACAATTTAGAAAATGTATAGCTCAGGTGGTCGATGGTTGGGTTGAGTTGTTCTCCGAACTTGGCAATTTATTTGCAAATATATTTTAACATTTCATCTCCATACAAGGGGACGTCATTGGTGTGCTGTTAATTGTGGAGTGTCCTTCGAATACCTGGCCTTTATATATCAATCAGCTGATTGGTCACCATTTCGGAAACTCAGTTGTGATGTGGGGAGGAAATCTCATCGCTGATTGGTTGTGTGGCGAACGTCGTGCGCTGTTGTCTTGAATTTTGCACGCATTGGCTCATAAGTAGGATTGAGTTCTACATGACTCTCACAACGGCCTCCTTATCTGCCAGACCAGATTAACAATCCAGATACCGAACGGCAAATGTGGAACCCAACGAGAACCATTCATTGTCAGTGACAACCAGAAACGAATAAAAAGCTTCTGTTTTGATTCGTGCAGGAGGCCTGCTCTCCCTAGCTGGTCTGGTCAACATCCAGCCCCAGTGCTGTTAACTCTTAACTGACCTATGTCATGGCCCCACAATATCTGCAGTTTAGGAGAATTCAGTAAGCACTAGAGATTCTGAAAATGCTGGAAATCTTGAGCAACGCACTCACAATGGTGGAAGAACTCGGGAGGTCAGGCAGCATCTACGGAGGGGAGTAGGTTGACTGTTTATTTTCCCCCTACAGAAGCCTGAAAACAAGCAAAGCCAATCTATTCTTACTGTAAGAGTTTCACTGGACTCCCTCATGCTCCAGCGAATATACATTACGTTGTGGGGAAAACCAGATAGCAACGCGATTATCTGATCGGTCTCTCGCTCGCTGCTCCTGAAGGAACAGAGCTCCTGTGTCCAGTGCTCTCCCTCTTGCTCCATGGTGTTAGAGGATGGTACTGGAGTCCCAGGTCTTGGGCAAGGTTTAATCGATGTGCTTTGTGGATTGGACTCTGTAGTTCACCTTATGATGTGTTTCTGCTTTTGTTGCTATAGTATCTCGGGTGATTTTGAATCAGGGCGGCCTGCACATAATGAACACTGAGCTGAACTGAATAGGGACTCTAACACGAGGAAACCTGCCGATGCTGGAATTTCAAGCAACACACATCAAAGTTGCTGGTGAACGCAGCAGGCCAGGCAGCATCTCTAGGAAGAGGTACAGTTGATGTTTCAAACCGAGACCCTTCGTCAGGACTAACTGAAGGAAGGGCTAGTAAGAGATTTGAAAGTGGGAGGGGGAGGGGGAGATCCAAAATGATAGGAGAAGACAGGAGGGGGAGGGATGGAGCCAAGAGCTGGACAGGTGATTGGCAAAAGGGATATGAGAGGATCATGGGACAGGAGGCCTAGGGAGAAAGAAAAGGGGAAGGGGGGAAGCCCAGAGGATGGGCAAGGGGTATAGTGAGAAGGACAGAGGGAGAAAAAGGAGAGAGAGAAAAAGAATGTAGGTATATAAATAAATAAATAACGGATGGGGTACGAGGGGGAGGCGGGGCATTAGCAGAAGTTTGAGAAGTCAATGTTCATGCCATCAGGTTGGAGGCTACCCAGACGGAATATAAGGTGTTGTTCCTCCAACCGGAGTGTGGCTTCATCTTTACAATAGAGGAGGCTGTGGGTAGACATATCAGAATGGGAATGGGACATGGAATTAAAATGTGTGGCAGGAGATCCTGCTTTCTCTGGCGGACAGAGCGTAGGTGTTCAGCGAAACGATCTCCCAGTCTGCGTCGGGTCTCGCCAATATGTAGAACCCCATCTGTTATTTATTTATTTATCCCTCCCCCTCCTGTCTTCTCCTATCATTTTGGATCTCCCCCTCCCACTTTCAAATCTCTTACTAGCTCTTCTTTCAGTTAGTCCTGACGAAGGATCTCGGCCTGAAATGTCGACTGTACCTCTTCCTAGAGATGCTGCCTGGCCTGCTGCGTTCACCAGCAACGTTTATGTGTGTTGCTTGAATAGAGACTCTTTTGATTTTGTGTTTTATATTCTGTGTTTTTCTCTCATTTGTTTTTGTTGCCGTTTGCACAATTTGTTTTTTTTTGCGTGTGGGGGTTTGATGTTTTCCTTTGAATGGGTTCTGTGGTTTTTCTTTGTTTCGTGGCTGTCTGTGTGGAAGACGAATCGCAGGGTTGAGTCCTGCATGCATACTTCGATAATAAATGTTCTTTGATTGTTTCATTATCTGTTGATCACTGCCTCGTACAGTTTAGATTTATGTTAATATCTGCAAAATGAAAAAGAGGAATGCATATACAAATCTGACTTACACACACAAAATGCTGGAGGAACTCAGCAGGTCAGGCAGCATCTATTGCGGGGAATAAACAGTCGACTGTTTATTTCCCCCTATGGAGGCTGTTGGGTTCCTCCAGCATTTTCATGCGTTGCTCAAGGAGAATTCAGGATGCACAATAAGTGCCTGCAATTGCACAGATCTCCCCTAGCTGGCTTGGACAAATTTGACCCCAATGCTGCTAACTCTTAAGAACTGAATCAAACTTTAAATAATCCTTGGGTTCTGACTGCCGTTACATTCTACGTTTTTAAGCATCACGTTTCACTGCAGGCTGGTTCTCTCCCAGAGCTGAGCGGGGACCCAGTATTGGTACTGGTTTTAGAATTGTCCTGTGTAGCGAGATACAGTGTCTTGCCTACTGTTCATACAGGTCAGATCATTGCACAGGGCACTGAAGTAGAATGAAGTAACACAATAACAACGTAGAATAAAGTGTAGCAGCTGCAGAGAAAGTGCAATGCAGGCAAATGATTACAATGAGGTAGATTTTGAGGGTCAAGAGTCCATTTAAAACAGACGGGCGGAAGCTGTCCTTGGGCCTGGTGGTACGTGCTTTCAGACTTTTGTATCTTCTGCACTATGATAGAGGAGAGGAGAGAAAGTCCGGGGTAGGTGGAGGTCTTTACTGAGGCAGCGAGAAGTATAGATAAGGTCCATAGAGGGGAGGCTGGTTATGCTAAGCTGTGTCCACAACTGTCTGTAACCTCTCTAATGGGGGACATTAATAAAATGGCTGGACCACCTCCAGGGTCTTAGTCTTTGTGTCTTTGTACTTTGGACCTGTTAAGTTCATTATTGGCATTTGCTTATTTATTTTTTTAAATTTAGGAATACCATAAAGACTATGAGATTTACAGTGCCTTTAAAATTATTCACCCCCCCCCCAGAAGTTTTCATGTTTTACAACATTGAATCACAGTGGACTTAGTTTGGCTTTTTTGACACTGATCAACAGAAAAAGACTCGTTCAAGGTGAAAACAGATCTTCACAAAGTGATCTAAATTAATTGCAATTATAAAACACAAAATAATTGATTGCTTAAGTTATTCACCCCCTTTAATATGACACACTAAATAATCACTGGTGCAGCCAATTGGTTTTAGAAGTCACATAATAGTTAAATGGAGATCACCTGTGTGTAGTCAAAGTGTTTCAATGAGTAAAAACATACCTGTATCTGGAAGGTCTAACTGTTGGTGAGTCAGTATCCGAGCAAAAACTACTCCATGAAGACAAAAGAACACTCCAAGCAACTCCATGAATAGGTTATTGAAAAGCAAAAGTCAGGGGATAAGTACAATAAATTTCCAAGTCACTGAATATTCATTGAAGTATAGTTAAGTCAATCATCAAGAAATGGAAAGCGTATGGCACAGCTGTAAATCTGCCTAGAGTAGGTCATCCTCAAAAACTGAGTGACTGTGCAAGAAAGGGACCAGTGAGGGAGGCCACTACGAGACCTGTGACGACTCTGGAGGTGTTACAAGCTTCAGTGGCTGAGATGGGAGAGACTGGGCATCCAACAACTGTTGCCCGGGTGCTTCACCAGTCACAGCTTTATGGGAGAGTGGCAAAGAGAAAGCGACTGTTGATGAAACCTCACATGAAATCTCAGTTAGAGTCTGCCAGAAGGCATGTGGGAGACTCTGATATCAGCTGGAAGAAGGTTCTCTGGTCTGATGAAACCAAAATTGAGCTCTTTGGCCATCAGACTAAACGCTATGTTCGGCGTAAACCAAACACCGCACGTCGTCAAAAACAACCCTTCCCTGCCGTGAAGCATGGTGGTGGCTGTATCGTGCTGTGGGGATGCTTCACTGCAGCAGGCCCTGGAAGGCCTGTGAAGGTAGAGGGTAAAATAAATGCAGCAAAATACAGAGAAATACTGGAGGAAAACCTGATGCAGTCTGCAAGAGAAATGTGACTTGGGAGAAGATTTGTTTTCCAGCAACACAATGACCCCAAGCATAAAGCCAAAGCTACACAGGAATGGCTTAAAAACAACAAAGTTAATGCCTTGGAGTGGCCAAGTCAGAGTCCAGACCTCAATCCAATTGAGAATTTGTGGCTGGACTTGAAAAGGCCTGTTCACTCCCGATCCCCGTGCAATTTGACAGAGCTTGAGCAGTTCTGTAAAGAAGAATGGGGAAAAATTGCAGTGTCCAGATGTGCAAAGCTGACAGAGACCTATCCACACAGACTCAAGGCTGTAATTGCTACCAAAGGTGCATATACTAAACACTATATTAAAGGGGGTGAGTAATTATCCAATTACTTTGTGGTCAATAATTGTAATAAATTTAGACCAATTTGTAGAAATTTGCTTTCACTTTGACACAAAAGAGTCTTTTCTGGTTGATCAGTGTCTAAAAAGCCAAACTAAATCCACTGTGCTTCAATGTTGTAAAACATGAAAGCTTCCAGGGGGTGGGGTAAGTACTTTATATAGGCACTGTAGGAGCACAATTGGGCCATTTGCTCTGCCACTTCATCATGGCTGATCCATTTTTCCTCTCAGCCCCAACCTCCAACCTTCTCCTCGTATCCCTTCATGCTCTGACTAATCAAGAACCTATCAACCCCTGCCTTAAATATTCCCAATGACTTGGCCTCCGCAGCTGCCTGTGTCAATGAATTCCACAGATTCACCACTCTCTGGATAAAGAAATTCCTTCTCATCGCTGTTCTAAAAGGATGCCCCTCTATTCTGGTGCTGTGTCCTCTGGACTTCCACCATAGGAAACATCCTCTCCCCATCCACTCCATCGAGGGCTTTCAACATTTGATAGATTTCGATGAGGTCACCCCTCATTCTTCTGAATTCCAGTGAATACAGACCCAAAGCCATCAAATGATCTTCATGTGACAAGCCGTTCAATCCTGGAATGATTTTCGTGAACCTCCTTTGAACCCTCTCCAATGTCAGCACATCCTCACTTAGATAAGAGGCCCAAATCTGCTCATAATACTCCAAGTGAGGCTTCACCTGTGCTTTATAAAGACTCACCATTACATCCTTGCTTTTATATTCTAGTCTTCTTGAACATCACAGTTGTCTTCCTCACCACAGACCCAATTTGCAAACGGCACAGTAATGTGCTGTTCCAGCTCCACAATCTCTCATCACCCAGCTACACCCATCTACTAACCTGTACCTCTTTGGAATGTGGGAGAAAACTGGAACACCCGGAGGAAACCTACATGGTTACGGGAGAGTAAACACTCAGTGTCCACTTTATTAGGCACACCTGTACACCTGCTTATTAATGCAAATATCTAATCAGCCAATCACGTGGCAGCAACTCAATGCAGAAAAGCATGCAGACATGGTCAAGAGGTTCAGTTGTTAATCAGCCCCAATGTCAGAATGGGGAAGAAGTGTGATCTATGTGACTTAGACCATGGAATGATTTTTGGTGCCAGATGGGGTGGTTTGAGTATCTCAGAAACTGCCACTCTCCCGGGATTTTCACTCATAACAGTCTCTCAAGTTTACAGAGGATAGTGCGTGAAACCAAAACCATTCAGTGAGGGGCTGTTCCTTGGGTGAAAATGCCTTGTTAATGAGAGGGGTCGAAGAAGAATGGCCAGACCGGTTCAAGCTGACGGGAAGGTGACAGTAACTCAAATAACCACACATTATAACAGTGGTGTGCAGAAGAGCATCTCTGAACGCACAACATGATGAACCTTGAAGTGGATGGGCTACAGCAGCAGAAGATCAGGAACATACACTCAGTGCCCACTTCACTAGGTACTAGGTTCAGGAGTCACTGAGTGTGCAAACTCCTTACAGACAGACGCGGAATTGAACCCGGGTCGCTGGCACTAAAGTAGTGTTACATTAACTGCTATGTTACCAAGTTGTCCTGTCAATTGGCTAAGGCTCTGGTTTAACCTTGAAGCAATTCCAAAGTTTATACATCCCATATAAAGAGAAAGAAAGTGGTCGGTACATCTGTATTCACAAAGAGGAACCAGAAATATGGTACAGACAAACTTGAATAATACAGCACCCTTGGGTGAAGCCAGACCAGCAGATCTTCCAGATCATTGGATGTTACTCATAATAGACCCAACCCACTTTTATTTACATGTTATACTGTAGTATGTAGCCTGGGGAAAAGTACACGCTCAGGACAACAAAGACTTTTTCGGGTTTTAATTCCTTTATTGGTTTTCGATGTTTAAGTGCCAGAAGAGGGTCGCGAAACAAAATGAACGAATTTACGACCAGTTCTTGCCGTTACAATCTCAGTTTAACTTTCGATCCACACCTGTGTGTATGGACAGAATTGCGTATGCAGTATAAAAATACCAGAACTAATACGGTACAAATACGGTAGTGGCAATCCTGAAGGAACACATTACAAACAACATTAGAATCCCACCCACCCTGCATCTTATACATGGCAATGAAAAATGGAAGCGAATTTGTCTCATGTAAGACGTACACACGTGCTGAACTTCCGAACAGAGACTAAACATTCACGCTACGCGGTTACATGCACAATCAGTCCCGATACAATAAAGTTAGACAAAAGGTACACTTTGGCACAACTTTTACAAGGTATTTTCTGGTAGTTAAATTACAGGAAGACTGACCTACTTGGCTGGTGAGGAACTTCGCCCAAGCCACGTAATCCAGCTTTGAGTCACTTACTCGAGAAAATCTAAAGCATCCACATGTAAAACGTGTCAAATTACCGATATTCTCGATCCGCCAACAAGCATAAACGAATTCACATGGATATTGTCAATTAATGCTCACTTTTCATCACCATGCCCAGCGCACTCTGGGAGGAACCCACTTCCAACACCTTACCACGTCTTCAGCAGAAAGCAAAATGGTCTCCCCACTATCCCGCGCGCGCGTAATGACATCACCATCTCCCTTAAAGGCACAGACAACTATTCTAGCATTACCCGGACGGATGCCTAAGTACACTTTTAACGATACTGAATAAGATCCGACGGGCACCCGGTTACAAGTATAATAAATATTTCAGCAAATCCAGAGAGTTCGAAGGGAACAGGAAATCTACAAATCCTCTGGAGCCCTGCTCTGACCAGAATCCAGTTTCTGATCCTGGGTGTTCCTGATCCTAGCCGCACGCTACTTTCATTCTGGGCCCTGTATCGTACTTGGACTGATAAGTAAGCCAAACGCTGGACTATCAGGATTTCTGAACAATCGGACACCGGATTTTTGGAGTGATAGAGGGGGGTCTTGGCCATGATTGTATGAAATGGTGCTCGTCCATCGTCGACGTCGATGAGGACCTCGACACCATTATAATGGTGTGGAGACTAGCCCGTGATTTGGATTTAAGTGAGGGAGAGTTGCCTCACTCTCTCTTCCCAATTCCCATCCGGATCCAGTGGCAAGATCCTTGTAAAGGATCCAGTGAAACGGTAGAGAAAACCTGAAGGGCCGAATAGCCTACACTTGCTCTTTGTTTCTGTTTGATGCTTCTAAGAAAGCTGGATGTTCTCGGATGGTCATGCAGCATCTGTGGAGAGAGAAACAGAATCAAGAATCTTCATTGAAGGCTGCTACCTCGTCTTATTCTCATACCTCAGTACTGAACATAGAACAGTACACATGTAACAGGCCCTCCATTCTACAATGTAGTGCCAAACTAATGGTGTCTACTTATGCAAATTCCTTCTGCCTGCACAACGTCCATAATCCCTCTACGCTCTGTACATTCATGTATCTATTTAAGAGCCTCTTAAACACCTCTATCACATCTGCCTCACCATCGTACTGTGCATTCCAGACACCCACCACTCTCTGTGTAGTAAAAAAAAACAAGCCTCACTTATCTCCTTTGAACTCCCCCCCCCCACCTTAACTGCATGTCCTTTCATTGAAAGCGTACAGAGGAAAATTTACAAGGATGTTGCTGGGACTGGAGGACCTGAGTTATAAGGAAAGATTGAATCGGTTAGAACTTTATCCCCTGGAATGTAGAAGATTGAGAGGAGATTTGATAGAGATGTACAAAATTATGAGGGGTATGGATTGGGCAAATGCAAGCAGGCTTTTTCCACAGAGGTTGGGTGAGACTACAACTAGAGGTCATGGGTTAAGGGTGAAAGGTGAAATGTTTAAGGGGAAAATGAGGGGAAGCTTCTTCACTCGGAGGGTAGTGAGAGTGTGGAACGAGCTGCCAATGCAAATGATGGCTGCAATTTTGACTTCACTGTTTAAGAGAAGTTTGGATAGGTACATAGATTCTTGTGAGCAAGTGTGGACCCCAAATTAACGACACCAAAGTAAGGCTGATTTATACTTCTGCGTCAAATGGACGCCGTAACCTACGCAAGTGGCCTACGCGCGTTGTGAGCATTTATACTTGCGCGTTGGTGTGTCTGCATCGCTCTGCAATTCGAGCACGTCACGCTTGCGCCCACGCCCGCCCGCGCAAGGCTTCACGGTCATGGTAGTCCTTCTCGAGGTAAGCAAGCTTAAAGTGAGTGTCTTTATTCGTAAAAGCGAAATGTGTCCTCCATAATTTCGGAGGTCTGTAAAGCTTTATGGAAAGCATTGCAGCCAGAGTTCCTTCCCTGCCCTTCAGTCGCCCAATGGGAAGCTATTGCAGCGTAGGATGAAATGCGATGCTACCAAGCGGACCAATCACAGCTGTTGCGGTCTGCGTTGATCTCTCCTTAGCCTGTTCCAGAGAAAACATAAGTTGCTGAGAGATAGATAGATGTGTCCAATGCTTTCTGTTTTAATTTCAGATTTACAGCATCTGCAGGAATTTGCTGCCGCCTGGATACCGTGGGTTATCTCAAAATACAAACTGGGTATTTGAGGGGAGAACCAACGATAGCAGTCAATGAGGCAGAATGGAATTGGAACGGAGCCAAAGAAGGATGCAGATGGTATTTTTATAGAAACTATTAACCACAATCTGAGCAACAACTATAGCCGTACCACAAGTTGGACCCTCCCACGCATTGACTCACCGCTGACAGCTCAGGAAAATATCGGGAAAAGCAGAGTAAATAATCATCAAAAGGAACTCCACCAGAGGCCGGTGGTGTCTGGCCAATCTGCATCCTGCAGCTTAAGAGTCTCAGCAACACACGGCCATACTCTCCTCTTTGGGCTCAGTCAGAGACACTTTCACCGGGGTCTCACCTGAGGCTGCTGCGAGCAACGGGGCGTGGGTCGTACTGAGGGGAAAGCCAAAGTCCCCCTTTACACTGGTTACAGTCTAATGAGCCAGGATGGGTGTTTGAAACCCGGAACCAATTCTTGTGAGCAGGTGTGGACCACAAACATCGACTATGCGTAGATCTGGTTATGTGTACAGCGTTTAAGATATAGGAGCAGAGTTAGGCCATTTGGCCCGTCGAGTCTGCTCTGCCGTCTCATCATGGCTGATCCAATTTTCCTCTCAGCCCCAGTCTCCTGCCTTCTCCCTGTACCTCTTCATGCCCCGACCAATCAAGAATCTATCAACCCCTGCCTTGATATACATTAGACTTGACCTCCACAGCTGCCTGTAGCAAAGAATTCCACAGATTCCTCTCTCTCTGGATAAAGAAATTCCTCCTTATCTCCATTCTAAAAGGGTGTTGCTCAATTCTGAGGCTGTGTCCTCTGCCCAATGAAGCGAGGAGTCAGAGAGGGTTGTGTTCTATCACCAGACCTGTTCTCCCTGTACAGTGAAAACATCATGAGAACCATACGAGATCTACCTGGAATAAGTATAGGAGGATACAATATCAACAACCTTTGCTATGTGGGTGATACAGTACTGATAGCAAACAGTGAAGTAAATTTACAGAAACTAGTCTCTACCATCAACACAGAGAGCGAAAGACTTGGCCTAACCTTAAACAAAAAGAAAACTGAAGTAATGGTAATATCAAAGAAACCTGATATCCCCAACCGTAGGATCATATTGGGAAATGAAATCCTGAAACAAGTTCACAACTTCAAGTACGTCAGATCATGGGCAACATCTGATGGCAAATGCGAAACAAACATAAAAGCAAGAATAGAAATGGCAAGAACAGCTTTTACAGGAACAAGAAACATCCTAACGAACAAGAAAATAGCATTTGACATCTGCCTTAGAACCCTCAGCTGCTACATTCTTCCTATATTGATTTATGGCTACGAGTCATGGACCATCACAAATGCAATGGGAAAAAGAATCAATGCAGCAGAGGTGTGGTTCCTCAGAAGAATGCTATGCATATCATATACAGACAGGATAACCAGCGAAGAAGTTCTACAGAGAACGAAAACAAAACGTACATTACTTAAAAAAAATCAGAGAACAGCAATCAAAATTCTTTGGACACATCATGCGAAGAGAGACATTAGAACATTTAGTTACAACTGGAAAGCTGGAAGGAAAAAGCAGAGACAGACAGAGAATGAAAATGATCGATGGAATAACATCATGGATAGAAACAGGGGAGGCAACAACCAAAATTCGGAGGGTCAGGGACCGTGATGGATAGAGAGACATGATCGCCCATGCCGAACGGCAAGGCACCTGAATGAATGAATGAATGAACGTCCTCTGGTCTTAGCCTCCACCACCATAGGAAACATCCTCACCACATCCACTCTTTCAAGAACTTTCACCATTCGAGAGGTTTCAATGAGGTCACCCCTCATTCTCCTGATTTCTAGTGAATACAGGCCCAGAGCCATCAAACGTTCTTCATATGACAAGCCATTCAATCCTGGAATGGAATCATTTTCGTGAGCCTCCTTTGAGCCCTGTCCAGTGTTAGCACATCCTTTCTAAGATAAGGGGCCCCAAACTGCTCACAATACTCCAAGTGAGGCCTCACCAGTGCTTTATAAAGTCTCAACATTAGATTACATTAGATTATGAGGACATGCAGTCCTCTTTTATTGTCATTTAGCAATGCATGCATTAAGAAATGATACAATATTCCTCCGGTGTGATATCACAAAAACACAGGACAGACCAAGACTGAGAAAACTAACAAAAACCACATAATTATAACATATAGTTACAACAGTGCAACAATACCATAACTTGATGAAGAACAGGCCATGGCACAGTAAAAAAGTTCAAAGTCTCTCGAAAGTCCCACATCTCATGCAGACGGGAGAAGGAAGAAAACTCTCCCTGCCATGCCCGACCACAATCCGACTCTGAGTCATCTGAAAACTTTGAGCCTCCGACCAGCCCTCCGACACCGAGTACCGAGCACCATCTCTATCCGAGCGATTCAACCTCAATCTCGGTCGCCAGCAGCAGGCAAAGCCGGGGATTTTGGGGCCTTCTCTCTGGAAGATTCTTGATCGCCCAGTAACAGCGGCAGCGAACCGGCGTTTCAGAAATTTCTCCAGATGTTCCTCTGTGCTTTCACGTCTGTCTCCATCAAATCAGAATTGTCCACGGCCCCTATTTAACAGAGACAATACCACTTTCACCGGAGAGCTGCGCGCGCTGCGTCGCACTGCCATCTTCTCCTTCTGCCCCCTAATATGAGAGTTGATGTATCTATGCATGCGTGAGGTATGGGTATACATACGTGCATTTATATTTGTATATGTGTGTGCATGTAAGTTTGTGTTCACATTCAAGTTCCTGTTGAATTGTCATTCGGCCATACATAAA
This sequence comes from Mobula hypostoma, assembly GCF_963921235.1. Lineage (NCBI taxonomy): Eukaryota > Metazoa > Chordata > Chondrichthyes > Myliobatiformes > Myliobatidae > Mobula > Mobula hypostoma. The sequence goes on from NC_086107.1 coordinate 105,678,181, forward strand.
TATCCATGAATACACCCAAACGAGACAGTGTCACTTTGGGCCAAGGTACAAAGCACTTTACCAACAGTCATACACAGAACAAGGCACATGTAAAATAGCAGTAAGATACAGTCACACAAAAAAGTGTGATTGTATAAGAGTGTGTGTGTGAGAGAGAGGGAGAGAGTGTGAGAGAGGGGGAGAGAGTGTGAGAGAGGGGGAGAGAGTGAGTGAGTGTGTGTGAGAGAGAGGGAGAGAGTGTGAGTGTGTGTGAGAGAGAGAGGGAGAGTGTGAGAGAGGGGGAGAGAGTGTGTGAGAGAGAGGGAGAGAGTGTGAGAGGGAGAGAGTGTGTGAGAGAGAGAGGGAGAGAGTGAGTGAGAGGGAGAGAGTGTGTGAGAGAGAGGGAGAGAGTGTGAGAGGGAGAGCGTGAGAGAGGGAGAGAGTGTGAGAGAGAGGGAGAGAGTGTGAGAGGGAGAGAGTGTGTGAGAGAGAGGGAGAGAGTGTGAGAGGGAGAGCGTGAGAGAGGGAGAGAGTGTGAGAGAGAGGGAGAGAGTGTGTGTGAGAGAGAGGGAGAGAGTGTGTGAGAGAGGGAGAGAGTGTGTGTGAGAGAGAGGGAGAGAGTGTGTGTGAGTGTGAGAGAGAGGGAGAGAGTGTGAGTGTGTGTGAGAGAGAGAGGGAGAGTGTGTGTGTGAGAGAGAGGGAGAGAGTGTGTGTGAGTGTGAGAGAGAGGGAGAGAGTGTGAGTGTGTGTGAGAGAGAGAGGGAGAGAGTGTGAGTGAGTGTGAGAGAGAGGGAGAGAGTGTGAGTGTGTGTGAGAGAGAGAGGGAGAGAGTGTGAGAGAGAGGGAGAGAGTGTGAGAGAGAGGGAGAGAGTGTGTGTGAGAGAGAGGGAGAGAGTGTGTGAGAGAGGGAGAGAGTGTGTGTGAGAGAGAGGGAGAGAGTGTGTGAGAGAGGGAGAGAGTGTGTGTGAGAGAGAGGGAGAGAGAGTGTGTGAGAGAGAGGGAGAGAGTGTGAGAGAGAGGGAGAGAGTGTGAGAGAGAGGGAGAGAGTGTGTGTGAGAGAGAGGGAGAGAGTGTGTGAGAGGGAGAGAGTGTGTGAGAGAGGGAGAGAGTGTGTGTGAGAGAGAGGGAGAGAGTGTGTGAGAGAGGGAGAGAGTGTGTGTGAGAGAGAGGGAGAGAGTGTGTGAGAGAGGGAGAGAGTGTGTGTGAGAGAGAGGGAGAGAGTGTGAGAGAGGGAGAGAGTGTGAGTGAGAGAGGGAGAGAGAGAGGGAGAGAGTGTGTGTGAGAGAGAGGGAGAGAGTGTGAGAGAGAGAGGGAGAGAGTGAGAGAGGGAGAGTGTGAGAGAGGGAGAGTGTGTGAGTGAGAGAGGGAGAGAGAGTTAGTGAGAGGGAGAGAGTGAGTGAGTGAGAGGGAGAGGGTGTGTGAGAGAGGGAGAGAGTGTGAGAGAGTGAGTGTGAGAGAGAGGGAGAGAGTGTGAGAGAGGGAGAGAGTGTGAGTGAGAGAGGGAGAGAGAGAGGGAGAGAGTGTGAGTGAGTGAGAGGGAGAGAGTGTGTGTGAGAGAGGGAGGGAGTGTGAGGGAGAGAGGGAGGGAGTGTGAGTGAGAGAGGGAGAGAGAGAGGGAGAGAGTGTGAGTGAGTGAGAGGGAGAGAGTGTGTGTGAGAGAGGGAGAGAGTGTGAGAGAGGGAGAGTGCGAGAGAGGGAGAGTGTGTGAGAGAGGGAGAGAGTGTGAGAGAGGGAGAGTGAGAGAGGGAGAGTGTGAGAGAGAGGGAGAGAGTGTGAGTGAGAGAGGGAGAGAGAGAGGGAGCTAGTGTGAGTGAGTGAGAGGGAGAGAGTGTGTGTGAGAGAGAGGGAGAGAGTGTGTGTGAGAGAGAGGGAGAGAGTGTGAGTGAGTGAGAGGGAGAGAGTGTGTGCGAGAGAGAGGGAGAGAGTGTGTGTGAGAGAGAGGGAGAGAGTGTGAGTGAGTGAGAGGGAGAGTGTGTGTGTGAGAGAGTGTGAGTGAGTGAGAGGGAGAGAGTGTGTGTGAGAGAGTGTGAGTGAGTGAGAGGGAGAGAGTGTGTGTGAGAGAGTGTGAGAGAGAGGGAGAGAGTGTGAGTGAGTGAGAGGGAGAGTGTGTGTGTGAGAGAGTGTGAGTGAGAGAGGGAGAGTGTGAGAGAGGGAGAGTGTGAGAGAGAGGGAGAGAGTGTGAGTGAGTGAGAGGGAGAGAGTGTGTGTGAGAGAGAGGGAGAGAGTGTGAGAGAGAGGGAGAGAGTGTGAGTGAGTGAGAGGGAGAGAGTGTGTGTGAGAGAGAGGGAGAGAGTGTGAGAGAGAGGGAGAGAGTGTGAGTGAGTGAGAGGGAGAGAGTGTGTGTGAGAGAGGGAGAGTGTGTGTGAGAGAGAGGGAGAGAGTGTGAGAGAGGGAGAGAGTGTGTGAGTGAGAGGGAGAGAGTGTGCATGTGAGGGAGGGGGAGAGTGTATGTGAGAGAGAGTGAGTGAGAGGGAGAGGGTGTGTGAGAGAGAGAGTGTGAGAGAGGGGAGAGAGCATGAGAGAGGGAGAGAGTGTGTGAGAGAGAGAGTGTGAGAGAGGGAGAGAGTGTGAGTGAGTGAGAGGGAGAGAGTGTGTGAGAGAGAGAGGGAGAGAGTGTGAGAGAGAGGGAGAGAGTGTGAGTGAGTGAGAGGGAGAGAGTGTGTGTGAGAGAGAGGGAGAGAGTGTGAGAGAGAGGGAGAGAGTGTGAGTGAGTGAGAGGGAGAGAGTGTGTGTGAGAGAGGGAGAGAGTGTGTGTGAGAGAGAGGGAGAGAGTGTGAGAGAGGGAGAGAGTGTGTGAGTGAGAGGGAGAGAGTGTGCATGTGAGGGAGGGGGAGAGTGTATGTGAGAGAGAGTGAGTGAGAGGGAGAGGGTGTGTGAGAGAGAGAGTGTGAGAGAGGGAGAGAGTGTGAGTGAGAGAGAGGGAGAGAGCGTGTGAGAGAGGGAGAGAGTGTGCATGTGTGTGAGAGAGGGAGAGAGAGTTAGTGAGAGGGAGAGAGTGAGTGAGTGAGAGGGAGACGGTGTGTGAGAGAGGGAGAGAGTGTGAGAGAGGGAGAGAGTGTGTGAGTGAGAGGGAGAGAGTGTGCATGTGAGGGAGGGGGAGAGTGTGTGTGAGAGAGAGTGAGTGAGAGGGAGAGAGTGTGTGAGAGAGAGAGAGTGTGTGAGAGAGAGAGGGAGAGAGTGTGAGTGAGTGTGAGAGAGAGGGAGAGTGTGAGAGAGAGGGAGAGTGTGAGTGAGAGAGGGAGAGAGTGTGAGTGAGAGAGGGAGAGAGTGTGAGAGGGAGAGAGGGAGAGAGTGTGTGTGAGAGAGAGGGAGAGAGTGTGAGAGAATGGGAGAGAGTGTGAGTGTGTGTGTGAGGGAGTGTGTGTGGGAGAGGGAGAGAGTGAGTAAGTGAGAGGGAGAGAGTGTGAGTGAGTGTGAGAGAGAGGGAGAGTGTGAGAGAGAGGGAGAGTGTGAGTGAGAGAGGGAGAGAGTGTGAGTGAGAGAGGGAGAGAGTGTGAGTGAGTGAGAGGGAGAGAGTGTGTGTAAGAGTGGGAGAGAGTGTGTGTGAGAGAGAGGGAGAGAGTGTGAGTGAGTGTGAGAGAGAGAGAGAGGGAGAGAGTGTGAGTGTGTGTGTGAGGGAGTGTGTGTGAGAGAGGGAGAGAGTGTGAGTGAGTGAGAGGGAGAGTGTGTGTGTGAGGGAGTGTGTGTGAGAGAGGGAGAGAGTGTGAGTGAGTGAGAGCGAGAGTGTGTGTGTGAGGGAGTGTGAGTGAGAGAGGGAGGGAGTGTGAGGGAGAGAGGGAGGGAGTGTGAGGGAGAGAGGGAGGGAGTGTGAGTGAGAGAGGGAGAAAGCGTGAGTGAGAGAGGGACAGAGTGTGTGAGAGAGACAGAGGGAGAGAGTGTGAGAGAGGGAGAGTGTGAGAGAGAGGGAGAGTGTGAGAGAGGGAGAGAGTGTGCATGTGAGGGAGGGGAGAGTGTGTGTGAGAGAGAGAGCGTGAGAGAGGGAGAGAGTGTGTGAGTGAGAGAGGGAGAGTGTGTGAGTGAGAGAGGGAGAGAGTGTGAGTGAGAGAGGGAGAGAGAGCCTGTGTGTGAGAGAGGGAGAGAGAATGAGAAGTGGACAGTTCTGAGTGGCCATTGTGTGTAGCCAGAGGCAGCTCCCAGAGACTGACGTGCTCTCCTGAAGAAGTTGTTCTTCATTCCAATATGTTTTCACACTAAATCATCTGGTTCAGGGGCTGTCAGCTGAAGTCTGTACAAAACCACACTGGAATGGCTGCCCTCCCGCAGGGCTGCTGGCTTGGCTGCACCTGTGCTAATACATGGCTCCTGTCAGTCAGCTAGTCGGGCTGGAATTTCCCGGTTTCTGTGGCAGCAGAGCGTTTGGAAGTTACCAGCTGCTGACTGCGGAGAGGGGAAGGCCCAGTGACGATTCCCCTGGTCATTTGGACCATCCGATGGAGCAGCTTCCCCTCAAGCCACGGACATCTCTTGAGCCCACCTGCAGTTGGGGCTGAAAACAAACCTGCTCCATTGTTGTGGACAGAGACAGCCTGGAATCAGTCCAAAGCAATGATCCCTAATGGAAGTGGGAGGTGTGAATCCTAGCCGAGTGTTTGATCATGAGAAACAAGACTATACGTCTATAGATACAGAGTAGAGATGATCGTAAATAGTTCTATCATGGCCTGGTATGGAAAAATCAATCACCATCATTATGACCTTGATTGTAAGTGGAAATTAGAGTTCTCCTAGGCAGAGCAGAATTGAGAAGCAGGATTAAAAAAGGTATAGAGAAGAAGTGGCAGGAGGAATGGAAAAATGAATTAAGGGGCAGGCATTATTATTCTAGTCACCCACTAGTTAAAAAGGTCTCAGACTGTTACCTTTTAAGTCGTAGAGGTATGGTGAAATTTACAAGACTTAGGTTGGGGCATTGTGGGCTAAACTATTATTTAAAGATAATAGGAAAACATCCTACTGGATTATGTGACTGTGTTAGTCCAGAGACAGTCCAGCATGTTTTGCTGAGCTGCAATCGATACAAAATTGAAAGAAGCATGCTGTTCAAGAGGCTATCTGGCTTAAATGTATTTTGGTTTTCTATTCAATCTTTGTTTGGCCAACAAGAGAATCAACATCTGATTGAAGCGTCTATCATTCAGCTTATATGTGAGACTAGGTTGTATTCGAGAATTTGAGTTCCTTGAAGTTCTATAATTAATTACACATCCTGCAGAGGCTGTAATACACCTAGATGTGTCTAAACAGCCGGAAATAGAGGAGGAGAAGAAGAAGAAGAAGAAGAACTTGATCGTTCTTGGCATATTTTTCTACCAAAGTGATTTGCCATTGCCTTCTTCTGGGCAGCGTCTTTGCAAGACGGGTGACCCCAGCCATGATCAATAACCTTCAGAGATTGTCTACCTGGCGTCAGTGGTCGCATAACCAGGACTTGTGATGTGCTCACATGACCATCCACCACCTGCTGCCATGGCTTCACGTGGCCCTGATCGGGGGTCTAAGCTGGTGCCACACCTTTCCCAAGGGTGACTTGCTGGCGAGCAGAGGGAAGGAGCGCCTTTTGCCTTCTTTGGTAGAGACATTCTTCACCGCACCACCTGGGAAAAACCAAAGGCCCAGGAACGAAAAAAAAAAGGCTACAGAAAATGGTGGGCATATCCCAGGTCATCAAAGGCAAAGCTCTCCCCAGCATGGAGCATTTAAATGAACCACTGACACAAGAATGAAGCATCTATCATCAAGGACCCCACCATCCTGACCACGCTCTCTTCTTGCTACAACCACCGGAGAGGGTTCAAAGGAGGCTCACAGAAATGATTCTAGGATTGAAAAGCATGTCATATGAAGAGCATTTGATGACTCTGAGCCTCTACTCTCTGGAATTCAGAAGAATGAGGGGTGACCTCATTGAAACCTATCGAATGTTGAAAGACCTCCATAGAGTGGATGTGGAGAGGATGTTTCCTATGGTGGGAGAGTCTAAGACGGGAGGACACAGCCTCAGAATAGAGGGTTATCTTTTTAGAACGGAGATGAGGAGGAATTTCTTTAGCTAGGGAGCAGTGAATCTGGGGAATTCTTTGCTATAGGCGGCTGTGGAGGCCAAGACATTGTGTATACTTAAGGCAAAGGTTGATAGATTCTTGATTAGTCAGGGCATGAAGGGATATGGGAAGACAGCAGGAGATTGGGGCTGAGAGGGAAAATGGATCAGCCATGATGAAATGGTGGAGCAGGCTCGATGGGCCAAATGGCCTGATTCTGCTCCTATATCTTATGGTCTTATTACCATACAGCCATTTGGCACCTGAGCCAGTGTGGATAACTTCACTCATCTCAACACTGAACTAGTTCTCACAGCTCACAGACTCACTGTCAAGGATTCCCCACAACTAGTTCTCAGTATGATTTTTATTTACACAGTTTGTCATTTTTTACACAATGGTTGTCTGTCAGTCTTTGCCTGTTTACGTACAGTGTTTTAAAGTTCCTTTTTGTTTTTTGTGTAAATGTCTACAAGAAAATGGATCTCAAGGTAGTATATGGTAACATGTACAGAGTTTGATAATAAATTTACTTTCAACTTTAACTTTGATCTTGAAATGTTGCATAATGTCCATAAAAGGGGGCAATACTCCCCCACACCGTACTCTCCCTCTGACAGTGAGACACTCCCTTAGTACTGTCCCTCTGACAGTGAGACACTCCCTCAGTACTCTCCCTCTGACAGTGAGACACTCCCTCAGTACCATCCCTCTGACAGTGAGACACTCCCTCAGCACCGTCCCTCTGACAGTGAGACACTCCCTCAGCACTGTCCCTCTGACAGTGAGGCACTCCCTCAGTACCGTCCCTCTGACAGTGAGACACTCCCTCAGCACCGTCCCTCTGACAGTGAGACAGTCCCTCAGTACTGTCCCTCTGACAGTGAGACACTCCCTCAGCACCGTCCCTCTGACAGTGAGACACTCCCTCAGCACTGTCCCTCTGACAGTGAGGCACTCCCTCAGTACTGTCCCTCTGACAGTGAGACACTCCCTCAGCACCGTCCCTCTGACAGTGAGACAGTCCCTCAGTACTGTCCCTCTGACAGTGAGACACTCCCTCAGTACTGTCTCTCTGACAGTGTGACACTCCCTCGGTATTGTCCCTCTGACAGTGAGGCACTCCCTCAGTACTGTCCCTCCGACAGTGTGACACTCCCTCAGTACTGTCCCTCTGACAGTGAGGCACTCCCTCAGTACCGTCCCTCCGACAGTGTGACACTCCCTCAGTACTGTCCCTCTGACAGTGAGGCCCTCCTTCAGTCTGGTATTGATGTTCAAATCTTTCGCGTGGATCTTCAATCTTCAACCTGCCTCAGACTGTAAGCTGCGTCTCCTGGCCTCTGATCTTCAGCTGACATCTCATATCTTCTGCTCTTCTGTGATAACTTAATCTCTGCTCTCGTGGGGCAGGAGCGGAGTGTTTGCACGGCTGGGGTCAAGATCAAAAGGAGCAGATTAGAAATGGAAAGTTAGTGAAACAAGCTTTCAGGGAGTGTGTGGAAATTATCCGCATTCCTTCCTGGAAACTTTTAAGTCATGTTTGTTAAATGGGGTGTCTGCCAGCTCCAGTAAAATGAATTACATCTGTCGAGGGAGTAATCCAGCCCCAGACATCGCAGACAGCTTCCAGAAGTCTAATCAGTACATTGGACAAATAACAAAGATAAAGGGAACAGCTAATTTTTGGACGCATTCGTGCATATTGCAGCAAGGGATGTTGGTCTGTCAAGGTGTTAACGAACTATATGGTCTTTCACTGACATCAAGATGTTGCACAAGAAGTGGCCCAAAGCTCATAGTTTTTAGTTACTCCCCGTTATGCTGCTGTCTCTTAGGGCAGCAATGAAGGAGCTCCATCTCTGTCTGTCCATATCTTTGCACACAGATAAAGAAGAACTCTTCATTGCTATCTCCGTAACACTTTTGTTTGACAGTCAGGGTTGTTAGCCCTGAGATGAACCCCCGAACCTGGAGGACCGGTAGACCACTCTTAGTCTGGCCTCTACCCTTTGGGCTGTTTGGCACGGGTGACCCTACCAAGAGCCAAAGCCCTGACTCCAGCCAACAGAGCTCTCCCAGTCAGTGAGGCACGCAAACCTCCAAACCCTACGACAAGGTTGTGGTCCTCTTGGAGGAAAGTTGAAAGTGCGTTTCTTATCAAATTATGTACGTACGCTATATGAAACCTTGGGATGCGTCTCCTTACGGGCAGCCGCAGAACAAAGAAACCCAACACCCGGTGGGCAGGGGGAGAAAAAACAGCAAATCATGCAAACAGCAAAAGTAAGGAAACCGCGGAAGTTCGGAGAAGAGAGTCCACAGATGCGAAGCCGGTTATCACTGCAGCCGATCCAGCAGCCCGTAAGTTGGAGGCCACCGTTCAGCGCAAACCAGTAAACCTCGCGGAGCAATATGCCCGGAGGACGATGCTGATTTTAACTGGGGTGAGGGGGTGGTCTCATGGTGGGGAGGTGGTTGGTAAACTTTGTGAAGTTTATTGTCACGTGCCGGTAAAGTGCCATGAGAAGGTTGCTGTATAGCGGTGTCATGGGCCCCTGGGTCTCTTTAGCCAGAGAGTAGTGAATCTGTGGAATTCTTTGCCACAGGTGACTGTGGAAGCCAAGTCTTTATGTATATTTAAGGCAGAGATTGACAGATTCTTGATTGGTTGGGGCATGAAGGGATACGGGGAGAAGGCAGGAGATTGGGGCAGAGAGGAAAATTGGATCAGCCTTGATGAAATGGCAGAGCGGATGGGCCAGATGTTCTAATTGTGCTCCTATATCTCATGGTCTTATGGGGACGTTACACTTGGGTACAGCACAGTAACAGGCCTTTACTGTATAATGAGCCTGCACCACTCAGTAAAACCATGTGACCAATTAACCTACTAACCTGTAGGTCTCTGGAATGCAGGAGGAAACAGGAGCACCTGGGCGTAACCCACGCCGTCACGGCGAGAGCATACATACAAAATCCTTACAGGCAGTGGCCGGAACTGAACCTGGGTCGCCAGCACTGCAACAGCGTTACACTAACCACTGCACCACCGTGCTACCCGCTGAGATGCAGCTGATAAGTGACAAGTCCTAATCCGCAGAAATAAACCTGGTGGCCTCCCCGGAGTAAGCGTCACGCAAAATGGATCTTGCAAGCAGGATGTAATTAGATCAGAATGTATCATCCCCCACTGCTGTCAGACTTCTGAATCAATCACACCCGCTTCCCGTGCCTTTCTTAATTCAGCCTTTCCCAGTTATTTCACTCTCTGCTCTTTAGAATTTCTTATTTGTGACGCAAATAAGAATCAACAAACTCATTCATAAGGCCAGTGATGTTGTGGGGATGGAACTGGACTCTCTGACGGTGCTGTCTGAAAAGAGGATGCTGTCCAAGTTGCATGCCATCTTGGACAGTGTCTCCCATCCACTACATAACGTACTGGGTGGGCACAGGAGTACATTCAGCCAGAGACTCATTCCACCGAGATGCAACACAGAGCGTCATAGGAAGTCATTCCTGCCTGTGGCCATCAAACTTTACAACTCCTCCCTTGGAGGGTCAGACACCCTGTGCCGATAGGCTGGTCCTGGACTTACTTCATAATTTACTGGCATAATTTACATATTATTATTTAACTATTTATGGTTTTATTAATATTTATTATTTATGGTGCAACTGTAACGAAAACCAGTTTCCCCTGGGATCAATAAAGTGTGACTATGACTATGACTAAACCAGTCTGCACTGCGATCTTTGCTCCACACTACTGATTTGTTACACTGTCTATTCTGTAAGATTCATACAAACAAGGTGCTTCATCGTGCCCTGGGGTGTAGCCTAGTGGTAAGCACAACACTCTATAGTACAGGTGACCCAGGTTCAATTCCCGCCCCTGCCAATAAGGAATTTGTATGTACTCACCCTGACCGCGTGGGCTTCTCCAATTTCCTCCCACAGTCCAAAGACCCACTGGTTGGTGGGTTAATTGGTCATTGTAAATTATCCCGTGATTAGGCTGGGGCTAAATTGTTGGTTGCCGCGTGGAGCGGCTCGAAGGACCAAAGAGCCCATTTCACACTGTGTCTCAATAAATAAATAAATATGAAAATCAATCAAAATCAATTTTGAAGTTGTGACGTTCTCCTGTGTATTTACATAATAGTGATTTGATACTAGTTACAGTTAAACAGCAAAGATAATTATATTAGTTACAGTCTTCAGTTTCCACCTATCAGAGATATTTATCAGGAGCTCTGAGTATGCTGGGCCCTTAGTATTGTCAATGATCCCTCCAAGTCGTCCAACAATCTCTTTGACCCCCTACCATCAGCATCAGGACAAGAACTGTTAGGGTGGGAAATTGCTTCTTCCCCTACACCATTAGGCTACTGAACTTCTAGCTGTTACTCATATCTCATCACATATCAAGCGGGAGTAGTGTATGCCCATGAGAAGGTCTGCAGGTGCTGGAAATCCAGGGCAACACACACAAAATGCTGGAGGAACTCAGCAGGTCGGGCAGCATCTATTGGAAATCAATAAACTGTAGACGTTTCGGGCCGAGACCCTTCAGCTTGACTTTGATTCCCATTCCAATATGTCGGTCCATGTACCGCCAAGATGAGGCCACTCTCAGGGTGGAGGAACAACACCTCATATTCCATCTAGGTGGCCTCCAATCAGATGGCACGAACGTTGATTGCTTTCATTTCTGGTAATTTCTTCCCCTTCCCCCTCCCCTCTTTATTTTATTTCCCATTCCGGATCCTCTCTTAACCCTTCTCCTCATCTGCCTATCACCTCCCCCTGGTTCCCCTCCTCCTTCCCTATCTCTCATGGATCATTTGCCTTTCCTATCAGATGCTTTCTTCTTCAGCCCTTTATCTCTTCCACCTATCACCTCCCAGGTTCTTACTACAACCCTCCCGCCCCACCCAACTACCTTTCCCCTGACCTGTTTTCACCTATCACCTACCAGCTTGTACTTCTCCCATTCTGCACCCCCCATTTTATTCTGGCTTTTATTCCCTTCCTTTCCAGTTCTGATGAAGGCTTTGGACTGAAACGTTGACTGTTTATTCCCTCCCATAGATGCTGCCTGACCTGCTGAGTTCCTCCAGCATTTTGTGTGAGTTCCTCAAAACTCTTAGCATCTGCTGAATCTCTTGTGTTTATCACAAATACAGTACTGTGCAAAAGTCTTAGGCACATATACAAAGCTTGGGTGTCAAAAACCTTTGCATAGTACTATAGTAATTTTATGTATTGTGTGGGAATGTGGCCAAGGCATTGGACTAGCGATCTGAAGGTTGTGAGTTCGAGCCCCAGCTGAGGCAGCGTGTTGTGTCCTTGAGCAAGGCACTTAACCACACATTGCTCTGCGATGACACTGGTGCCAAGCTGTATCAGCCCTTGTCCTTCCCTTGGACAACATCGGTGTCATGGAGAGGGGAGACTTGCAGCACGGGCAACTGCCAGTCTTCCATATAACCTTGCTCAGGCCTGTGCCCTGGAGAGTGGAGACTTTCCAGGTGCAGATCCATAGTCTCGCAAGACTAACAGATGCCTTTATTATGTATTGCACTGTACTGCTGCAAAAAAAAAACACATTTCATGACATATGTGAGTGATGATAAACCTGATTCTGATATAGGTCTCCATTGTGGACTGAGAGTGGGAAGGGGACAGGGAGAGGGGAATCATGGTTGGGAAAAGGAGAAGGGAGAAGGAAGGGAGCAGGAAGCACCAGAGAGACATTCTGTAATGATCAATAAACCAATTGTTTGGAATCAGATGACCTTGCCACATGTCTCAGGGCTGGATGTGTCACGCCCCCGCCCCCCCCCCCCGCCTCTGGCACTCCTTCTCTGCCACCTGACCCATTCCCCTTCCACGGCACACCCCCCTTCACCATTCCCGCCAGATTTACAAACTTGCTGTCTGCTCCATGTTGGTAAATACAGTATGCAAAAGTCTTAGGCAACCGAGCTATCGATCTATCTATCTATATATAGGCATCTGTTAGTCTCATGAGACCATGGATTTGCGCCTTGAAAGGTTTCCAGGGCGCGGGCCTGGGCAAGGTTGTATGGAAGACCAGCAGTTGCCCATGCTGCAAGTCTCCCCTCTCCACGCCACCAATGTTGTCCAAGGGAAGGGCATTAGGACCCATACAGCTTGGCACTGGTGTCGTCGCAGAGCAATGTGTGATTAAGTGCCTTGCTCAAGGACACACACGCTGCCTCAGCCAAGGCTCGAACTAGCCACCTTTGAATCACTAGACGAATGCCTTAACCACTTGGCCACGTGCCAACTATATATATGCACCTAAGACTTTTGCACAGTACTGTAAATGATGGTTATGGATATCAAACAGATGAAACGTCTGTGCACAGGGAGCAACTAGTTTTGCTGATATGTCTCTAACTGGATGTCACTGTGAGGCTGGAAGTGAATCACTTGGCCAGCCACTGGGAAACTGTATCACTTTGTGGCAAACAGAACAGACAACTTATTCACGGATGGCCTTCATGAATTAAATAAACCTAATTAGCTATTCCCCTGTGGGTAGAATGGATTATTTATTCTGGTAAAAATAAGTTTTGATTCCTTATTGCTGATCTCCCAGGCGTGAACTTCAAACGGAATGGGATTTGGTAGCAGGTTATAATTAGACCAGCATGTACATATCATTCCCCACTCCTTCCTTACTGCTTTCAGACTTCTGAACCAGGTGGAAACGAGTGTAGTTGCTATCACGAAGGGGAAGGAGCTTAGGAAGCTGAAAGGTCTAAAGATACAGTAAATAAGTCACTTGAACCAGATGGACTGCACTCCAGGGTTCCGAACAAGGTATCTAAAGAGATTGTGGAGGGATTAGTAATGCTCCTTCAAGATCATTAGATTCTAGATTGGTTCCTGAGGACTGGAGAATACAAATGTCACGCTGCTCTTTAAGAAAGGAGGGTGGCAAAAGACAGTAAGTTATGAACCAGTTAGCCTGATTTCAGTGGTTGGTAAGGTATTGGAGTCCATTATTAAGGTTGAGGATTGGGGGTTCTTGGAGGCACATGATAAAAAAGGCCAAAGTTAGCATGACTTCTTTAAGGGGAAATCTTGCCTGATAAATCTGTTGGGATTCATTGAAGAAGTAAAGGGCAGGATAGACAAAGGAGAGTCAGTAGATGTTGTATACCTGGGTTTTCAGGAGGCCTTTGACAAGGTGCCACACATGAAGCTGCTTAACAAGATGAGAGTACATGGTATTACAGGAGAAGCACTAACATGGGTAGAAGACTGACGGATTGGAAGAAAGCAAAGAATGGGAATAAAGGGGATCTTTTTTTGGTTGTCTGCTGTTGACTAGTGGTGTTCTGCAGTGGTCAGTGCTGTGATCACTTCTTTTCACATTATATGCCAATGATCTCGATGATAGAATTGTTGGCTTTGTGGCCGGGTTTGTGGATGATACAAAGATAGGTGGATGGCAGGTAGTGCTGAGGAAGCAGAGACTGCAGAGGGACTTAGGTTAGGGGAATGGGCAAAGAAGTAGTAAATGGAATATAGTTTAGCGAAGTGTATGTTCATGCACTTTGGTAGATGGAATAAAGGTGTAGACTTTTTTCTAAAAGGGAGCAAATATAGAAATCAGAAGTGCAAAGGGATTTAGATTATGAAGACACGTAGTCCTCTTTTATTGTCTATTAGTAATGCATGCATTAAGAAATGATACAATATTTCCTCCGGTGTGATATCACAAAACACAGGACAGACCAAGACTGAAAAACTGACAAAACCACATAATTATAACATATAGTTACAACAGTGCAACAATACCATAGCTTGATGAACAGGTCCATGAGCACAGTAAAGTTCAAAGTCTCTCAAATGTCCCACATCTCACGCAGACGGGAGACGGAAGAAAAACTCTCCCTGCCATGCCGACCACAGTCCGACTCTGAGTCATCCGAAAACTTCGAGCTCTGATCAGCTCTCCGACACCAAGTACCGAGCACCATCTCTGTCCGAACGATTCGACCTCCTTCTTGGTCGCCAAAAGCAGGCCAGGCCGGGGATTTTGAGGCCTCCCCTCCGAAAGATTCCCGACCACGCAGTAACGACAGCAGCGAACGAGCGTTTCAGAAATTTCTCCAGATGTTCCTTTGTGCTCTCACGTCCATTCTCCATCAAATCAGAATTGTCCACGGCCCCTATTTAACAGATACGATATCATTTTTCACCAGAGGGCTGCACACGCGCAGGCGCGCCGCCATCTTCTCCTCCCGCCTCCTTGTGCACGATTTCTTAAAGGTTAACTTGCAGGTTGAGTTGGTGGTAAGGAAGGAAAGCGCAATGTTAGCATTCATTTCAAGAGGACTAGAATATAAAAGCAAGGATGTAATGATGATGTGGTAGAAGGCATTGGTCAGACTGCACTTGGAGTACTGTGAGCAGTTTTGGGCCCTTTTCTAAGAAAGGATGTGCTGTTATTGGAGAAGGCCCAGAGGAGGTTCACAAGAATTATCGTGGGACTGAAATGATTAATGTATGAGGAACATTGGATGGGTCTGGAATTTAGAAGAATGAGGGGGGACCTCATTGAAACCGGCTGAATATTGAAAGGCCCAGAAATAGAGGACGTGGAGAGGATGTTTTTAATGGTGAAAGATTCTAGAACCTGAGGGCACAGCTTCAGAATAGAAGGACCTCGAATTAGAACAGAGAAACAGAGGAATTTCTTTAGCAAGCGGACAGTGAATCTGCGGAGGCTAAGTCATTGGGTATATCTAAAGAGGAGGTTGATACGTTCTTGACTAGTAAGGGCATCGAAGGTTACTGGGATGTCTGGCTACATAACTCACCCTAAACCAATGATCTATTGATAGTTCTCAGAAGCAAGCCACTTAACCAAATCCACAACAGGCTCAGTAGAATGTTTATAACAGAGGAATGGAGATAATTCCTTCACATAATCTGGGGGAACCTAAAGTCAAGTCGTTGAGTAATTCAGAAATAAACAGCTTCTCTCAATAATGAAGCTACCATTGCCAAATTTACCGATGTCCTGCAGGGAAGACAAGCTGCAAATGCTGGAGGAACTCAGCAGGTCAGGCAGCATCTATGGAAAAGAGTAAACAGTCGACGTTTCGGGTCAAGACCCTTCATCAGGACTGGAGAGGAAAGAGAGAAGTCAGAGTATGAAGGTGGGGGGAAGAGAGGAAGAAGTACAAGGGGGCAGGTAATAGGTGAAACTGGGATTGGTGGAAGGGGCTGCGAAGGAAGTTGATAGGTGAAAGAGATAAAGGACTGGAGAAGGGGGACTCTGATAGGAGAAGGTAGAAGATCATGTAAGAAAGGGAAGGAGGAGGAGCACTAGAAGGAGGCGATGGGGAGGTAAGGAGATAAGAGAGAGATGGAAACAGGAATGGGGAATGGTGAAGTGGGGGCGATTACTGAATGTACAAGAAACCGATGTTCATGCCATCAGGTTGGAGGCTACCCAGACCCGTAAGGTGTTGCTCGTCCAACCTGAGTGTGGCTTCATCATGGCAGCAGAGGAGGCCATGGACTGACATGTCTGATTTGGAGGCAGAGAGCAATGGACAGCCGACGCTGTGGTTCAAACTGAAAGACAGAGGGGAGAGATGGCCAGCACAGCGAGGTGGAGGGAAGGGGTGGAGCAAGAGCTGGTCGATCTGGGCGAGGATGGACAAGAAGTGAGGGGTGGAGGAAGAGAGGGAAATGTATCAGAAGCTGGGAGGTGATAGCTGGAGGGGATGACTAAGGGCTGCAGATGACAGAACATGATAGGAGATGAAGGTGGAGTTCAGGATAAAGTGAGGGAGGTAGGGAGGGAAATCGGAGTGCAGATGAAGGACAGAAGGGCCTATGTGAAGGGAAAGAAGCTGGGCAATCTGCCTTCCTTACCCAGTCTGGCCTTTATGAGCCTGCTGATCCCAGCAATATATTTAATATAAGCAACATACATCAAAGTTGCTGGTGAACGCAGCAGGCCAAGGAGCATCTGTAGGAAGAGGTGCAGTCGACGTTTCAGGCCGAGACCCTTCGTCAGGACTAACTGAAGGAAGAGTGAGTCACTCTTCCTTCAGTTAGTCCTGACGACTCTTCCTTCAGTTAGTCCTGACGAAGGGTCTCGGCCTGAAACGTCGACTGCACTTCTTCCTACAGATGCTGCTTGGCCTGCTGCGTTCACCAGCAACTTTGATGTATGTTGCTTGAATTTCCAGCATCTGCAGAATTCCTGTTGTTTGAATATATTTAATATAATTGTCTTTGTTGGACCCTGGTTGTTATGTATTTAATACCATTAATATTTGAATAATCTTGTAAATATATATTAGTTGATTAAGCTTTCTGGTCATTTAAATAATTAAATAATGCAAATTGCATAAGCCATCCCACACAATGCATGCATGCCTCACTTAAAGTAAACGTGAACTACTCTTGTGTTTTCAGACTTACGTATTTCTTTGAATTAATTTAATGTTTTCAAGTTATAAAAATGAACACTGGTAATTTTGCGATCCAAAGGTTCTTCAGAGGTCAAGGATGAGGCATAAAACTTGATAGTTATGGGCGTTTGTTAAAATGTTACAAGAATCAAGAAAAATATCGAAGAACAAAGAAATTGCGGTTGTCGTATTCTAATAGCTTATTCAGACTAGATAAAAACCAAAACACTTTATGATATAAAATAACCTGTGAAATAAGCAGATTGACACCTACTGCAGAGAAATTTATAGAAAAATATAGATTCATCTATCTATACTATAAGTTGCTGAAAAGCTCACTGAATAGTTACACATATATGTTGTAGGTGATTATGCTGTATAAAATACAAGCAGGCAGCGGAAAAGTTAAACTGAACTTCAATGTTCAAAATTCAAAGTAAATTTTATTATCAAAATACCTACCGTATATGTCACTCTGAGATTCATAGAAACATAGAAAATAGGTGCAGGAGTAGGCCATTCGGCCCTTCGAGCCTGCACCGCCATTTATTATGATCATGGCTGATCATCCAACTCAGAACCCAGCCTTCCCTCCATACCCCCTGAGCCCTGTAGCCACAAGGGCCATATCTAACTTCCTTTTAAACATAGCTAATGAACTGGCCTCAACAGTTTGCTGTGGCAGAGAATTCCACAGATTCACCACTCTCTGTGTGAAGAAGTTTTTCCTAACCTCGGTCCTAAAAGGCTTCCCCTCTATCCTCAAACTGTGACCCCTCGTTCCAGACCTCCCCAACATCGGGAACAATCTTCCCGCATCTAGCCTGTCCAATCCCTTTAGGATCTTATACGTTTCAATCAGATCCCCCCTCAATCTTCTAAATTCCAACGAGTACAAGCCCAGTTCATCCAGTCTTTCTTCATATGAAAGACCGGCCATCCCAGGAATCAATCTGGTGAACCTTCTTTGTACTCCCTCTATGGCAAAGATGTCTTTCCTCAGATTAGGGGACCAAAACTGCACACAATACTCCAGGTGTGGTCTCACCAAGGCCTTGTACAACTGCAGTAGTACCTCCCTGCTCCTGTACTCGAATCCTCTCGCTATAAATGCCAGCATACCGTTCGCCTTTTTCACCGCCTGCTGTACCTGCATGCCCACTTTCAATGACTGGTGTATAATGACACCCATTTTATTCATTTTATTGTGGGCATACTCAACAAATCTATAGAATAGTAACTATAACAGATCAATGAAAGATCAACCAGAGTGCGGAAGACAACAAACTGTGCAAATGCAAATATAAATAAATAGCAATAAATAGTGAGAACATGAGATAATGAGATAAAGAGTTCTTAAAGTGAGATCAATAGTTGTGGGAACATTTCAATGATGGTGCAAGTGAGTACAGTTATCCCCTTCTATTCAAGAGGCTGATGGTTCTTGAACCTGCTGGTGCAAGTCCTGAGGCTTTTGTACCTCCTACCTGATGGCAAGAAGAGAGCATCACCTATATAGTGTGGATCTCTGATAGATGCTGCTTTCTTACGATAATGTTGCATGTAGATGTGCTGAATGGTGGGGAGGGCTTTACCCGTGAATCCACTACCTTTAGTAGGATTTTCTGTACAAGGGCATTGGTGTTTCCATACCAGACTGTGAGGCAGCCAGTCAATATACTCTCCGCTACACATCTATAGAAGTTAGTCAAAGTTTTAGATGTCATGCCAAAGATCTACAATCTCCTAGAGAAGTAGAGGAGTTGCTATGCTTTCTTTGCAATTGCACTGATATGCTGGACTTCTGAAATAGTAACACCCAGGAATTTAAAGTTACTAATCCCCTCTGTTACCAGGTTCGGATATGGCCCAAGTGCAGAGTGAGACACACTGAAGCAGGTTGATTGTTCACAGATTTTAATACGAACAGTGTTAAAGGGAATATAAACAATAAACGCAAGGCCAAACAAGGCTGTTAACTAAAACTCTCAAAAGGAAAACAAAGCCTACACTGCGGCTGAAAAGAACATCTAAACATTAAACAAATACCGCTAGTCTTCGGAGTCAGTTGACTTGAAAGTCCAATATCTCAGGGAAGGCCGAATGCAAAACAGCAGCAAAGCGTTGTTATGCGCTGTCCAAGTCTCGACAAGCACTACGATGACAAGTATGGAGTTAAATACTATCTCGATTAAATAATAATTAACTGACACATGAAAATTCACAAGCACAATTCCCGAATCCGTGGCTGTGACACCCCCCCTTACTAACTCTGAATCTCTGATGAGGATTGGCTCGTGGACCTCTGGTTTCCCTTTCCTGAAGTCTATAATCAGTTCCTTGGTCTTGCTGGCACTGAATGAGAAGCTGTTGTTATGACACCACTCAGCCAGATCTTCAATCTCCCTCCTATATGCTGATTCATCATCACCTATCAGAAAAATAACGATTTTGCACTCTGGTCCATCACCATTAACAGAATGAAAAGTTGGAGGGTGGGGAAGGAGGATAGCTGGAAGGTGAGAGGTGAAGCCAGGTGGGTGGGAAAGGTAAAGGGCTGGAGAAGAAGGAATTTGATAGGAGAGGAGAGCTGATCATAGCAGAAACGGAAAGAGGAGGCGACGCGGGGCAGGCGATAGGCAGGCAAGGCCAGAGAGGGGAGGGGGAGGAAATTTTTTTTTTAACCCGAAGGAGAAACCGATGTTCGTGCCATCAGGTTGGAGGCTACCCAGACGGAATATAAGATGTTACTCCTCCACCCCGAGGGTGGCCTCATCTTGACACAAGAGGAGACCGTGGACCCATATGTTGGAATGGGAATGGGAATTAAAAGGTTTGGCCACTGGGAAGTTCCGCTTTTGGTGGATGGAGTCGAGGTGCTTGATGAAGCGGTGTCCCAATTTTCCAGCTTGTGTTTCCTTCTTCCATTCATGGCAGAAGAAAGGTGCAAAGGTGGAAAATAGGAACCTACCTGTGGCATGCAGCAAGTATGTCCTGATGAAGGGTTGCAGTCTGAAAATTTAACTTTATACTCCCTTCCATAGATGCTGCCTGACTTGCTGAGTTCCTCCACCATTTTGTGCATGTTGCTCTGGATTTCCAGCATCTGATGAAACTCTTGTGTTTATTATTTACTGCCCGCTCTGCCTTTGTTTTTCACTCATTCGGCTGAAAACATTCCTTGTGTCCTTAATTAAACAGGTGGATGGTTCCCCTGGTCACCATTTCCATGTACTTGGCTGGGTCAGCGTAGCTGTACCACAAGATCCAACACTGGCCTCTCCAATGGGGTAAGTTCAATATTTGCACAGTAGTTCCAACTCTATGGGTAAACAAATTTGTTTGACTGAGGTGGAATGTTATCCCAAAAATGCGCTCAGTACTGTTTGGTAATGTTGCAATTTCTCTTGTCCTGAGCTGTTTTGAGCCACTGACATGAAAACCCCTCAATACCCACATCCTCTCTCAAAACAATCGCCTCTGTCAGGAGCCACATACGCAAATGCCAGAGGAACTCAGCAGGTCAGACAGCATCTACGGAGGGAAGAAGCTGTCGAGGCTTTGGGACGAGAGCCTTTGACGGGACTGGAAAGGAAGGGGGGGGTAGAAGTTAGAACAAGGAGGTGAGGAGTACAAGTTGTCGGGGGGGAGATAGGTGGATGGGGGAGGTGGGATGATGTGAGAAGGTGGGAGATGAAGGGTTGAAGAAGAAGGAATCTGATAGGAGAGGACAGTGGACCATGGGAGAAAGGGAAGGAAGTGGGGAACCAGGGGGAGCTAATGTGAAGTTCATGAGGGTGAGGGAGGTGAAGAGAACAGGTAAGAGGGCTACCAGAATACGGGTTAAGCAAAAAAAGGTGTGGCAGTTGTTACCCAGAAGCTAGAGAAATTGGTGTTCATACCATTACGTTGGAAACTACCCTGACAGACATGAAGTATTGCCTCTCAAATTTCATTGCGGTAGTAGAGGAGGTCATAAACGGACATGTCAGTGTGGCAGTGGGAAGTCAAACTGAAATGGGTAGCCACCAGGAGATCCTGGCTGTTGTAGCAGACAGAGTGAAGGCGCTTGATGAATTGATCCCCCAATCTGTGCTGGGTCTCCATTTTGGAAGTTGGCTTTGGCAATGGCAATTCTTCTTTTTATTTCTACTTTACTTCTAGCATCTTGTGATATAAAACTACCAAAGTAATTAAAGCTGGTCTTTTGTTCAATCTCTTGGTTACCGATGTACAATTGGCAGATGGGAGTATCCTGCTGTATTGATATTACCATACATATGTTTTTTTACAGTTGATGGCTAGACTAAAATCTGCACTTGTTTGTACTACCTTATCTAGGAGAATTTGTAGGTCTTCTGCAGCACTTGATATTAGGGTGGTATCGTCTGCATATCTTATATTGTTGATGTTAACACCTTCAATTTTTACCCCATCTAGGTTTTCTATTTCTCTGAGAATCATTTCACTTCAGTATATAATTATTGTAATTCAGATTTCTTTTTCTACATTTATCATGTATTGCACTTCACTGCTGTCGCAAAGTTAATAAATTTCACAACACATGCCGGTGATATTAAACCCGATTCTGATTCTGTCCTTTACCCCCTTACGGCCCATATACATTATATTCTCCTCCTTCCCTGCAGCTTTTATCATTACGTTCACCCTCCCCCATTCTCAATTCCTCCATCTCCGCCGTATCTGTTATCAGGAGGAGGCACTCCATTGCCGAAATTCTGAGATGTCCTCCTCCAAAGAGTGGGGTTTCCCTTCCGCTAGCACTGATGCACCCTCACCTGCATCTCCTCCATTTCCCACACATCCTCCTGCCACCATAACAGGAATAGGGTTAGATAGATAGATAGATAGACAGGTAGATAGATAGATATACTTTGTTGATCCCGAGGGAAATTGGGTTGTGTTACAGCCGCACCAACCAAGAATAGAGCATAAATATAGCAATACAAAAACCACAAACAATCAAACAACAAAATGCAAACTATGCCAGATGGAAAAAAGTCCAGGACCAGCCCATTGGCTCAGCGTGTCTGACCCTCCACGGGAGGAGCTGCAAAGTTCGATGGCCACAGGCAGGAACAACCTCCTGTGCCGCCCAGTGTTGTATCTCGGTGGAATGTGGCTGAAGTCCAACAGTAAAAAATTCAGTATCTGGTCTACAATCACGTTCCTCGATCGTAATATGACCCGGATTGCACCATCTGTTGTTAACCAGAACAGTAAGCACCGAAATCCTTTACGCTTACTGCTCTCAGTGCACTTCCGGTCAGCCGGAACAGTCTGGAAGCCGTCCATGGAGAAGTTTTGATCGGGTATGTCCTCGTGCAGCCCCGTTCCAGTGAAACACATAACACTGCACTCCCAAAATGTTCTCTGACATCTGGCTAGCGCTGTGAACTCGTCCATTTTATTACCCACCGAACTCCTCTTCTCCATAAGTCCCTGTTGTCTCGAGCCGGTCCTCTTTCCTCGACTTTGTGATCCCCCTCTGCATCCTCTGTGTGTTTTCCTCCAGATTTCAGCCGGGGTGTCCGCCGCTCTGCTCGCTAAACCAGCCGGCATTAGCACAATCAGCTGGTCCCTGGAATGAACAATGTGACCATGCTTCTGTCCCGTGTGTCGGGATGTAACTATTTCCAGCACTAAAAACCCAAATAAAACTCCCTTTGGGCTTACCTACCACTCTGCAAGCCTCTGTATCCAGCACAGCATTCTCTGTAAATACTGCCTTCTACAACGGGATTCTACCACTAAGCACATCTTGTCCTTTGCTGTCTCTCCGAGAAATAGGGAGGTAGTGCCCAGGGGTTGATGGACCACTCAGAAATCTGATGGCAGAGGGGAAGAAGCTGGTCCTGAAATGTTTAGGGTGGGTCTTTAAACTCTTGTACCTCCTCCCTGATGGTAGTGATGGGAAGACGGCATGCTCTGGCTGATGCAGGTCCTTAATGATGGATGCTGCCTTCTTGAAGATGGTGGGGAGGATTGTGCCCATGATAGATCTAGCTGGGTTTACACCTCTCTGAATCTTCTCGCTTGGAAGCACCAATGCCCTTGAACGGAAAATCCTACAAAGTAGTAGATACGGCCCAGTCCATCATGGATAAATCCCTCCCAACCATTGAGCACATCTGCATGAAACATTGTCACAGGAAAGCAGCATCCGTCATCAGGGACCACCACCACCGCCCGTGCTCTTTTCTCGCTGCTGCCGTCAGGTAGAAGGTACAAGAGCCTCAAGATTCACACCACCAGGTTCAGGAACAATTACTACCCCTCAGCCATCAGGCTTTAGAACCAAAGGGGATAACTTCATTTAACTTCATCACTGAAATGTTCCCATAACCAATGGATTCACTTTCAAGTACTCTCCATTTTATGTTCTCAATATGTATTGCTTATTGATTTATTATTATTGTTTCTTCTCTTTGTACTTGCACCGCTTGTTGTCTTCTGCACTCTGGTTGAACGCCCTGGTTGGGTGGTCTTTCACTGATTCTTTTATGCTTGTTATTCTATAAATTTATTGAGTATGCCCACAAGAAAATGAATCTCAGGGTTGCCTATGATGACATATATGTACTTTGATAATAAAGTTTACTTTGAACTTTGACCTTTGATCCAGTGCATTGGTGCCTCATCGCAAGTGGTGATGCAACCACTCAGAAAACTCTTCACAGTTTCTCTGTAGAAGTTTGCTGGAGTCCTTGATGACGTGCCAAATCTCCTCAAACTCCTGATGAATTATAGCCATGGTATGCCTCCATCATGATTACATTAGTATGCAAGGCCCAGGATAGGTCCTCTGAGATATTGACCCTAAGGAACTTGAAACTACTCGTTCTTTCCACCACTGACCCCTCAGTGAGGATTGGTATGTGTTCTCCCAACTTCCCCTTCCTAAAGTCCACTATCCTTTTAAATTCCCCCAGTATATTCTTGCCCTCTTCATGCTCAGATCCTTTAATATACTTCACAACTGATGTAGCCTTCTCATTTTTTCACAACCAGAATCTCCTAGACCGTTGAAAAATAAATTAATCAGCTGTAAATAAGGAATTTAACTGCACGTGAATAAGGAATTTAATTGCACCCTGGTGTATATGATAGTCATCGTCCCCATCATTATGTGCCATGTCATTACATGGGTGATTATTGTCCATGACAATGATTGTTCTTGGCAAATGTTTTCTACAGAAGTGGTTTGCCATTGTCTTCTTGTCTGGGCAGTGTCTTTACAAGAGGGGTGACCCCAGCCATTATTAATACTCTTCAGAGATTGTCTGCCTGGCATCAGTGGTCACATAACCAGGACCTGAGGTATGCACCAGCTGCTCATACGACCATCCACCACCTGCTCCCGTGGCTTCTCATGACCCTGATCAGGAGACCAAGCAGGTGCCACACCTTGCCCAAGGGTGACCTGCAGGCTAGCGGAGGGAAGGAGCTCCTTACACCTCCTTTGGTAGAGATGTATCTCCACACTACTACCAATATATGACAATAAACTAGTCTAATCTGCTCTTGTGGTGATGTGCCCCATCATTGACCATACTTACATGAAGTGTTGTCACAAGAAACAGCATCCATCATCAAGGACCCCACCATCCAGACCACTCTCTTCATGCTGCTACCATCGAGCAGGAGGTACAGGAGCCCTAGGTTCCACACTACCAGCTTTATGAACAATTATTACCTAACAACCATCAAAGTTCAAATTAAATTATTATGAAAATACTTATACAGTATGTCACCATATACAACCCTGAGATTCATTTTCTTGCCGGCATACTCAGTAAATCCATAAAACATAACTGAATCAATGAAAGACTGCCCCCTAAAGGACGGACAAACAACCAACGTGCAAAAGACATCAAACTGTGCGGATATAAAAAAAAGATAATAATAATAAATAAACAAGCAATAAGTATCGAGAACTGTAATGAGTTCTTTAGGCTCGAGAGTGTTGGGCTCCAAAGTTTTTAGAGCACAAGCACCTGAATGGGTTCATTGTTGGTTAACTACAGTCATTAATCATTAAGAGTTCTTTATGTTTTTCTCGAGTGATTTGCTCTTTGTAATGTGGTCTCCTGGTGCTTTTTGTTTAACTTGTTAAGTTTATTTTAATAGGCTCAGGGATTCCATGTTACATGTATTATTTAAGCGGACGCCCAATTAGCGCTAATCGCGGGGTCCTAGTTTTGAGAATGTTGCTTCTCGTGGTGTTGTTTGGTCAAGCCACTGATGTTCTTCTGGGATTATTATGAATAGACTCTCATCACCATTTATACATCAAGACTCCGTCTTTCCTCTGCACTTGAATTCTGATGTTGCCAGTGCACAGAACATGACATGAATAGTCCTTGAAAGTGATCATAGGTTGTGGGAACATTTCAGTGATGGGGCAAGTGAAGTTGAGTGAAGTTATCCCCTTTGGTTCAAGAGCCTGATGCATGAGGCGTAATAACTGTTCCTGAACCTGGTGGTGTGGGTCCTGAGGCTCCCATACCTTCTTCCTGATGGCAGCAGTGGGAAGAGAGCATGTCTTGGGTTCAGAATCCTGAACCAGTGTGGATAACTTCACTCATCACAACTCTGAACTGTTTCTCTGACCTACAGACTCACTTTTGAGCAACTTCTACAACTCACATATTCTCAGCATTTTTTATTGCACAGTTTGTTTTCTTTTGCACATTGGTTGTATGTCAGTTTTTTAAATAAATTCTGTTGTATTTCTTTATTTTTCCTGTGAATTCCTGCAAGAAAGTGAATCTCAAGGTAGTATATAGTAACATACATATATACACTTTGATAATAAATTTACTTTGAACTTTGAACTTTGAAGTGGACAATTGGCATCTTGCATTACTCGTTCACATCACCAGAGGTCAGTCACAGCTCCAGAAATTGCAGCATATAAATTATACACTCCATTATCTGATTAATTTAGTTTAAAAAAAAATTTTGGGCATCCCACAAGGAGATTTGTTGAACAATCCTTGTTCAACACCAACTGCTTCCTGTAGCTCTAATCCTGCCTTACACTCCAGGTTCTGATATAAAATGTAATTAATGGACGACGGAAGATTATGTTCATTAGGTGGACTGCAGTGGTTAGAGAGATCAGGAAAGTTGGTCTAAATCTATGCTTTGAAAGCAGCTACAGCCTGTTCTGATGTAACATGACTTTCTACAATGCAAAATATCTGAGGAAAGTAATCCTATTACAACAAATCTACTTGTACTCTCTCCCATGTTCCTGTTGTGAATTGTGTGTGTCCGTTACTGAGGAACACTAAAATTGGTTGCATCCACATAGTCCTCCCACTAGGTCCTCTTGCCTCACTGTTCCCACCTGCCCACCCTACCTCCTGTATTTGGTTCCGTGCTCTACCTTCGTCTCTATCAGATTCCACCATCTCCAGCCCTTTGTCACCTCCACCTATCACCTCCCAGTTTCTGCTCTTCCCTCCTCCATCTGCCTAGAAACCCAACCCCACCTATTGCCCACCATCTCTTCCCCTCATCTCTTTGTACTGGCTATCTCCCATCAATCTGTCGGTCCACGTGAAGGATCTTGAGCCAAAATGTTGACTGTCCATTTCCCGCCACAGAGGCTGCCTGACCCACTGAGCTCCCCCACCATCTTGTTCACCGACTAATAACAATTTACTCCTCTAACAGCTGCATCTAGCAGGTCACAGGGTGAGAGTCTGAATGAGAACTTAAGAACATTAGAAATGGATCAATCAAGACACGGGCCCTCGCACCTGCCGCCATTCAATAAGGTGATGACTAATCAGATCTTAGAACCATAGAACCATAGCACAGAACTACAGCACAGAAAACAGGCCATTCAGCCCTTCTAGTCTGTGCCGAAACTTTATTCCGCTAGTCCCATTGACCTGCATCCAGTCTATAACCCTGCAGACCTCTCCCATCCATGTACCTATCCAATTTACTCTTAAAACTTAAGAGTGAGCCAGCATTTACCACGTCAGATGGCAGCCCGTTCCACACTCCCACCACTCTCTGAGTGAAGAAATTCCCCCTAATCTCTGGACTAGAAGGCCCAAATCCTCGGCTTTGCTTGTTTCGGCGGCCGGGGCGAGGTTGAAGGCGCTCGGCAGAGGATGGCGCTCGGGAGGCGGTATTGGAGGGGCTGGTCGGAGGCTCGAAGTTTTCGGATGGACAGACTCAGTGTCGACTGTGGTCAGGTGCTTCCAATGTATCGGCAGTTGTCGGTGCCTGGAGGTTTATGGCAGGGAGTTTCTCCCTTTTGCCGTCTGCTATCGGGGACTCGGGAGTCGATTGGGACTTGAGACTTTTTTTTACCGTGCCCATGGTTTGTTCTTCATCAAATTATGGTATTGCTTTGCACTGCTGTAACTATATGTTATAATTATGTGGTTCTGTCAGTGTTAGTCTTTGGTTTGTCCTGTTTTTCTGTGATACTACTCTGGTGGAACATTGTATCATTTCTTAATGCATGCATTTCTAAATGACAGTAAACGAGGACTGAGTGGTTTCATAATCTAATCTAATGTTCCCCCTAAACCTTTCCCCTTTCACCCTAAAGCCATGTCCTCTCGTATTTATCTCTCCTAATCTAAGTGGAAAGAGCCTATTCTCATTTACTCTGTCTATACCCCTCATAATTTTGTAAACTCTATCAAATCCCCCTCATTCTTCTATGCTCCAAGGAATAAAGTCCTAACCTGTTCAATCTTTCCCTGTAACTCAACTCCTGAAGACCCGGCAACATCTTAGTAAATCTTCTCTGCACTCTTTCAATCTTACTGATATCCTTCCTATAGTTAGGTGACCAGAACTGTACACAATACTCCACAGTTGGCCTCACCAATGTCTTATACAACCTCCCCATAACATCCCAACTCCTATACTCAATACTTTGATTTATGAATGCCAGGATGCCAAAAGCCTTCTTTACAACCCTGTCTACCTGTCTGTCTTGGTCTCTGTAATTCTATCCAGCCAATATGCAAAGGCACATCACCCCCAGGACTCTGGGTTGGAGAATTCCAAAGAGCAACAATCCTCAGTAAAGATGTTCTTCCTCATATCAGTCTTAAGTGAGCATCCCTTATCCTGAAATACTGTCTCCAGACTAATTTCCTAAACCAGGACAAAATACCTCAGTCGAGTTTATTGTTATATGCTGAAGTAAGGTGAGGTACAGGTCGAAGCACCTCTTTTCTTCAAGGAACAATGGCCAATACATTAAAGGTGAGTGGAGGAAAGTTTGGAGGAAGAAGATTAAAGCAGCTTATCTTTGTTTGTCACATGTACATCTCGAGTTGCCAACTGTCCCGTATTAGCCGGGACATCCCGTATATTGGGCTAAATTGGTTTGTCCCATACGGGACTGCCCTTGTCCCATATTTCCCCCGCTAATGTAGAGCGTTCCTATGAAACCGTTTGTAAGCCAAAATGACGCAATTACCATTAATTTATATGGGAAAAATTTTTGAGCGTTCCCAGACCCAAAAAATAACCTACCAAATCATACCAAATAATACATAAAACCTAAAATAACACTAACATATGGTGAAAGCAGGAATGATATGATAAATACACAGCCTATATAAAGTAGAAATAATGTATGTACAGTGTAGTTTCACTTACCAGAATCGGGAAGATTAAGCCAAAACCACTTTGTAGAAAAATACCGGCACGTACAGGTATGCACACGTCATGTATGCGCACACAGGTGCCCCGCGCAAGGCTTCATGGTCATGGTAGTCTTTCTTGGGATAAACGCAAGTGTCCCGTATTTGACTGCTACCTTTGTCCCTTATTTGGGAGTGAGAACGTTGGCAACCCTATGTACATCGAAGCTTCAAAACATATAGTGAGATGTGTCCTTTGTGTCAAATCAAATCGGTGAGGAACAATGTTCTCTCTAAGTTTTTTTTTACAGCTGCACAGACCAACCATTGCCCTGAGCAGGAAATTTTAACACGGCACAGCACTTTAAATGTTTTTTTTCTGTAAATAAAAATAAGTCAGAATGTAGTAATTTTCACATCAAGAAAACATAAACCACAACTCACAACACAAGTAAACACTGTCAGGCAGTCAAAACAACCAACAGGCACAATGGCAAAAGTAAAATGTTTTGACTAGATGGCGTCAGCATTCAGCAGACTGGCAGATTCTGACCTCTATTCTGAGTTTATTGTTACAATTTGTAACTTGAAACATTGACCGTGCAAGGCACTCCTACTGTCCACTAGCCTACAGGTCATCCTTGAGTGAAGTGTAGCATCTGTTTAACCACCCCCCCCCCACCCTCAGTCAGGGTCATGTGAAGCCATGGGAGCAGTCGGTGCATTTTACAAGTCCTGGTTATGTGACCACTGATGCCAGGCAGACACTCTCCGAAGCGTACTGATAATGGCTGAGTTCACCCGTCTTGGAAAGACACTCCCCAGAAAAAGACAATGGCAAAATGCTTCTATAGAAAAATTTGCCAAGAACAATCATGGTCATGGTCACCCACATCACACAACACAGCACATAATGATGTTGATACCCCTCATTAAAATTGTGTCTTTTTGTTTTGCACTAAGGCCTTGTTTTCAGCATTCTTCTGGGTGTATTTTATGGGTTATGGGCTGCCAATCATGAAAATCACCATGAAATTTCCCTATCACACACCATTTTTTAAAATCATCTATATTTGTTATTTCATGTCAGAATAACTGGTGTCAAGACTAAGGAAGACATTTTTGTTGGTCCACAAATCAAACAGGTCATCAATGACAGGCAATTTAAAGAACTTCTAGTAGGAACAGAGAAAATCGCATGGAAGTCATTCAAGGATGTTGTTGAAAGTTTTCTTGGCAACTACAGAGCACCAAACTACATGCAGCTGGTTGACAACATGCTTCAAGCAACAGGTCACTAAAGATTCATTTTCTGCTCTCCCATTTGGACTTCTCCCCTACAAATCTTGGCACTGTCAGTGACAAGCATGGTGAAAGGTTTCACTGGGACATTGTGGTTATGGAGAAATGGTACCAAGGCTGCTGGAATCCATCAGTGCTGGCTGATTATTGTTGGACACTTAAGTGAGAAGCCTTAGACACTGAGTACAGATGAAAATCATCAGCAAAACACTTTTAATTTAGTTGAACTACTGCAAAGTGACATTTATGAGACTGGAATAATACCAGAAGAGATGAAAAAAATCAGTATTTATCACTCTTCCTAAGAAACCTGGAGCAATAGAATGTGAATTACATAGGACCATTTAATGAGTCATATCACCAAGATACTTCTAAGAATTTTGATGACAAGAACTAAAAGTAAAATACAAGCTGAAATAGGTAAAGAACAATGTGGCTTTGTGAAAGACAAAGGTACAAGAAATACGATATTGATGTTAAGGATACTATCAGAACAAGCTATTCAAGTGAAAAAAGATTTGTTTGTTTGCTTTATTGACTACAGAAAAGCATTTGATAAAGTGAAGCACAATAAGTTATTTGAAATATTATAGGAAACTCTAGATCTAGATTCGAAAGACCTCCACCTAATGAGAAATCTGTACTGGGAACAAACTGCCGCTGTAAGAATAGATGGAGGAGTGAGTCAGTTTATGAAAATCAAGAGAGGCGTTAGACAAGGGTGTGTTTTCTCCCCTGATTTGTTTAATGTGTACAATGAAACAATATTACAAAAAATTAGAGGCATCTTGGAAATCAAAGTTGGTGGTGAAAACATCAATAATTTTAGATATGCGGATGACACTGTGTTAATTGGAAGTACGGAGGAAGAACTACAAAACTTAATTGATATAATTGTTGAAGAAAGTGCATGGTATGTCGTTGGGAATGAGAAACGTTCCTTTAGACAAAATTAAAAATCTCTGGGAACAAGACTTACAGACTTCAATGTCTGAGGAAACTTGGAATGAAATTTTTAAATTGGTTAATACCTCATCATTGTGTGCCTGTCACTCCCTCCTACAATTTAAGGTGGTCCATAGGGCCCACATGACTAAAGATAAACTGTCTCGTTTTTATTTGGATATATCTCCCTATTGTGAAAAATGTAACAAAGGAGAGGCTTCATTAATTCATATGTTCTGGACGTGCCCGAGTCTTGAAAAATACTGGAAGGAAGTAGTTCAAACGTTTTCTGTGCTTTTAAAAGTAAATTTTAAACCAAACCCTTTGACTGCCTTATTCGGTATTGTTGGAGGAAAAGATATTATCTTGGAGACACCTGATTTGCACATTTTGGCTTTTATTTCTGTTATAGCTAGGAGGGCATTGTTGCTTAGGCTGAGCGATGTTATGTCATGCTTAAATTTAGAGAAGATTCGTTGTTCAATTTCTGAATCAAGACAAGACTTTTTAAACGCTGTGGGGACCTTTTTTGAATTACTTTCAAAATCTTTGATTTGTTATCAAGTACAGATGTTGGCTAATCATATGTTTTACCATATGACAAGGATTTTTTTTTTCCTTTTGCTTTCTTTACCAAGCAGCTTTCTTGGTAGTGGGTTTAGAATTTTTTTTGTATAATAATAAAACTATTACTTTTCAATATTACAATGCAATTTAATTTATACGAACATGGGGTAATGAAACTATAAATGAGATTCACACATATTGTATTTGATATATGATTATATATGCTCCTGTACTCTGTATTCTTTTTTGTAAGGAATCAATAAAGATATTGAAAAAGTAGAAGAAAGTGCAAAAATGGGTCTATCTATCAATTGCAAAAAGACAGAATGTATGGTGATATCCAAAAAGAAGGAGAATCCTATCTGCAGGCTGAGAATAAACGGGGAAGACATAAAACAAGTACAGAACTTTTGCTGCTTAGGAAGCTGGGTGACATCAGATGGCAGGTGCGACATGGACATCAAAAGAAGAATAGGGATGGCGAAAGACTCCTTTACGAGAATGAAGAGTATACTGACCAATACTAAACTAGGCATGACAACCCGCCTCAGATTACTGAAATGTTACATTTATCCAGTTATGTTGTATGGCTCAGAATGTTGGACAATATCTAGTAACATGAGGAAACAAGTTGAAGCAGCAGAGATGTGGTTTTTGAGGAGGATGCAAAGAATATCATGGACGAAATGAATATCTAACGAGGATGTCATGAACAGAGCAAGCACAAAAAGAGAAATAATGTATGAGATCATGAAAAGGCAATGAGACTTCATTGGACATGTGATTAGGAAAGAGGAGTTAGAATGTATGGTAATTATGCGAAAGATTGAAGGGAAGAAAGCAAGAGGAGGGCAAAGACAAATGATGATGGGGACAGCAGCCAGAGAACTGGAAATGAATACCAATGAATTGATCCACTTGACACGAAACAGGAGTGTGTGGGCCATGGCAGTCAAAGCTCAAACTGGGCACGGCACCTGTTGATAATGATGATGATGATGATGTTGATGGTGATGATGATTATGATGATGTTGATGGTGATGGTGATGATGATGATGTTGATGATGATGATGATGATGACTGCAAAGTGTCAGCACCTACACCATTAAATGCATTATATTCAATAAAAGTTAATTTCTTGTTTCTCCAAATTCCTACGTGATACAAGTAGTCTGAAATTATATCTGTATTTAGCTTCAAGCAGTCTATTATAAACAGAAAAAAATTCCAAGGAAGCAAAGCCTTTGAAAAAAAAAATTGTTGTCCAGTGTATCTTGCATGTTGCCTGCACCTACGTGACTGTGATGTTGTTGCAAGGAATACTTTTGTTGCACCTGTACCTCACTGTCGCTAGTTCAAGCCTCAGATGTGACAGCGTGTTTGTGCCCTTGAGCAAGGCACTTAACCACACATTGCTCTAGTGTCTGTACGAGGAGTGGCGTCCCACACAGACTTCCAATCTGCGCCTTGTAAGGCATGAAAATGCCCGACGCAGACCTCTCATGGTCTGAGTTGACGTTCCCCTCTCTGTACCTCACTTTACTTGTACACATGACAATAAGTAGGACTTGAACCTACTTTTTTGTTCAAGGTTTTTGACACCTGTCCTAATATCTCCTGTACCAAACAGTGTTAGATTGTGCTCTAGTGTAACGTTTCCCATCTGCTTTTTGGTGCTAAAGATGCCAAGGAAATGAAAAGAACTGTCGTTGTCTACCAATGAGACTACAGTGCCATGAACAGCTTGTTGGTGCATATTCTGGAGTTAGGGTATCTAGCAAATATTAATTCCAACAGTAACCATCCTTCAGACTGGAACGTGGTTGCAGATTGAATTTCAACCCCAGCTCAGAACAATGGTCTCCCTGGAGCTGAAGACCGGGGTTGATCACCTGAGAAGTCTGCACATGCATGAGTGTGACTGGAGAGAGTTGATGCCAACTAACATTCATTCTGGGTAACACACACAAAATGCTGGAGGAACTCAGCAGGCCAGGCAGCATCTATGGGAAAAAAGTACAGTCAACGTTTCGGGCCGAGACCCTTGGGTGTCTGGAGAGTGGGTGCGAGGGGCGGGGGTGTTTGAAAATTATATGTAATTCAAAGGAAGCATTGTACATGTATTGTAACTGTAGAATTGTCCTGGTGTTACCTCTGATCTTTAGCAAATAAAAATGTCATGTAATAATGGGTCAGGCAGGCCTCTTCTTTGAAGACTGCCTCGAATATGGAGCCTTTTCTCGTTTTTGTTGAATACAGGCTTCTATATCCACTACCATCAGTGTCTTTCTGGTGACTTTTCTCACAGTTACAACACAGCCCTTTGCAAACTCACAGAGCTATCAATTCAAATGCATTACTGCTCATTAAGTTGCTGATGTTGTTCAGGACTTCCTTCATCGTGACAGTAGCTTCCTCTTGGTTTTCACTACTGTCAGTCAAGCAAGTCCCGGGTGGAGACTCAGGAATACCGTCGCGCACAGATGTAGGAGGATTCTCCATCACTGTTTCCGTAACAATTTTGTTTTACTGGTCATGGTT
Source organism: Mobula hypostoma (assembly GCF_963921235.1). Classification (NCBI taxonomy): domain Eukaryota; kingdom Metazoa; phylum Chordata; class Chondrichthyes; order Myliobatiformes; family Myliobatidae; genus Mobula; species Mobula hypostoma. Next base: position 105,711,685 of record NC_086107.1, read on the forward strand.
GTTAGCCCTGAGCTGAACCGCCAAATCTGGAGGACCAGTGGACCATCTTAGTCTGGCCTCCACCCTTTGACCTGTTTGACATGGGTGACCCTACCAAGAGCCAAGGCATAAAGCCCTGACTCCAGTCTACGGAGCTCTTTGGGTCATTGAAACGCACAAGCCTCCAAACCATAGCAAGGTTGTGGTGCCTCTGGGACAATCAATTCATGGGAACTGAAAGGCAGAGTTGGGCTGGCGATTTCAGAGCTCGGGGGTGGGTTGTGTTGGGACGAGGTTAGAATGTAGCAGTTCAAATGTCGCGGCTGCCTCTCTGTTTACGGCAAACCAAACAGAATTGCCATATTGGTAGCCAGCACAAGACCATTTAAATCTCCAAAATGGTTTCCATTGGGAATGAAGTGTTGAGTACTAGAACAGCTACATCCTTTGCTGTTCCATCATGTAATTACTTGCAGGTGTCGTGGTTAGTTTGAGGTTGTTCCTGGGACTGGAGTCTCATAGCAGCCCATTAAGCACAAGATTAGGTAAACCATTAGCCAAGGTTGCAGTGCGCGTTGAGAGAACCTGTTCCAGTGAGTGACAGCAGCGTTGACTGCCCCCCCACCCCCCAGCACACAGCTGACATGCTCCTGCTTCAGTGATTGACAGTTATCTCAGCCTCTCAGCTAAGTCCATCACAGGCAAAGTCTTCCCACCACTGAGTACATCCACAAGAAAGCAGCAGCCATCATCAAAGATCTCCACCACCCAGGCCACGCCCTCTTCTTGTTAGTACTGTACCATCAGGCAGAAGACAGAATAGCCTTAGGTCCCACACCACCAGGTTCAGGAACAGTTACCACCCTACGAACATCAGGCTTCTGAACAAATTGGTTCATTCACTGTGGCCCGGCCTAACTTGAAAGTCCACCTCAGAGTGAACCACCTCGAGTCAGAAGTACAGATCGGTGTGAAGGACCCCCATCACCCAGGACATGACCTCTTGTTGATGGCATCAAGGGAGAGGTCTCCTCTACACTGGTGAGACCCCTCGTAAACTGGGGTACCGCTACATCGAGCACCTCCACACCACCCGCCACAAGCAGGACTTCTCGGTGACCAAACATTTTAATTCCGGTTCCCATTCCATCTCCGATGTGTCGATACATAGCCTCCTCTTGTGCCAAGATGAGGCCACCCTCAGAGTGGAGGAGCAACACCTTATATTCCATCTGGAAAGCCTCCAGCTAGGTGGCATGAGTGTTGATTTCTCCTGCTGATAAACAAATTCCACCCCCCCTCCATTCCCTACTCTGACATTCTACCTGCCTTTTGCTTCCCCATGGGTCCCCTCCTCCTTCCCTTTCTCCTATAGTCCACTCTCCTCTGGAATCGGATTCTTTCTTCTCCAGCCCTTGGCCTTTCCCACCCACCTGGCTTCACCTATCACCTTCTTTCCTCTCCCCCCACCTTTTTATTCTGACACGCTTCCCCTTCCCTCTCAGTCCTGGAGAAGGGTCTCGGCCCGAAATGTCGACTGTTTACTCTTTTCCATAGCTTCCGCCTGGCCTGCTGGGTTCCTCCAGTATGTTGTGTGGGCTGCTTTGGATTTCCGGTGTCTGCAGACTTTCTCATGTCTGGGAGGTACAGAAAGCAGAAGATACATAGTCAACGTTTTAGAAACAGCTTCCTCCCCACCGCCATCACATTTCTGAACAGACAATGAACCCAAGTACAATAACTCACTTTTTTTTGCTACCTTTTTGCACTTTTTACCTAATTTTATATACATATAGTCCTGTACAAAAGTCTCAGGCATATACATATTACTAGGGTGCACAAGACTTTTGCACAGTACTTTATTTTACATCTTTCCAGTTACCAAATAACACCTAACACGACTGAGTTAATACAAAGCTAAGTACTCTTGTTTCTGAACGCAGGAGGCCAGGCAGCATCTATAGAAAGAGGTACAGTCGACGTTTCGGGCCGAGACCCTTCGTCAGGACTAACTGAAAGAAGAGCTAGTGAGAGATTTGAAAGTGGGAGGGAGAGGGGGAGATCGGAAATGATAGGAGATGACAGGAGGGGGAGGGATGGAGCCAAGAGCTGGACAGTTGATTGGCAAAAGGGATACCAGGCTGCAGAAGGGAGAGGATCATGGGATGGGAGGCCTAGGGAGAAAGAAAGGGGGGGGGATCCTAGAGGATGGGCAAGGAGTTATAGTGAGAGGGAGAGAAGGAGAAAAAAGAGAGAAAGAAAGGGAAAAGAATAAACAAACAAACAAACAAACAAACAAATAAATAAATAAATAAGGGATGGGGTACGAGGGGGAGGTGGGGCATTAACGGAAGTTTGAGAAGTCAATGTTCATGCCATCAGGTTGGAGGCTACCCAGACAGAATACAAGGTGTTGTTCCTCCAACCTGAATGTGGCTTCATCTTGACAGTAGAGGAGGCTGTGGATGGACATATCAGAATGGGAATGGGACGTGGAATTCAAATGTGTGGCCACTGGGAGATTCTGCTTTCTCTGGCGGACAGAGCGTAGGTGTTCAGCGAAACGGTCTCCCAGTCTGCGTCAGGTCTCGCCAATATATAGAAGGCCACATCGGGAGCACCGGACGCAGTATTATCACCTCAGTGGATTCACAGGTGAAGTGTCGCCTCACCTGGAAGGACTGTCTGGGGCCCTGAATGGTGGTAAGGGAGGAAGTGTAAGGGCATGTGTAGCACTTGCTCCGCTTACAAGGATAAGTGCCAGGAGGGAGATCAGTGGGGAGGGATGGGGGAGACGAATGGACAAGGGAGTTGCGTAGGGAGCGATCCCTGCAGAAAGCAGAAAGAAGAGGGGAGGGAAGGATGTACATGCCAATCCATTCCCTTTCTGATATGTCTATCCACGGCCTCCTTTACTGTCAAGACGAAGCCACACTCAGGTTGGAGAAACAACACCTTATGTTCCACCTGGGTAGCCTCCAACCTGATGGCATGAACATTGACTTCTCTAACTTCCATCAATGCCCCACCTCCCCTTCGTACCCCATCCCTTATTTTTTCTTTTTTATTTTTTTTCTTTCCCCTTTTTTTCCTCTCTTTTTTCTCCCTTTGTCCCTCTGACTATACCCCTTGCCCATCCTCTGGGCTTCCCCCCTCTCCCTTTCTTTCTCCCTAGGCCTCCTGTCCCATGATCCTCTCATATCCCTTTTGCCAATCACCTGTCCAGCTCTTGGCTCCATCCCTCCCCCTCCTGTCTTCTCCTATCATTTTGGATCTCCCCCTCCCCCTCCCACTTTCAAATCTCTTACTATCTCTTCTTTCAGTTAGTCCTGACGAAGGGTCTTGGCCCGAAACGTCGACTGTACCTCTTCCTATAGATGCTGCCTGGCCTGCTGCATTCACCAGCATTTCTTATGTGTGTGGCTTGAATTTCCTGCATCTGCAGAATTCCTCGTGTTTGAGTACTCTTGTTTCTGTTTCCCAACCACCTTCCTACTTTAACCAATATTCAGAACAATGCTAAAGTCTTAGGCACCCTAGCTATATATGTGTCTGAGACTTTTGCACAGAACTGTATGTATAGTAATTGTAACTTATAGTTTATTTATTGTGTAATGCAATATACTGATGCTGCAAAACCACATATTTCATGACAAACTGTTTGCCAGAATCAGAATCAGAATCAGGTTTAATATCACTGGCATATGTCTTGAAATTTGTTGTCTTTGCGGCAGCAGTACAATGAAATGGATAATAATAGAAAACAACTGTGAATTAAAGCATATATATATATATATATATATATATAATTGTTAAATTAAGTAAGTGGTGCAAAAATAGAAATAAAAAAGTAGGTGATAGAGTTCATGGGTTCAATGTCCATTCAGAAATCTGATGCAGAGGGGAAGAAGCTGTTCCTGAATCGTTGAGTGTGTGTCTTCAGGCTCCTGTACCTCCTTCCCGATGGTAGCCATGAGGAGAGGGCATGTCCTGGATTGATGGGGTCCTTAATGATGGATGCTGCCTTTTTGAGGTACTGCTCTTTGAAGATGTTGTGGATACTACGGAGGCTAGTACCCATTATGAATTTACAAGTCTCTGCATATTATTTCAATCCTATGCAGTAGCCCCCCTCACCCCTCCATACCAGACAGTGATGCAGACAGTTAAAGTACTTCATGACATACCTGTATGACAGCGATATTAAATCTGATCCTGATCTTAAAGTGGCTGCAGGTTTTCAACAGACGCATTGTTTTACAGTGACCAGTCGTGATCTCCAACTTCTAACAACAGGTTTGTTTAAATAAACTTATTTTGATTCCTTGTGGTGGGATTTGGACTCACCTTTTAAGGCCAGGCTTCTGTACACACTGCAGTTCTCACAGAGAAATCAGAACATACACCAGTCCCCATAAAGGGATCAGGAGTAGGAAGAGTGAGCAATTTCAGGTTCTCGGGTGTCAATATCTCTGAGGGTCTAACCTGGGCTCAATATGTTGATGCAGTTACAAAGAAGGCAGGACAAGTCATTAGGAGTTTGAGGAGATTTGGTATGTCACCAAAGACACTCGCAAATTTCTACAGATGTACCATGAAGAGCATTCTAACGGGCTGCATCGCTGGTATGGGTGGGCACTAGACTGGATTAAAATAAGCTGCAGGAAGTTGTGAACTCAGCCAGCTCCATCATGGGCACCAGCCTCTGTAGTATCCAAGACATCTTCAAGGAACAATGTCTCAAAAAGGCAGTATCCATCATTAAGGACCCCATCACTCAGGACACGCCCTCTCCTCATTGCTACCATCAGGGAGGAGTTACAGGAGCCTGAAGACACACACTCAATGATTCATCTCTTCCCCTCTGCCATCCAATTTCTGAACGGACATTGAATCTATGAACACTACCTCACTACTTTTTTGCACTACCTACTTAATTTAACTATTTTATATATATACTGTAATTCACAGTTGTTAATATTATTGTACTGCTGCACCAAAAACAACAAATTTTATGACATATGCCAATGATATTAAACTTGATTTTGACTTCTGACAAATACTTGTCCAAGTTTGAGTTGAGAGTTAAAGGGCAAAAGTTTAAGGGTAACGTGGGGGAACTTCTTTACTCAGAGAGTGGTGGCTGTGTGGAACGAGCTTCCAGCAGAAGTGGTTGAAGCAGGTTCGATGTTGTCGTTTAAAGTTAAATTGGATAGATATATGGACAGGAAAGGAATGGAGGGTTATGGGCTGAGTGCGGGTCGGTGGGACTAGGTGAGAGTAAGAGTTCGGCACGGACTAGAAGGGCCGAGATGGCCTGTTTTCCGTGCTGTAATTGTTATATGGTTATATAATTTCAGAACAGAGTGGTCGGGAAGGGGGGCAAAGTTCTCAGCCACATTGTGTTTATTGTTACCTCCCGAGAAATGGAGGTTGCTGGCAAAGTTTGTGGCTTAGAGAGAGACACAACACAGAAACAGGCCCCTCAGCCACAGTTGCCATCGAAACCCCATTTACACCACGGCAATCACTACTCCACCTCACCCGTTCAACCTTACAGCAAAAAGTAGACGGGCACAGAGAGAAACTTTCAATATTTCTTTATTATATATTCCTGTAAATGCCATTGAAAGTTTCAGTTACACTCTGCACCTATAATGATTAGGTTGTAA